>NC_056682.1:15586666-15940000 GCF_018350215.1 Panthera leo | reverse complement strand
AAGAGCGCGAGTGAGCAGGAGAGGGGCAGAGGGAGAGAGAGAATCTTAAGCAGGCTCCATGCTCAGTGTGGAGCCTGAAACAGGGCTCAATCCCACGACCCTGGGATCGTGACCTGAGCCTAAATCAAGAGTCGGTCACTCGACTGACTGAGCCACCTAGGCACTCCTAGAGTTATTTTTAAAAGACACAGCATTCCTAACATAGATTTAAAATAATAATAAAAATATTGGGGCACCTGGGTGGCTCAGTCGGTTAAGCATCCAACTTTGGCTCAGGTCGTGATCCTATGGTTCGTGAGTTCGAGCCCTGCGTCAGGCTCTGTGCTGACAGCTCAGAGTCTGGAGCCTGTTTCAGATTCTGTGTCTCCCTCTCTCTGCCGCTCTCTGCTCACACTTTGTCTCTCTCTCTCTCAAAAATAACGTTAAAAAATTTTTTTTAAATAATAAAAAAAATAAAAATATTTAAAACAATAATTTAAAATGTTAGGAAAGCATTTGTAGACGAAGGTAAGAATCGGCTGAGAGAAGAAAAGTGAATAGTGTTTTAAACAGAGATGTTAACATAGGCAAATGTCACTGTATTAGAATGTGGTACCCATTTCTGTGAATGTAAATCACATTTCAATGTTTCACTCACTAAATGTTATAAAGAAGTTCACAGATTAGGCAGAATTTTTTTTTTTTTTTAGTAATAGGGAACTTTTGTAAAATTGGCACACTGCTAAAGTAGGATGTTATTTATTTTTATTTATGTTTAAAATTTTTTTTTTAATTTTTAATGTTTATTTATTTTGGACAGAGAGAGACAGAGCATGAGCGGGGGGGTGGGGGGGGGCGGGGAGTGGGCAGAGAGAGAAGGAGACACCGAATCCAAACCAGGCTCCAGGCTCCAAGCTGTCAGGACAGAGCCTGACACAGGGCTCAAACTCACAGACTGTGAGATCATGACCTGAGCCGAAGTCGGACGCTCAACCGACTGAGCCACCCAGGCATCCCTAAAAATTTTTAATTAAATCCAAAATAGTTAACATATAGTATAGTAATGGTTTCAGCAGTAGAAATGGTTTCATCACTTACGTACAACACCCAGTGCTTATCCCAACAAGTACCCTCCTTAATACCCATCATCCATCACCCCATTTAGCCCATTCCCCCACCCAACACCCCTCCAGCAACCCTCAGTTTGTTTTCTGTATTTAAGATTCTTAAATACAGTTTGTCTCCCTCCCTGTTTTTGTCTTGTCTTATTTTTAAAATAGGACTTTGTGTGTGTGTGTGTGTGTGTGTGTGTGTGTGTGTGTGTGTGATGCAACAGAGTTGGTGCCCAGCATTATGGTGAAATACTTATTCCTTGTTCCTGGTGTCTCTTTCCATGTTGAGTGAGCTCTGCTAATGACATTCTCAGCTCTACTCTACCCTCCTTGTTTTCTCCTCTCCAGAAACAGAAGAGTAACTTTTCAGATTCGGATTTTGGAAGAACCTCTGTCCACAGGATTCATGCATTTGGGACTGCTCTCCCATGCCAAACGTTTTGTGGGAGTCTGCTCTTACCGTGGGAAAGTTGAGATTTTTAGACTGTGATTAGGTGATAATGGAAAGATCTTTGTTGCCATATTGTCCAAGAGTTCTATCAATAATAAAACTGACCCATATGACACTCCTTTATCTTTAAATTAGTTCCAGGCTCTGGTGCTAAAAGCAGAGGTGTTACTGAACCCCCTTAAGCAACAGTATCTATGGCTTAGGTACTCTGCATTAGTGGTTCTCAAACTGTGGTCTGAGGACCTGTGGGAATCTGTCCTTGAGACCCTTTCAGAGGCCTGGGCGGAGGGGAGCAAAACTGTTTTCTTAATAATACTAAGATGTTCTTTGCCTTTTTCATTCTTGTTCTGACAAGTGAACAGTGGAGTTTCCGGGGGCTTACATGATGTGTGTAATAAATACAAACATATACGTGTGTGTGTGTGTGTGTGTGTGTGTGTGTGTGTGTGTGTATAATCTCACATAATAATCTCACATAAGTCAAGACTCTTTGGGGCCCTCACTAATTTTAAGAGTATAGAGGGGCTCTTGGAACAAAAGTTTGAAAATCGCTCTCTAAACCATAACGGGAAGACAAATGCTCTTGCCTAAAACTAGAAGCTTCTGGGTGGCTCTGTTATGGAAATGTGTAAGAGATCCCCCAGGAGATAGCTTACTTATTTCAAATAGGAAAAAAAAAAAGGGATTGGGAGCTCTGTGATTTTAGACATTTCCATTTACCCAACTCAAGAATGGAATGGATGAATTCATAAGCCAGTATTCATTGAGGGTCATCTCTGTGCTGGACACTGTTTCCCAGGCAGTAGGGGTTCAATCACTGCCTTCTGGAAGCTCACAGTCAAGTAGGGGAAACAAACCAATGAAGAGACAGTGGTAATAGGGAGTGGCAGGCGTACTACAGAAACACAGAGGGAGGGGGGGGTGCCTGGGTGACTCAGTGGTTGAGCGCCCAACTTCGGCTCAGGTCACGATCTCACGATTTGTGGGTTTGAGCCCCACGTCGGGCTCTGTGCTGACAGCTCATAGCCTGGAGCCTGCTTTGGATTCTGTGTCTCCCTCTCTCTCTGCCCCTCCCCTGCTTGCATTCTGTTTCTGTCTCTGTCTCTCTCAAAAATAAATAAACATTAAAAAAAAGAAAAGAAACACAGAGGGATATCTAAATCCAGGGAGCAAGGAGAGGGATGAACACTTTAGACTGGGTCTTGATAACAGGTGAGAATTAGCCAGAAGAGGAAAAGGTGATGGAAACATTAAAATATGCAAAGACTTAAAACTGTTTTTCAAACAGTTGATTGGGCCCCATTAGTAGGTCATGAAATCAATTTCATGTGTCATGGCTAGCATTAAAAAAAAATCTATCAGAAAGCATCTCAGATACTATGGATAAGTATTCTTTCATGAAACTTCCCCTACTCCTGCTCCCTCATTGTATGTGTGTGTGAGAGAGACCGGGGGAGGGAGGGAAACACTGTACTGGGTTACAGTGTAAAATGTATTGTGTATTGTTGGTTGAAATCATGTTTGAAACCATTGGTCTAGAGGCATGAGAGGAAGCATCCTATATTTAACAGATTGTAAGCAGTGATTCGATACGGATATAATAGGAGTGGCAAGTAGGTAGTGCTGCTGAAGGGGTAAGTAGGAACCAGATCATAGAGAGCCTTAATGACTTACAGAGTAGTTTGGATTTTATCCGAAAGGCAACGAAGTACCATTCAAGGATTTTAGGAAGAAGAGTAACACGATCAAGATGTAGCGGTTGAATAAAAATCATTCTAGCAGCTGTGAGAAGGATGGAGGGGGTGGTGTTGGTAAGATCTGATGCAAGGAGGCCTCTTTTAAAGTTACTCCAAAAATCCAAGGGCCTGAACTAAAGCAGGAGGAATGGAGATGGTTATAATAGTTTTTAATTTATTAGAGCTCTTTTTAAAAATTGTGTGATTATTCCTCTTAACAGCATTCTGCCTAGTTTCATAGTTACATTATACACTAGAATATAAGCTACATGAAGGCAGGAATTTTTGTATCCTTTTTAAAACCTCAGCATCCTCAGAAATGAGAACAATACTTAACATAAATCAGATGCTCAATAAATCTTTGTTGAATGAATGGGTGGTAAATGAATTCTCTTATCCTCGGAAAGTATTAATTATAGGAGGTTAAGTTTTCTTCTCCCTGTGTTGTCTTTGTAGTCTCCTTTTCCTTCCTTTCCTTTTCTTGTTTAATTTAATTTATTTTTTTAATTTTCTCGATCTTTCGTGGTAAGGAGTTTCCTAAATGTTCAGTGATCTTTCTGTGTTCATTTATTTTCAAGGCAGTTGAATGCTCCCTGGGTGTTGGTGGAAAGACAGTGATTGCTGGAGGTCCAGTCATTTCATTGGGTGATTCCCAAATGTCCATTTTGATGTCTTTTCTCTTGTGTCCCTTCCATAATAGAGAATCTTCTTATCTTCTGCCTTGGGAATAAGGTTCTGGCCACCAGAATTCTGGGGGCCAAAGGGGATGAAGGATTTGGGGTTGAACTATTGAGTGGGTAGACTTCCACTTAATTCTTGGTTTTAGTGCGACTCTTGACCCCTGGGCCTAGTTTCCCTGATGTGTCTGAGGGAGAGCCTCACTGGGTCAGTTTCTCTAAAGATTGGTTTTCTCCTCTTTTGGTGGGAAGGGGGGAGGGGTGGTTGTCCATTTGCCTGGGGTCTGTCGGCTCTTTAGTCGAACTTCCTACCTTCTTTTTCGAGCACCTTTCCTTATCCTTGCCTTCCAAGGTCTCTGATGCATCCAGATTCTGAGCGTATCCAGGGGTCTGTGCTGGGAATTCACTTCCTTCTCATCTGCACACCCCCTGTTCGTGTCCTGAGGCTTCAGCTCTGCTCCTCAGCTACCATTCATCCCTGTGCTTTCAGCATCAAAATTTTGTTGACATCTCTTATATCACTGTTGTCTTTACTACTGTGCTATTTGTCCTTGTGAGTTGATAGCATTTTTATTCCCTTACTGTCATTTTAGAAGGGTTTCAGGAATCAGTGGAAACAAACTCATGCATTTTATCTCTCATGTTTAAACGGAACTCTCAGAAAGGCAATTTAGAGAATAGCCTTGAGTAGATTAATGACTAGTCCCACTTTCTCCTTCATTTTCTCAGATTTACTCACATTCGTTCAGTTATCTAGGAAAAGCATTTTAGAGTATCGTTCATGTGCTTTGATTTTAGCAATACGATTTCCCTTCCAGTGTAAGGAACGATGCCAGGATCTAGGGATGATTCTTTGAGAACATGTTACATTACCTGAACATTTACACCCATTAATAAATTTAACCAGTCAGTGAGTTCGTCTTTGGCCTTTAACAGTTTTGACATGGAAAAGCCTGATAGAAAGTCTATCTGAGATAAATCACTGGGTTCTACTCCTGAAGCCAAGACTCCACTGTATGTTAACTAACTTGAATTTAAATAAAACAAACAAATGAAAAGAATATCTTTTCTATTTTCTATAAAAAAATCTATCTGCAGCAACTGGAAAGTTTTGATACATTACTATACATGGGAAAAAATTACTAGAATGATTGATCATCATAAAATTAAGAAAATATTGAGGCAGTCATCAAAGTGCTTTAAAAAAAAAGTTCCTAAATAAATAAATGCATGTCATGAATGCATCCTGTCTCTTGTTTGTGACATAAGAGCAGGGGAAAATAAGGGCTGGAAATTTGGTGACCAGATGCTCTGATTCCACATCAGAGTCCAGGTAATTATGATGTAGCATTCCGTCCTAATTCCTCATGTTACCTAACCACTGCTGAATGTATTCCGCAGAGCTGATGATAAACTATCGTTTTATCTTCTAAGAATTCACGGCAGCACCTTTTCCAAATGTTGTGTGGCATCTGCTGAAGTCCTTCTGGTCTAACACTCAGGCGAGCAGTTAAGATACTGATTCTTGCCCGGATTTATGCATGTATGTGTGTATGTGTGCGTGTATTTAAAATTCCCAGAAAATTGGATTAAATATGATTGTCTGGTGGGTGTCTTTTGATATATGCCTTTATTTTTATTTTGTAACTCAGGTAAACTGAGGTATCATATGCAAATAATAAAATTCACACCTTTTAGGTATACAGTTCAGTGGATTCTGCTAAATGGGTGCCACCGTCACCATTAAGACCCATCCATTGTCTTCACAATGTATGGTCAGTCCCCTCCCCGACCTCCAGGCCACCACTGATCTGTTCTCTGTTCCCATAATCCACTGACGTCGGAATCTGTCGGTATGATTTTAGCAATAAGAATATATTGGTGTACAGTTAATGAGGAGCGGCCATAGGCTCTTTGGTGGGAGTCATCGCTTCTTTGCAACTTTTGTTCTGCCCAGTTGGTTCTTATTGATGAACTGAAGGGATTTCAGAGAAATGTAGGATTCCAGGAACTTAAAATAAGTCTTATGAGAGGATTTCAGGTTCTCAAAACACACAAGTAATGAGCTCTCCTTTGACCTGTCAGCCCCAACAGCTTCTCAGCCACACTTTCTAATTTCCAGACCCTTGAAGGTTGTTTCAGCTTGGGCAGGTTGGATGTACTGACCGGAGTGATCACATCCTGAATTTTAAATTACAGAGACGATGTATGAACAACCCCAAAGCAGAAGGACTCTGTGAACACTTTATTTCCCACACGCAAATGCACCCCATTCCGATAACCTTGGAATGTGTTTCTCTCAGCCAGAGCAGTTATCTGAGGGTATCTGTATCGAGCATGTCTATTAAAAGCAGTAGGAATGGGCACATAGTTACATGCCAAGTCCCTTCTGATTTTGACAGTGCTGGGTATTTTTAGTTTTAACATACTACCGTGTAAACTTTGATAGTCTAAAGTAACTAGTAACTTGAAATGTTAAAGGAAAGTTCATTTGCCTCAGTATCCAAATCATTTACTCTTAACTATATTGGGATGTGTGTTGGTTTATTCCCATGGGAATTATTCCCATGGGAAAATTTCCCATTCGGCAAATCTGAAAACAACGCATTTACTCAGTTATTTATTTATTTTTATTTCTATTTTTGTAGTGTGTTACTCCCAGGAGAAAGTTCATGTTTGTAGGAAGCTAGCCCTAAAAAGAAGTTTAGAGGTCACATTGTCCATCCTGTTTCTGGTACAGGGAAGGAGTCTGAGACTCAAAAAGATGACTTCCTGGGGACGCTGGAGCAAAGATTAATTTCAGAAATTTTTATGTAGTCTAAGTACTTTTCATAGTCATTTAATATTTCTAAGCTTAAATTAGTAATACATATATCCACACCAGAGCTCAAACTACCAACCCACATTTATTCCACCAGTCATTAAAACTTGTATTTTGTAACAACTCCTCTCCAGGGACATTGGCATGCACATTATCTCATCACTGTCACAGGTATAAAATTAATTAAATTTGGTCTCCTCTGAAATATTCGCTAAACATTTACCTGCACGTAGCACAAAGATAGCCACCACATTACTCAACACCTGGCAAATCTAAGTCTGAAGGCACATTTTTTATGTACCTGATTGATGACCATAACAGACACTAGATACTATTTTCACTATCTACATGGTCGACAAGTACTGTATTCTTAAGAATTTTAAGAAACTACAAATTGTTAGACACTTTTGTGTTTTGAGGGAATATTCCTGTGATTGGATCAGGGTTTCAGGGACTCCTGGGTGGACTTGGCTTTCACCTTGTGATAATTCTCCAATCTTTGGAAAAGATAAATCAGATTTAGGAAACGAGCATGTGACATGTGTGAGTGTTTACCCCTTGCTGCCTCGCTGGGCAGCAATCATTAAGTATAGTTCTAGAAATCCTATTATTGAGATGACTTCCAATATGGCAGCTGTAGTCCTTGTAACCATGGCTACTGAGTATCACGGTACCCCCAGTGCTGAGGCCTCACAGATACACTGCTGTCAGCATTCGCACTTTGCTTGCTCTCCTCTGTCTTGTTTCCTGACAGAAATGATTCCAGTGGATTCTTTTTCTGTTAGACAGTGTGTCAATTAGGATGAGGTTCTGTGTGAGTAAAAGAAACTTGGCTTCTGTCTGTTAAACAAAATAGAAGTGGTTTTCCATCCCATAAAAGAAGACGGAGGCAGGCAGCCCAGAACTTCTCAGTCCTCGTGGCAGGCCTGAAGAAGAACAGAAAGCAGAAGGGCACACTGGGGTTTCTTTCCACTGGGTCTGTTCACTTTAAGTACCATTTCCAGAAATCTCACACAGCACTTCTGTTTATAACATGTAGCTGCAGTTTAGGCATATGGATAAGGCAGGCTGCAAGGGTGGCTGGAAAATGTAAGCGTTTGTTCTGAGTAGCAATGTGCCCAGCTAGGAAGAGGGCGAGGGAGGAAGGGCAGATGAGTGTTGTGGTTGAGAACTAAATTCCTGCCACAGATAATTTTGCATTGCAATATTCTATCTGTATCCATGAAGCCTGAACTGCTCATAAGTAATGACCACCATATTACAGAAATAGTAACGTGGAGAGCTGGCTGGTGCAGTTAGCCCAGTAAGCAGTCCTTTGGACATCCTCAGAGAAGCTCAGAGACTGTTCTTATGTCATAGAAGTACATTCACAGTAACTATTTACTCTTATTTTTTTTTGATGTTTGTTTATTTTTGAGAGAGAGAGAGAGAGCGGGGGAGGGACAGAGAGAGGGAGACAGAGGATCCAGAGTGAGCTCTGTGCTGACAACAGAGAGCCCAATGTGGGGCTCGAACCCACGGACCATGAGATCATGACCTGAGCCGAAGTTGAATGCTTAACTGACCGAGCCACCCAGACACCCCTATAACTACTTACTGTTTACTAGAATGCTTTCAGTTACAGGAATTCAAATAAAGTTTAAAATAAAACCAAAAAGTTATTCAACCCATATAAAATTTAACAGAATCTTGGGGAATATAATAGACTGAATAAAAAAACATGAGAAATCTAAAACACGGCAAAATAGGCTATAAAAGTTATTAATGGCTTCCTATGAAAGAAAAATGGTTGCTCAATGCAGTCCCCCAAATAAGCTTGTTTTAATTTTTAGGGAGTTTGAAGAAATCCAGTACCAATTTATATTCTACTTCCTGCCTCTTTCTTTGCATAGATTCATTAATCATAGATCTTTCAAGATAACTTCCCCTGATATTTTGTACTACCATTTACCGGTTGTGTGATTTTTAAAAACAGGTTGATTGAGGTATAATTTACATCCTATAAAATTCGCCCATTGTAGGGGTGCCTGGCTGGCTCAGTCAGTAGAACATTCAACTTGATCTTAGGGTTGTGTATTTCAAGCCCCATGTTGGGCATGGAACCTACTTAAAAAAAATTCACCCATTGTAAGTTTACAACTCAGTGATTTATGGACATTTATAGTGTTGTGGAACCATCACCATTAGGCAGTTTTAGGATATTTCCACCTACTTTCTATCTCTATACATTTGTTTTTTCTAGACGTCTTTTAGAAATGGAATCATTCAATATGTATTTTGTGTCGAGGTTCTTTCGCTTAGCATAATGTCATGAAGTTTTATCCATGTTGTAGTATTGGGAATTCATTACTTACAATTGACAGATATTTCATTGTATGGATATACCACGTTTTGTTTACTCATTCATCAGTTGATGGACATTTAGACTGTTTCCAGTTTTTATTTATTTTTTATTTTTTTTTAATGTTTATTTATTTTTGACAGAGAGAGAGTCAGAGAATGAACAGGGGAGGGGCAGAGAGAGAGGGTGACACAGAATCTGAAGCAGGCGCCAGGCTCTGAGTTGTCAGCACAGAGCCTGACGCGGGGCTTGAACTCACAGACCACAAGTCATGACCTGAGCCGAAGTCGGACGCTTAACCGACTGAGCCACCCAGGCTCCCCTGTTGCCAGTTTTTAATTTGGCTGTTATGAATAATGGTGCCATGAGCATTTGTGTGGACATGTGTTTTCGTTTCTCTAATAGGTTCCTAGGAGCGGGGTGGCTGGATTGTCTTACAAGTTTATGTGTAACTTTTTAAGCAACAGACAAGCTATGTCCCAAAGTGGTTGTACCATCTTATATTCCCATTCACATAAGGGTTTTAGTTTCTCCATCCCTTCACAAGCTCTTGTTATTGTCTGCCTTTTTGATTATAACCATCCTAGTGGGTGCCTAGTGGTATCTCCTTACGGTTTTAATTTGCATTTCTCTAATGACTAATGATTTTAACCATCTTTTCGTGTGCTTGTTAGACATAAGTATATCTTCTTTGCAGAAATGCATATTCAAATATTTTGCCCATTTAAAAACTTTGGTCAACTGTCAAGTGCTCTCTATATATTCTGATGCAAGTCTTTTGTCAGGTATATGGTTTGTACATATTTTGTCCCAGGCTGTGACTTGTGGTTTTTTTTTTTTTTAATGGTATCTTTTAAAGTGCAAAAGTTCTAAATATTGATGCTGTCCAAATTATTAGTTTTTCTTTAATGGCTTGTGCTTTTGGTGTCAAGTCGTGGGATCCTGAGCAAGTTGTCTAACCTCTTGAAGCCTGAGTTCTTTTGTTTATAAAATTGGAATAAGAATTCTTACCCCTAAGGCAACTGTAATTTGAATCTGATTTCTCGGCATCTGTTTGGGAAAGAGGGAGGTATAAGCAGAGACTGCAAGTTCAAAGAAATTCTGTTCTTGACACTTGTTTTGTTCTTGTTGTGGCTTTCTGGAAGGGTGGACTTGGTATGTGTAAAATCTGTTGAAAATATCTGCTAAGAAATTTTGCTTTCATCTTTCTTGTTAAAATTTATTTACTTACTTTGAGGAGGGAAGGGGCAAAGAGAGAATCCCAAGCAGGCTCCACACTGTCAGCACAGAGCTCAGTGTGGGGCTGGGTCTCATGACTGTGAGACCATGACCTGAGCCGAAATCAAGAGTCGGATGCTTGACTGACTGAGCCACCCAGGCACCCCTTGGTTTCATCTGATCCAAGAGATCAGCTTCACAGATGGAAGGGAATAAGCAGGATATCCCAAAATACATAGGGTTAAAAAAATGGATGAAGTTGCCTGGGAAAGGTGAGGGGCAGGGGTAAGGGGTTCTGAAGGGGCCTGAGGAAACTTTTGGAATCATAGCTATGGAAGTAATCTTGAGCATGATAGCGGTTTCACAAGTGTATACGTAGGTAAAAACTTAGATTATATGCCTTAAATATACTGTTTATCATATATAAATTATATCAACAAAGATGCTTTCTTTTTCAAAAAGCCATTAGGATGGCTGTTTAAAAAAAAAAACCAAAAACTAGTAAGTGTTGGCCAGGATGTGGACAAATGGGAACCCTTGTACTCTGCTGATGGGAACGTGAAAGGGGAGAGCCACTGTGAGAAAGTGTGTGGGTCCCTCAAAAAGTTAAACATAGAATTAATATGTGATCCAGCAATTCTCCTCCTAGGTAAATATCCACAAGAATTGAAAGCAGACCCTCAAACAGGCATTTGTATAGCCACGTTCACAGCAGCAGTATTCACAATAGCCAAAAGGTGGAAACAGCCCAGGGGTCCATCAACAGACAAATGGAGAAACAGAATGTGGTCTAGCCCCTAGAGCGGAATGTCACACGGCCTCAAAAAGGAAGGAAATTCCGACACACACTGCAACATGATGAATCTTTACGATATTATGCTCAGTGAAATAAGCTACACACAAGATAAATATTGTGTGGTTCCATTACATGAGGTACCTAGAAGAGGCAAGGCATAGAGGTGGAAAATAGAGACTACCAGGGACAAGAGGAGACAGAGATGGGGAGTTGGTGTTTAATGGGTACAAAGCGTCTGGGATGATGTAACAATTCTGGAAATGGATAGTGGTGATGGTTGTACAACAGCCATGTGAATGTCCTTAATGACACCGAGCCATATACCTAAAGATGGTTAAAATGTTAACTTTTATGTTATGGATGTTTTACCAATATACAAAAAGTGCAGGAGAAGGGAATTGTGGCGTGATAAATCAGTTTAAGTGGTAATAACAATAAAAATATGTAGCGAGAAGTTGACGGATCAGCCCCAGGGATGGAGTCAGAAGTAGACAAATTCTGCTTCCTTCCTGGTTCTTTTATCTTGCCACTCACACCTATCAATTATTATAAATTTATTCTCCTATTTCTCCACTCCCTTGTTGTCAGGCGTTTAGATGGAGGCGTGGGGAGATAGGAAGTGGAAAATAAGTGGAATGCATTTAGCCTGGGGAAGAGAAGATTTGGGGGAGGCCACGACAGCTGTGGTTAAATATTTACAGGGCTGTCGGGCGGAGGGAAAAGGAGGCTTACTCTGTGTGCTCCAGCAGACAGAAACAGGATTTCATGGGAAGATCTTTCCTGCCCTGGAAGAGGAATAACATTTTAATAAATAGAAGAAGACTCCTTTGAACGTTGGCAGTGAGCAGACAGAAGCTGAGGATGCTGCGGAGGGCTGTGCTGCCTTGGGTGGGAGGTAGACCAGGCGTCTCTGTGTCAGCATCCCGGCAGGAAGAAGGGGGACCTTTCAGCTGCCATTTTGAAGCATATTTAATGAAGGAACCCTTCCAGAGGTGTGCGCAAGATTGAGGGAGCCTGTGAGGGATGTTGCTCCCAAGACCTAGCGCAGTGGGAAGGCCTTCCCATCAGGCCTGGAGTAGCGAAGAGAGGCAGCGCTATTGGAGGAGGCCAGGGGAGCTGGAGGAGAGGACCCTTCAACTGCTGCAAGGGGGACCACCCAGGAGAAGCTGCTAGTCACGGAGGGAGCGGCCACTGGCAAAGCCATGGCACCCAGGCAGAGGAACCGCAGGGATGGAACTTCCTCCCAGCCTCCCATCTGCTGCTCCTGACTCTCTCTGGGCAAACCCAGCAGCCAGCACGCACAAGGAGTGAAGTAATGCAGGTTGTAGGGAGAGACCATCTTCCTGGGGGACTGAGCAAGACAGAGAAATGTGTCCCTGTGGTCTCTCTCCTTCCATCTCAGAGACCTGTAAGCTTTGAGGCTGGGATGCATTTGCAGCAGACGGCTCAGTTCTATTCCCCCCCACCAAAAGACAAAACCAGAAAACCTTGAAAAAAGCAAAAGACCCAAAGATTGCACCTGATGGTCTGCGAATGACTAGTATGTCATATGAAATTAAGGAGGTGCTTGTGTTATCTGGGAATACGTATAGGGTCAGGGAAATGCCCTTGAAGACTGGAAGATAGGAAAGAAGCTGTCCGTCAGGCAACAGATTTATTGAGCACCTACTGTGTGCCAGATACCGTTCTAAGTGGTGTAGATCCAGTGGTGGGTAAGACAGAAGTTCTTCTCCTCTTACCTAGTAGAAGTAGGAGGCAGAAAATAAAGATGTAAATAAATAATTCTAGGTGCTGTCTATCACACTGTGTAGTGAATTGGTTAGATCACCAAAGCTTGTGTGACCTTTGTTAAGTTACGTGACCTTTGTCTCTGTTCCGTATCTATAAGTGGGGATTAATGATTACACTTGCCCAGTGGTGGTGTTAATGAGGATATTACTGGTTAGTGTCCGTACAATGTTTAGATCCATCCCAGGCACATAGAAGTGCTACATATAAATGTCTGTTATTCCTATCAGGCTTTGAGAAGTATTAGATAAGAGATAATAAAGCAAAAACAGAGAAAAGAGAATGATGGTGCTGAACATGAGGACTGGTGAGCAGAGTCACTGACATCAGGGAAGGGCCAGAGTTCCTGGGCCACCTGCACCTTCAGAGTGCCATCGGTTTTGAGGGACAAATGAAATGACACTGAAGAAAGCACGTTCTTGTGGCCTGTTTAATGATAAATACAAGGCTGAGTTTTCCATGAAAATCAATGGTAACTCTTCGTCAATGTCCAAAACAACACAAGAAGACAAAAAACCAGAAGTAAGAGATGCTTGCAAGAGACAGAACCATAGTATCTACGAGCTCAGACTCTGGAATCAGATTGGTACAAGTTCAAATCCAGCTCTACCATTTACTGTTGCTTGACCTGAGACAAGTTACTTAACCTTGTTGATGACCAGTTTCCCCTTTTGCAAAATGGAAATAATAATACCTACCTCCTGGGTTATTTTGAGTCTGAAATGAAACCATCAAAGGTAATTGCTTAGCATAATGCCTAGAACATTCTAAGGCATCTATCCAGAACATGTTGCTGTTGCTTATTGCTATTATAAAAAGAGAGAACGAATACCTATGTATGACTTGAAAAGGGTGAGCACAGTAAAATACAGATTTTTCTTTTTGCTTTAGTTGCTCTTTATGACCTCAGGGTTTAAAAAGGACAACTTTTGAATTTCTTGGCCAACTCTGCATTACCCTAAGAAGCAGTGTCCTGTGATGCCCTCACCAGACCAGAGCATCTGCTCGTGTTCTGCATGAGCAGCTACCAACAAAAAAAATCTCCACTCAATGAAAAAGCAAAATGTTGTAATGATAAAATTCAGTACTCGAGCTTTATTTTTGAATGATTATTTTGACATTTCAAGCTTACAACAGGTAGTGAATTAGATATTGCTGATGAAAATTAATTGGAAAAATTGATACTTAAAAATTTTGTGATTTTTTTCAGCTCTTTTCTGAGCACAGTCTGTTCCCTGAGCAATCTTAGGGTGCTGATTTTTAAAATGAGTCCATTTTGGTGATAGCTGCTAATTTGTGCCCTGGTAGTTTCTAATAAATCAAACTTTGATTAAAAGAAAGTAAAAAAATGGTGGTGATTCTCCTCTTCTCCCCTCCATAAAACATTTTGTGATTGAAATATTTCAACTTTAACTCTTCAGAGTTACTACTCATTTGCAAATTGCTCACAGAGCACAAATTAATACATGAGTATCAGAGTTGGGTTTGTTCTTATTTTTTTTTTTTAACATTTGTTGTTGAGAGACAGACGGAGTGCGAGCTGGGGAGGGGCAGAGAAAGAGGGAGACACAGAATCTGAAGCAGGCTCCAGGCTCCAGGCTGTCAGCATAGAGCCCAATGTGGGGTTTGAACTCACTAACTGTGAGATCATGACTTGAGCTGAAGTCAGAGGCTTAACCCACTGAGCCATCCAGGCACCCTAGCTTTTTTTGTTTTTTTAATGACATGTTCTATCTTCTTATACCAGGAAAGACAAACTGCTTTTTTTCCTAGGTAGTTGGTTTTTTTTTTTAATAAAATACCTTGGGATAGATCTTTACTTTGATTCCTTTTATTCTGTTATTAAAATAAATATTCTCCTTAATCTGCAAGAATGGGAAAGAAGTCTCATCTATTCATTATGAGAAGAATTTTAATGTGCTGCTTAGTTATTTCAGATACCTCACTATCCGTATTATGAATGGAAGCCTAACTAGAGATAAAGTGCTTTTAAAACTCCTGTTCAGAATAAGCATAGATTAAATTGTGATGTGCCACAAACCAAATAGAACTATAACATATGAAAATTAATTATGGGATTCAGAAATTGAAAATATAGCTAAGGAATTTATAATTTTATGAATTATAAATTAGAATTATAACTGCTATTGGTTTTAGACTGACTATCCCTTTATTCTCAGATAAATCCAAGAAGTTTATGAGGGGAGAAATTATGTTGAAGTTTTTATTCTTGAGGCAGTTTGTCATTTACCATTAAAATAGTTACAACTTGCAAATTAACTAACGATGTTTGGCAATGTGGAAAAGTCCTCTGTAGTTTTCCTTTTCTCCTTTAGGACTTAATAATTTATTTAGTACTTGAGTACTAATCTATTTTAGGGACCAAGGACAACTGAATATGTAAAACAAAATCTTGCTGTTGTATTTAAGGACATTTCCTTTGTTTGGTCGGTTTTTTTTTCTCTTTTTTTTTTTGTGCCCCTCCCCTGCCCCCCACTCCTTCTGGGGAAAGCTTACCTCTTTATAGTGCAAGCGATTTTTTTTTAAATTTGAATATTGTTTATTTTATTGCAATTTAATTTGTATATTCTTGCCCACAAAAAATCAGTAAAGGATATGATGGCAAGCGATTTTTAATTCACCTTGAGAGGCAGCTGTATATTATGAAAGGCAGTGTTTCCCAAGTCAGATCATTTGTTTCGTGTCCGTTGCCAATCTTGTAGAAAGATTCTCCCTCGGGGATCTTCGACTGTCATATAATATCTCCTTTGCAAAGTGGGCCTTTCTCCTTAAGGGGAACTCACTAGCGTGAGGTCGCTGGCTTCAATATGTACAGCTTCTTGTCTGAGCCCCCCACGCTGAGTTCTTTTTTCTGTTCCTCCAGAGGTCATGTCCGACACAAGTGTCCCCACTGTGCTGGGTCAGCAGGAACACAGGATGACCATTTTCATTCATCATTATCTGCCTAAATTTAGGGAAAATAATATCCCTATTGATTTCTCCCTCAGGTTTCCCCTACAAACTGTTGCTGCACAGAGAGAGTAATTATTTGTTTTCATGCTGTAGGCATGTGTGAAAGGGAAAGATGGGTTCTGTGCTTTTCAATTTGGGCAGGACATTATTGAATAACGAACACGGTACAAAGAACATCTGATAAAATCTTCTTATTTCTTCCAGTAGTCACATTGAGACTATTTCAAGCATGTACAAGATCAAGCATCCACTAGACCTTTTTTATTTTTTGTAACTTCTGCGGGTTTCCATAGAACTCCAGAAGTGCTGGGCCCTCTTTTAAAAATTAAATTAACTAAAAAGGGAAAGAAAAAGAGCCTGCATTTTCTGGGGTTTCCCCACAGGCTTTTTATCTGTTTAAACTAGCGGGGATTTTTCGCATATTGACATAAGCATTCATTTGCTAATTTCTTGGACATTAAACTGCATGGAGCCTTCCCCAGAATCTTGAATGAAGCTGAAATACTTGGGTCCTCAGGGCTACTCAAGGCCTGCATCATTCCGTGCACACATATGGTTTTTCCTCCTCTATCTCCTTAGATAAAAGTCAGTGCTGATCGCCTTAAGGAAAGAATGAGTTAAATGGACCAATATTCTAGGCCTGGATCTAAAAACCCAGCCTTTTCAGAGGCCCCTCAGCACCTGCAGCAGCAAGGTCATTTGCACATACATAAATAAATAAATTAACAATGAATAAATAATTTAATCCCAGCCACACAATGCCACCTTGCAGATTTGATCCTTTGCAGCTCCCCGTGAATCTGTCCATTTTCTAATTCTTTTTGATAAAGTCCTCAGATACTTGCTGACTGTCAGGCTCATTTTCTTATTGTTTTCGCTTGATTAGTTCTGTAGCACCCAAGGTTGCCCTTAAAATCCACGTCTCTTGTGAAGACTCGGAAAGTCCTTCTTTTTAGCAACCTTCCCCCCCTTCCCCCCCGAAAAGGATGGAAAACCTGTCCTTTCTCCACACAGAAGCTTGGAAGGTTTCTGTCACGAGCTTCCTCCACCCAAGTGCAAAAGCAGCTCATTAGGGTAGCGTGTGTTCGTGGCTTCTGTACCCAGTGCACTTGGGTGTGCCTGTGTCTTGTCTCCCATGTCTCTTGGCCCAGCTGGGCGCCCTGTTGGAGACAGCACCAGGCCTCGGTGCCCGCCCACCCAGTGTGTTGGCCAGGCTGTTTGTTACACGGTCTTTCAGGAAACATGGTGGCCTTTGCTGGAGAGGAGAGGGTGGAGGGTTAGCTTTTTCTCTTTTCTTTTTCAACTGGCCAACTGCTCATTCCCCGTTTTCAGGCTGCACATTTTGTTTAGGCTCTGGGCCCAGAGGCAGGAGTCTTGTCTAATTCACAAGTGTCTGATCCCCATGTCTGGGCTGGGCCTTAAGTGCCTGGAGCTGAGGCCTCCTCATGTTGGGTTACCACTGCCCACTCACAAGCCATTCTCTCTCCTCCCAAGGGGGCAAATAATAGCCTTTAAATAATGGGGACCAAATTCTGATTTATCGAAAAATGCAGACTAAGTCAATTTTTCAGTATCCTTCAACATTTCTATAGAAGTTTTCCATGAGTTTTAACTGTCAAGACTTTGGGATTTTCAAGATTTACTTTGTAATTTTTTTTAAAGATTTTCTTTCAGGGGCGCCTGGGTGGCTCAGTCAGTTAAGTGTCTGACTTCAGCTCAGGTCATGATCTCACAGTTCATGGGTTTCAGGCCCGGGTCCAGCTCTGAGCTGTCAGCACAGAGCCTGGATGGAGCCTGCTTCAGATTCTCTGTCTCTCTCTCTCTCTCTCTGCCCCTCCCTCTGTCAAAAATAAAATAAACATTAAAAAAAATTTTTAGGGGTGCCTGGGTGGCTCAGTTGGTTGAGCGTCTGACTTTGGCTCAGGTCACGATCTCACTGCTCATGAGTTCGAGCCCTGCATCGGGCTCTGGGTTGACAGCTCACAGCTAGGAGCCTGGAGCCTGCTTCAGATTCTGTGTCTGTGTCTCTGCCCCTCCCCCACTCCCTCTCCTTCCCTCACTCTCTTTCTCTCTCTCTCAAATATAAATAAACATTAAAAATTTTTTTTGAAGATTTTAAGTAATCTCTACAGTCAGCATGGGGCTCGAACTCACAACCCCAAGAGCAAAAGTTGTATGCTTTACTGACTGAACCAGCCAGGTGCCTCTCTCTAATTTTTTTATCCTTCTTCTGGACCGTGGAGTGAAAACTCACTACGTGGAGTTTTACAGTTGTTACTTTTGACTAACAGTGATTCTCTTGAGTACGTGAAGGAGATGTAAATGAAAATTGTACTACCATATGAAAATTTGAAAAAGTAGACTCCACAACCTGCATGGAAATCTGCTACACATGTTCTATAATCTCATTATGTATTTCCTTTTATGTGATAAAATTTTAAGAATGGATTTTGATATATTTGGGTGCATTTCAGCAATTGCCCAGAAGGGCAGACTTCCTAGGCTGAACTGTCAGAGCCCTTCAAGAACTTGGTTCCATCATCTGAATCCTAAAAAGGCTAATAATCTTGGCTCCAGATGAAGTCAGGACACCCTGTCAACGAAATCCCTTGGCTCAGAAGGCTCTGGAAGAGCACACTGCTGTGTGTAATGCACAGGGAACTGAACTCTGACCACGGTGATATTTTGTGCGTTGACACTGTTCCAGCTCAAACAAACCTTCAGGCCGCAGGCACCAAAGTCATGAATTTATATCAATCTGTCATCTCTGAACAACTTAAAAAAAATTGGGGGGACACTTGGGTCAGTCATTTGAGAGTCGGACTTCGGCCCGGGTCGTGATCTCACGGTTTGTGAGTTCGAGCCTCTCATTGGGCTTGCTGCTGTCAGCACAGATCTGGCCTTGGATCCTCTGTCTCTCTCTGTCTCTCTCTGTCTCTCTCTCTCCTCCCCTTCTTGTGCTCTCTTTCTCTCTCAAAAATAAACAAGAACAATTTAAAAAATTTAAAACAAGTTTCAGTCTCCCAGAGATCCATCATTTGGATGTTAATAGTGAAGAGAAATTGTAACTTCAAACGCCTGCATTACAAGTTTGGGCTCAGTGTTTTTTGTTTTCACACAGTTACGCTGGGGACACCGGGGCAATCAGCACTGCACTAAGGAGAAAGGATGATTTCTTCTTTTTTCAGGGGAAGGTTATCCAGTCTTTTTGATGAGAAATCTCTCTAGTGGATGTCTCTGTGCTCTGTAAAGAGCAGTTTATGAGAAGCCAGAAGAGTCTACACTCCCAGAAAGAAAGACCACAGCGGACACCCCAGGAACAGCGGAACTTCTACGGACACATCACGCGCTACGTCTTCACAGCAATTGTTGCCCTTGCTTGTTTTAGGAAGTTACAAAAACATTTCAAACTCACAGAATAATAAGAGAATGCTAGAGCAAACACTTGTTGCCCTACTCCCCAGACTCAACAGATGTTAACATTCTGCCCTATTTGCTTCGGCTCCTTGATCACATTTTCAGATGTGACCAACACCGCCTTTGTCTCTCTCCCTGATCACACCCCTGCTGTGTCTCCCCAAGGTGATTCTGAAGATAACTGTAGATTTCAAGGAAACTTTGCTTCATTCTCTTTGTCTCCATAATGTGCCTGGTAGAATCAAAGTATCGGCCTGGTGTTGTACAGATATGGGCCACGTGTATGAGCGCTCACACACATGCACACGGAGCAGAGGGTGAAGATCGTTCATGAAAAGGTCAACAGTTGGTGTTTGACCGAATTTGGGATGTTTCCTCTTTGCACTTTTATGAATTGTCACATGTTCTTATTGATCATATGCTTAAGTGATGATAAAGTAATAAGAAATAAATAATGATAAAAATGTTATGAAATAATAACACCTTTTACCATTTTCAAGTATCACATTGTAAGGAAAAGTATGCCAAGGCTCTTTCTAACTCCTCTAAGACTACCGGAAGCCTACCTGCAGCTACTCTTCATGGCAGCTTCCTCTGCCAGAAGGTGTAAATCAGTAAGAAAACAACCAGGCATCGATGCTCAAAGGGGTCTCAGATTAGCTTCCAGGAGATGAACATCATCATCATCATCATTTTTTTTTTTTAAAGTAGGCTTCATGCCTAGTGTGGAAGCCCAACGTGGGGCTTGAACTCACGACCCCGTGATCAAGACCTGAGCTGAGATCAACAGTCTTAACCAGCTGAGCCACCCAGGTGCCCCAGATGAACATCATTACCGAGATTGTATATATCAGCAAATGGGATGAGTCACGAAACCTGCATCTGGTGATAAATATCCAGACATTTTTAAGAATAGGGCTGGGGCAGAGGAGAAAATCTCAGAAATGTGTTAAGGAACTGGAAGATATTGATAAGAAGAAATGCCAAGATCTGGTATCTCCGATGACACCTTATGAGTGAGGACTGTTCTAAGTGCGCTGAGAGGACAGTCTCTGATAAATGTGAACGAGGCGAGGTAGTCGGCTTTTCCACGGAAGCAGGGAGGAGGCCTGTCCAACAGAGCTGCCAGCCTAATGTCACCTTCATGCAAAGCTAAAAAGGCCACCCCCAGCCCCTGGGTGGACACAGCTCTTGGCAGGACACAGCACTTAGAGCGCAGGCTGGTTTCAGCCCGTTTCCCCCTTTTTCCTGGTGCCTTTGTACAATGCCAGTGTGTGCAGCTGTACATGGTCTCCAAGTCCAGCCTCTTCTATGCTCCCTCAGCGTCATTCCTTCTTTTCTCTGGTTCCGTGGAAGTGGCCTCTCACTTCAGAAGATAGGTCTGGCACTTGGGTGTGAGCCCTGAGGAAAGCAGGCTTTGGACTGTTTTCACAGCCTACTTTGGTTCTGATCAGACTTGGTGAAAGGAAATTCTTCAAGCTGAGTCTTGCTCACTCAAGCTCTGCTTAGTGGTAGGGTGGAATCTTTTGCTTGTTAGAAGCGTCCGTTTGCTGTGTCTCATCCTCTTTGCCTTCATCTTCCCTCAGAATCCCTTGAAAATGGGTGGTCTAGAGCAGGGTTAGGATATTCTTATTTCTCATATCATTCCTTAGTCATAACCCAACACCTCAACATTTGTCATCGCGAGCACCCATTTAGACAGAACTCACTGAAGGAACTCAACAGAAGGAGTATCTCATCTGCTCTTAAAGCAAACGATAAAATGTCCTTGGCCTGGTGGGGCAGAGTAAAAGGCAATGTCCTGACCCATCCCTACTGGAGAACCGAGGGGGAGGATGAGTGGGAAAGATCCTGAGCTCCTTCTAGAGGCCAACTGGGCCTCCATTCTCTTCCTCTAAACGTACAGGCCCTCTTCTGGATCTCATTCCCCTAGTAACAAGAGTGGTAAGCACGTCCATGGGCCAAACTCTGGCCTGACCAGCAGAGTCTCACTCTGTACAGGCTTCTCACCTCTCGGTAGGGTAGTTAACAAGCAGGGAAAGAAGGACTGGGGTAACCATTGGGTTTGTTACTCAGCTGGTGGTCGGAATAGTACTTAGTGTATGAGAAAAGCCTGCCAGAGGCCATTTCTTCTTTTAAAAAAAAATTTTTTTTAACGTTTATTTATTATTGAGAGACAGACACAGAATGTGAGCAGGAGAGGGGTAGAGGGAGGGACACAGAATCCAAAGTAGGCTCCGGGCTCTGAGCTGTCAGCACAGAGCCCGATGCAGGGTTTGAACTCACGAACTGTGAGATCATGACCTGAGCCAAAGCCTATCGCCCAACCAACTGAGCCATCCAGACGCCCCTGCCAGAGGCCATTTCTGTCAGATATATTATCAGTCAACTGAGCTGGATGACAGGAGATAGCTATCCATGTGGTAAGTGCGGACCATATTACACTTGTCAATTCCAGGACTGCTGCTCCTTCTTGTGAGTTTACTACTTGCTTTGTTGTTCTTGTAGATGCTGCTATTAAGTGAATTTCTGTCACCAAGGAACTTTTTGTGGTGTTTATCTGTGATTCCTCAAGATAACTATATTTGGAAGTTTCTGGTGAATTTTAATTGTCTTATGTAACCTAAATAAAAGTTGGAAGTCAGTTCTGAGTTTCCTCTTGCTGCGGTTGGATTAAATTAGTATTTAGAAAACAAAGCTTCCTTTAGTCTTTTCTTTTTTCTTCCCAGATTTATTTACGATAATTAAAAATCTGGTTTCCAAACACTGGCAGGCAGTGGAGATAGGATTTGAATATGTAGATGAAGTGAACTTAAGGGGGCTCATGCTGGAAAACACGTACATCCCTTTAAAGAGGTAAGAAGCCTTATATTGTTTAAAGAGGCTTTTTTTAAGGTCATACAGTTGCACTGACCTTTTTTCCTGAGGTTTCATTTCCTTTCTGAATGTATACTTTTACTCAAGAATACATTATAATCGAGTTTCAGAGAAAAATTGATAATCTCCTAAAGAAAAGCGGTCATAATTCATTATGCGTGATCCAGGCATGCTTTCATTTGATGGAGTTTATTGGAAGCATCCGCTTTATTATGAGCAACTTGCTTTTCTGTAAGCCCTTGAAATAGTGTGAAGACATACACAACTCAATGGCATGAAACTGAGCTGAGCTGTATCTCTGTACATATATTTACCCTCGTTCCTTTCAAAATGAGATCTCTCGTTGTTCCAGTAGTCGTACCACTCAAAATATTGTATCTGAAGCTTTGGTATTCATCCTGAAATAACAAGAGGAGAGATCCCTACTCTTTGGGAAACACCGGTCGCAAACCAAGCAAGACAAGACTCTGAACCTCACACAGTTTGTAAGACATTCTGGCCACTCACCAAAATCTGTCCATTTTCCCCATGCCAAAATTAGCCCCCCTAGAAGAGGTGATAGCTCCTTCAAGATGTGTTCTAAGACATGCAGCTGTGCTCCAGACGTACTTGTCGGTAGAATACGAACAGAGCTAGGATGTCACATCCCTGGTGAGCCGAGTGGCCTCATCCTCTGTGCACCACTGTCTAGAGCCTCACGGCTCCTTTCGCTGTGAGGCCAAGGAATGAAAGGAAAGCTGTTGATGACGAAACATTGATTCTGGTCTCCCGAGCCCCAGAGGGTATCATGGCAAGGAGTACGGGAGTCACTTGTTAGATTTCTCCCAAATAGGAAATCCTCTCCTGTTCATATCTGTCACATCACTCCTGCCCTCACAAGAGTGACTCTAACCCCATCCCTACAACTCAGTATGTAGCTCCTGGTTCCCCTCACTCTTTCCAATGAATAAGGGCTGTATTTAGTATGTTCTTTCACTCTCTTGTTATTTACAACCCATTTTTTTTGACACAATTTAAGCCCCCCCTGCCAAAGAATTTTACTGAATATTTAAGAAACATGTTTAGAAAATTCAAGCATCATTGTTTTTAAGCCAGCCGCCTACTAAATTTTGACACATAAGAAAGATGCTTAAGGGTCTAGGGCGGTGATAGGGTCTTGGGCACCCAGGGGGACATTGGCTGTTTAGGTAAGTAAGGACAAAGTTGGATTTGTAGGTCTGGCTTAAGTGTTAGTTTGTATCAGTATTTTATAATGAAATTGATTTTGGTCATTTTCACCTCTCATTAGAAGACATTTTATTTTTGTTGCTTCCTTTTCTCCTTCTGCTTTGTTCTTGGTACTGTTCAGTTTATACTTAAAGCAATGTTACTTTTTGGAGGGGGAAGGGTGGCTGGTAACAGCTGACTTAAAAACCTCATGAGCTCCCCCTGCTGTTTCCCAGATGACAATACAAGCCCCATTTAGTTTTAAATCCCAGCAGCAAGTAAGTGAAACAATTGAAGAGAACCCCTTCTGGTTTTGCTTGATTTACGTGGCAGAAAAATGCTTTTTAACTTTCTCCTAAAAGTTCACGAAGTCAGAAAGAAATGGAAGGCTCTTTTAGCATTTTTTCCAGGCTCTCTCTTAAGCTAGGAAGCAGGTCTGTACCACTTTTGAAAAACTGCCGATGAAGAAATATATAGTGAAGTCACATCACATTTGCAATGGACAGATTAAACCTGAGAGATGTGTTTTTAGTCATTTCATTTTTGATCTGTAAAGGTTTGGGGGGGAAATGGTTTTCAAATAAGCCATTGACAATAGTTTCTGCTGCGTTTAATTTTTTCCCCAACATTTCTTGAAACTTAAGGTTTTCTTTAAATGTATGCACCTTAATTTAGTGTGCCTTTTCAAACAAAAGATAATTAAATAACACACAGAAATCACATTTATTAATATTTTTCATGTAAATAAGTTAATAGGGTACCATAGTGTATATCACAAGTTATAAAACATCAGAAAATATGTGTTCCTCAGACTACAAATATATATATCGGAACACCTGCCAGTGTTCCATAGGATGGTGAGTGAAATAGGTTTCTGCCTTTGTGTAATATATAGTCTATAGCAGGAGGCATTCATAGAATAAAAATTCAGATAAGAACATAATTGAAACTTGTGAGAGGCGCCCAGGTGGCTCAGTCTGTTAAGCGTCCGACTCTTGATTTCAGCTCAGGTCATGAGCTCGCAGTTCATGAGCTCGAACCCCCACATCAGGCTCTGTGCTGACGGTGCAGAGCCTGCTTGGGATTCTCTCCTTCTCCACCCCCCCACCCCCCCCCCACTCCTCCCCTGCTCACGTGCTCTCTCTCTCTCTCTCAAATTAAAACGATTAAAAAAAAAAAACTCATGAGTGATTTGTTGGATACGACACCCAAAGCAAGGCAACAAAAGGAAAAATAGATAATTTGGACTTTATCAAAATTTAAAACTTTTGTGCCTGAAAGGACACTGTCTGTAACAGAGTGAGACAACAGCCCAAAGAATGGGAGAAAATATTTGCAAATCACATATCTGATGAAAGGTTAATATCCAGAATATATAAATAACTCCCACAACTCAACAACAAAAAGCCAACCCAATTAAAAAAATAGGCAAAGAACCTGAATAGACCTTGCTCCAAAGATACGCAAGTGGACAATAAACATATGAAAAGATGCTCAACTTTCATCATTTGAGAAGTGCACAACGCGATACCAGCTCACACCCTTTAGGACGGCTGCTGTCAAACCAGAGAATAACAAGTGTGGGTGAGGATGGGGAGAAATTGGAAACTCTGTGTGTCGCTTGTGGGCATATAACGTGGTGCGGTCGTTGCGGAAAACAGTTATGTGGTTCCTTATAAAATTAAGAACAGAATTACCATATGACCTAGCCGTTCCCCTTCTGGGCATATACCCAGGAGAACTGAAAGAAGGCTTGGACAGATGTTTGTACCCCCATGTTGGTAGCAGCATTATTTATAGTAGCCAAAAGGTGGGGGGGCCACCCAGGTGTCCATCAACAGGTGGATGGATAAACAAAATGTGATCTATACATATAATGGAATATTATTCAGCCTTAAAGAAGAAGGGCATTCTGACACATGCTAGAATGCAGATGAACCTTGAGACATTATTGGTTAAGTGCAATAAGCCAGAGGTTTGTCCACCAAAGGACAAACGTCGACTGGTTCCACTTACATGAGACGCCTATAGGAGTCACATTCACACAGAGAGTAGAAGGGCGGGTGCCGGGGAGCAGGAGGAGGGAGGAATGGGGAGTTATTAGAGGGGACGGAGTTTCAGGAAGCGAAGACGAAAAGGTTCTGCAGATGGCTGGTTGGGGACAGTTGCCCAACGGTGTGAATGTACTAAATGCTACGGAACCATACACTTGAAAACGGTGAAACTGGTTAATTTTAGGTTGTATATGTGTTGACCACATTTTAAAATAATTATGATGAGTAGTTTGAAAGAGAGAAAAGCAACAGGTTTCCCCTAGTGGGTTTTTTAGTGGATGAGTGAGTGGCACCTGACAGGGAAAGCGTGAGAGTGAGGGGGAGAGCGTGCGAGGGCCCCAGGCCGAGGAGGACGGCCACTTAGAGGAACCGAGGGAAGACCCGTGGGGAGAACAGGGATGAGGAGGTGGGAGGGGTGGACAGGAGTGTGGAACCCACCTCCGGGCTGCGGCGGGGAGTTTGGAGTTCCCTGCAGCAGCGAGAGGTGATTGAAGTCACTGGTGGGGAAGGGAAGGAAAATACGATCTGAACTCCACGCAGACCGGCCGCTCAGACTGCTGTGTGGAGAATGGGTTTGGAGGAGCTAACAGCGTAGCCTGGACGTCCAGTTAGGCCACGCGGTGTTGTTGATGAGAAACAGTGGCTTGGACGGCAGAGTGTCACGGGCCGTGTGGACAAGTGGAAAAATGTAAGCCTTGGGCGAAGGACTGCGTGTGGAGGCGAGAGGGGAAAGTGCCGAGGCCGACTCCCGAGTTAAATGCTGTGTCGTTGGCATGTGAGGCCGGGACGGCATGTGACTCAATCTGATCTGAAAAATAGGATCTGTTTATTCTACCTCTGGAGAAATCCACTGCTGAGCTAGTTTTAATTCTTCAAAAAACAGTGCTCCATAAACTTTGGTTATTAGCACGACGGTCGTAAGCCATCCACTACCGTGATCAGACTTCATTTCTGACCAGCTGGCCCGTAGGATATGCTGATGACAGTGATCGGGTAACTGTCCCGTTGTTTTGAATGCCTCTGGGACAAAAGTGCATTCGGAAGATAAAAAGTAAAGGTATGTTTCAGAATTTTCAGTGAGGTCCCTGGAACAGTTTCAAACTTAAATTTTTTTTTTTTTTTAACATCTATTAGTTTTTGAGAGAGAGGCAGAGCATGAGCAGGGGAGGAGCAGAGAGAGAGGGAGACACAGAATCCGAAGCAGGCTCCAGGCTCCGAGCTGTCAGCACAGAGCCCGACGCAGGGCTCGAACCCACGAACTGTGAGATCATGACCTGAGCCGAAGTCGGACACTCAACGGGCTCGAACCCACCAACTGTGAGATCATGACCCGAGCCGAAGTTGGACACTCAACGGACTGAGCCACCTGGAATAGTTTAAAACTTTAAAGTCAGGGGCGCCTGGGTGGCTCACATCAGGCTCTGTGCTGAGAGCTCAGAGCCTGGAGCCTGCTTCGGATTCTGGGACTCCCTCTCTCTCTGCCCCTCCCGTGCTCAAGCTCTGTCTCGCTCTCTTTCAAAAATAAATAAACGTTAAAAAAATAAAATAAAACTTTAAAGTCATTTTCCCCCCTTCAGTATGATTGAAAGACATATTTGGGAAACAAGTGTGGAAAAGACAAGTATGTTGGAGTGGAGGAGGAGAGAATGTGTCCATTCCGTGAAGCTTCGTGGGTGTCTTGTCAGTGAATACAGTCAGCAGGCCAGGCCAGCCTCCGCCCAAAGCAGTGAGAGACTAGTGGCTTCCCTCTGTGTCAGAGATGCTGATCAGGGCAGCGAACTCTTAGGGCCAAAAGGGGGATGTGCACGGACACGGTGAGCATCTTCCCGACGGACAGACGGACAGCCTAGAGCAGAGCAGACAGGCAGAGCTGGGAACAAGTCTGAGGGAGCCCAAGGTGAAATGCAGGATTTACTAATAGTTCATTCCGGTTTAATAAAAACGGAGTGCTTCGTTTTGTCAAAGGAATCCAACCTGAGTCTGATCTAGCCTCTGGATCCAGCTGCAGGCTAGGAAACGCAAGAGGAACGTGTTGAGCGGGGCACGAGTTGACCACCAGCAAAATCCAGCCTCTGCAAGACCCTCCAGGGCCAAATGGCGTGGGCCTCCCAACAGATAAATTGTAAGGAAATGAACCCGGATGGAGGGGAGAGTCTACAGATTAAAGAAGATTTAGAAGATATATCAAATCTTGTTTAGACGAGCAAGACAAAAACGAAACTATATTACTGTCCAGGGATGCGCGTTTGGGTGATAAAGGTATTTTTAAATATCCAAGCAAGTGGTTGCTGTGAAAGTCAGGACAGTGGCTACGTGGTTGGGGATCAAGGGCTGGGGACCCGGCTGAGGCGACATGGAGATGGCCGGGTTCTGTTTCTTGACCTGCGGGGTAGTTGAGAGTGTCCGCCTTAAAATACATCAAACCAATAGTTGTTTCCTGTGGTTTCCTGCGTCTTTAATTTTACAATGAAAGATTTTAAAAGGTGTTTAGTTCTTATGAAGCATTTTGTTATCGTTAGTCTCTTCCCTAACATTGGCAATGCCGTCACCGGCCCGGCAGTCAATTCGGCCGCGTTTCCCTCCGGCTTTATTCTTGTGCGCAGGGAATTCACACTCCCCGAACCACTGTCATTCGTGCCCGGCATTGCCTGCACAGGGATCTGTTTCAGTGGCCGCTTACGGTTAGACCTTTGGGTTGCTTCCACTGCTGTAGCTAATGCTTGTCACGTGTTGTGCCAGTTTGGAAATTGGGGTTAGTTTAATAAAGATGATGTTGTTTTTAATTTGATAGTATGTTTTAATAGGAACAGTAGGAGACTCCGTGTGGTGTTGCATTCTTGCTCTATTCTGCTTAACAAGAAATGAGAATTATCTTAGGGCGTAAGCTATGGGCTTCCATTGGTCGTTTAAAGACCTTTCTTGAGCCCCTAGGCTGTGCTATAACCTCTGCTACATTCCGGTGCTAAAGAGAGGAATATAATCTATTGCCCTTTCATTCATTCATTCATTCATTCATTCATTCATTCATTCTAGTGCCCTTTTTATCTTCTTTTGATGTTTGTTTATTTTTGAGAGAGATAGAGTAGGGGGAGGGCAGAGAGAGAGAGAGAAAGAATCCCAAGGAGGCTCTACACTGTCAGCACAGAGCCCGACGTGGGGTTCAAACTCATGAACTGTGAGATTATGACCTGAGCTGAAATTAAGAGTTGGACACTAAACCGACTGAGCCACCCGTGTGTCCCTAATCTAGTGCCCTTTTAAAAGGCTCAGAAACAGGGGGGCCTGGGTGGCTCTTGGTTTCGGCTCAGGTCATGATCTCATGGGTTTGTGGGTTCAAACCCCACATTGGGCTCTGTGCTGGCAGTGCAGAGCCTGCTTGGGATTCTCTCTCTCTCCCTCCCTCTGTCCCTCCCCTACTCATGCTGTCTCTGTCTCTCTCAAAATAAATAAAAAGGCTCAGAAACAATCAGCTGTCAAAAATAATGCAGAATCCTAAAACTTGAGTAAACTGATACTGGGTTTCAACTCTGTACAGAGAAATCTCGTGTAGATGCTACCAACACGGGTCCCCCCATCTCCATTCTTGCGCTGAAGACTCAGTCTACACAGAAATCGGAGTGATCTTTTTATTTAAAAAATTCTTTTTATTGAAGTATAGTTGACACGATGTTACATTAGTTTCAGGTATATGACATAGTGATTCATCAACTCTTTATGTTAGGCTGTGCTCGCCACGACATACCTCCCATCTGTCACCATACAAGGCTACTACAGTTTGGCTGACTGTATTGCCTGTGCTGTGTAGCTCTCGTCCCATCTGTGTTCCAGAACTGGAAGCCTGTGCCTTCCACTCCCCTTCACCCATTGCCCTTCCCCTCCCCCCTGCTCTGGCAACCACCAGGCTATAGAGTGATCTTTTTAAAAGGCATAGCTGGTCAAATCTTAAAGCAATTCACTAGTCATCTGGGCAACCATGAATTCCTTAAAAGTTCCTCTTTCATGCTTCTGAGCCTTCATACAAGATGTCTTTTCTACCTGAAACCCTCTTCCTTTACTTCCCCAACTCACTTCCTATTCTTCCTTCAGGCATCAGCTGAAATGCCCCTTTCTCTGTCCCATTTGGACCAGTTGGGAGCCTCTGCTGGGGACACTGCCCCCACCAGCACCCCACATGTTCCTTTTTAGCATTTATCACACTTTACTAGTTGTTTGCCTGATTTCTTCTATTAGGCTATATAGGCTTAATGATGGCTATCCGGCCATCGCTTGCCTTACTCCCCATTTCCTCAATCCCTGGCGTAGGCACCTAACAGGTATTGTGAAATGAACGACTGACTGGGGCTTTGGCAGGTGGAGTGAGTAACACACAGAAGGGCCTAATGAGAGGGGGAGGTAGGGAGGCGGGGCTTCAGGGGAAGCCATCCGGAAGAGCAGGGGAAGCCATCTCAAAGGGGAGGCTGCAGTTCAGCAGGGAAAGAGGGGAGCTCGGGAGGTTGGGGGTGGTGGTGGAACCACTTTCTAGAAGAAAGGGGCAAGGGCGTTTGCAAAGGCAGGAGAGGGCTTGGCAAGTTCAGGGAGCTCCAAGCAGTTTGGAAGCCAGAATGGTAACGGGTAGAACAGGCAAGCTGTTTAGACCCAGTGGCCCTTACTACTTAGAAAGACGTGATTTACCAGAAGGATGTTGTCCAGAGACAGCATCACACATCCCATTATAGGGGCAGCCCACAGGATTCGGTTTCTGATTCCTGTCTCAGGTGCAGTATTTATGGGATGATCTCAGGAAGAAGTTTCAAGAACTTGGTCCCTCTCTCACCGGATTTATCAGCAAGGCAGATTTTAAGGTGATTTTGGCTGGCCCTGTGCAAACCACCTGAATGATTATGAGTGCAAAATGCTAGGAAGGACATGTAATACTACAGGAGACGGAAGATGAGTCTGATCTAGAGAGAACGAAGTACTAGGTATATGTTTATATCTACTCATAAAAGAGTGTATCCTTAAAAAAATTCTTTTTAATGTTTGCTTTTTTATTTTTGAGAGAGAGAGAGAGAGACAGACTAAGCATGAGCAGGGGAGGGGCAGAGAGAGAGGGAGACACAGAATCCGAAGCCGGCTCCAGGCTCTGAGCTGTCAGCACAGAGCCCGACGTGGGGCTCGAACTCATGAACCATGAGACCACGACCTGAGCCCAAGTTGGACGCTTAACCAACTGAGCCACCCAGGCACCCCAAGAATGTACCATTTTTTTAAATAAAAAGAATTGGGGGTGCCTGGCTGATTCAGAGGAGCATGTGACTCTCGATCTCGGGGTCGTGAGTTCGAGCCCTACATTGGGTGTGTCGATTACTTAAGTAAATGAATAAACTTAAAAAAAATTTTTTAAAGATAAAGAGAAATGTAAAATGACTTAATTTGTGTGTATGCACGGACTATCTTTTAAAGGATACATAAATAACTGGTAACAGTGACTGCTTCCCAGGAGAAGCACTGGATGGCTGGGGGCAGAGGTCGGAAGGAGACTGACTTTTCACTGTTTACCCTTTTGTACTTTTAATGTTTTATATCATAGAAGCATACTGGCTATTTAACACTTATTTTAAAATTAGTGTGTGCATAGTAAGTTTTTAAGGAAATGTATAAAAAATGTTAGTGCTTATAACTGGATGGTGGGATTACAGGTGTTTTTGTGTCCTCTTTTATACTTTTGGATGTGTTTATAGCCTTCTGCAATGAGCATATGTTGCTTTTGTAATTAGGTTTTTTTAAGTTTATTTGTTTATTTTGAGAGGGGGGTAGGGACAGAGAGAGAAAGAGAGAGAACCCCAAGCAGGCTCTGCAGTGTCAGTGCAGAGCCCCAAGTAGGGCTCGAACTCAACGAGCTATGAGATCATGACTTGAACGGAAATCAAGAGCCAGATGCTTAAGTGACTGAGCCACTCAGGCGCCTCTGTAATTCGTCTTTTAACGGGAGGTTATTTTTTTCAACCTGGATTTTAGAGACTTTAGGACATCCAACTGCCTGGTTTTGAGGCCCCAGAAAACCACAACTGGACACAAGAAGAGTATTCTTGAACTTAGATCCAAACCAGATTGTTCTAAGAAAGTGTGAAAATGTTCCTGATTGTGGCAGCTGTTGCACAGAAGAAAGAGCTCTGGGCTGGGGAGCAAACATATGATGGTTCAAATCCCAGCTCAGCCACAAAAGAGACTTTGTGTGACTTAGGACAGACTCTCTGAGTTAGCCTTCATCTGAAACTTGAGGGTGATGTGACCTCCCACAGAGGTTACCGTGGAGATGAAGTAGAGCGCCCCGCACTGTTCCAGGCAGGGAACCTTGCAGGGACCGCAAGGAGTGCCTTTGGGGGATTGGGCCATCTCTTAATTTTCCTCAGCTCAGCTAAGGCCTCCCCAGTGGGCGTGTTTGCAGCTTTAAGACAAATCCCCTCGCCCTACTCTGTCCCTTAGCTGCTCTGAACTCCATTTAGAACCTTCTGTGTCTGATACCTAGCAAGTCCTAAAATAAAAACCTCTTCCTTTCTTCCATTCTAGATGTCTTCTCTGATGCAGAGAGGAAAACACTAAGACTGGCTCAAGAGAAAAGAGACAATGAGTTAACACGATGAAGTTCTTGTTTTTGTTTTCTCGAAAATTCAATATCACACACACACACGCAGTCGGTTAAGCGTCCGACTCTTGATTTCGGCTCAGGTCATGATTTTGTGGGATTGAGCCCCACTTTGGGCTCCACACTGACAGCGTGCAGCATGCTTAGGTTTCTCTCTCTCTCCTCTATCTCTGCCCCTCCCCACCCCTCAAAAATAAACATTTTTTAGAAATTCAATTTTTTTGTTGTTGTTGTTGAAAAAATTTATATTTAGATTTAGCCAGCTGGACTCAGTTTAGATGATCCCAATTTTTGTTGGCAACATCCAAAGCATCATAGTCAGGAGCCAGTTGAACATATGCTTTCTTTTCTCCATCGGGCCTGATCAGAGTGTTGACCTTGGCCACATCAATGTCATAGAGTTTTTTCACGGCCTGTTTGATCTGGTGCTTGTTGGCCTTGGCATCCACAATGAACACAAGAGTGTTGTTGTCTTCTATTTTCTTCATGGCCGACTCTGTAGTCAGGGGGAACTTGATGATGGCATAGTGGTCAAGCTTGTTTCTCCTGGGGGCGCTCTTTCGAGGATATTTGGGCTGTCTTCGGAGACGCAGCGTCTTGGGCCATTGGAATGTAGGTGACGTACGGATCTTCTTTTTTTTTATGACTGTGGACGCCTTTCAGCGCTGCTTTCTTGGCCTTCAAAGCCTTTGCTTTGGCTTCGGCTTTGGGCGTGGCAGGGGCTTCATTCTTCGCCTTCGGCGCCATCTTCGTGAAAGGCAGAAATTCAATATTTTTAATAGGTTATCAATTTCAAAGGAAATTGTTTTAGTCTGTATAACAATCTCATGCATATTTCAGCCATAATAGCTAAATTACTGGATACAGACCATTGTCCAGGCACCGCTCTATTAACTATTCCCCCATTTCCTCTGTGGGGTAGGTACCGTCCTTCCATTTAACTAGGGAACTGAAGCACAGAGCCGTTAAATAATTTGTTCAAGGTTATACAGCTAGAAAATGGCGGAGCCAGGGGGCGCCTGGGTGGCTCAGTCGTTTGAGCGTCTGACTCTTGATTTCAGTTCAGGTCATGATCTCAGGGTCACGGGATTGAGCGAGCCCAGCATCAGGCTCTGTGCTCAGCATGGTGGTTGCTTAAGATTCTTTTTCTCCCTCTCTTTGCCCCCCTCCCCCTCTCGTGCTCTCGCTCTCTCTCTCTCTCTATCTCTTAAAAAGAAAAGAAAAAGAAAAAAAAAAAACAAGCATTTTAGCTCCAGAGCCCAAGTTCTTAATCACCGTGCCTTACTGAAAATATTGAATGCCTCAAACAATGATGCTAATTGGTTGATTTTAAAAGTCCAGGGAAAACATATAGACCAGAACATAATTTTCACGTAATTTTTTCAGTGTTTCATACCTAGAGCTTCTGAAGCCATGTCAGAGAGAGGACTGTATGAGTGGGCGCAACGTTGCTGCAATCATGCCTTCCCACACCTGACGAGAATCCAGATCAATATTTCGTCAGAGAAGAGTAGGCAGATCTGAGAGCGCTGCCCGGTCGCCTAGGGGAAAAGGTACCCGAGACTTTTCTTTGCCTCTGAAACGTGGCGTTTGCCATAGCCCACCCGGCGTGAAAGAGAGCTCTGTAGTCCTGAGCAATGAAAGAAGTCCGTGTGCCTGATGTTGAGTGTGGGACAGTGTCAGGCAATGAGGCCTGGGACGTATGCAGGGCCCACGGTAGGAGGACCTGACAGGGGCTTGGACTTTATCCTAAGAGCACTGGGAAGGCACTGAACAATTCTAAACACGGGCCTTTTGGATTTGTGTTTTAGAAAGAAATCACTCTGGCTGCCATGTTGACAGTGAATTAGAGGAAGCAAACACGGAAGCTGGGAGAATTGGTGGGAAGAACTGAAGGGGGACATTGGCAGGCTGGTCTCTGGCTGTGGCAGCAGAGATAGCAATGAACGGATTCAAGACGTAGCAGGTAAAACCAAGCCGATGTGATGACGGTGTGGATGTGGAGCTGAGAAGGGAGAGAGGCTGGCCGAGGCATAGCGGTGACTCAGCGGGAGACTGTGAGTCTACCTGGAGGCCGGGAGAGCTGAAAGTAAAACCGACGCACTTGCCCTTCTGTTGCCTAGGATGCCTTTGCCTAGATGAAGGAACGCAGAAGAGACCTTCAGGATAACTGGATCCTACCCTGTAAGAGAAAAAGTTGGTGATCGGGGCAGGACGGCGTGGGTAGAGGAAGACAGGGAGAAGGGAAGGGAGAAAACATTTAAGTCTTGATATATTTATATATTCTAGGGCGAAAGAGTTGATTCGTCCAGTGGCCTTCTCTCCTGTAGCTGCAGGGTGACTGGAAGACCCTCCAGAGGGCTTTTGCAGAAGCTGGAAGCTGGATGTTGGTAGTAGTGTCTCCCTTTCCCTCCCAGAACTCGGATCAGTACCGACGCTCTCCAGCTTCCTCCTTAATGAAGATGAGGTTCACCGTGTCCCGTCAAAGTATGACCAGATGTTAGATGAGAAAACAGACTATGGATCTTTCCTGGAAGAAGTTTGCAAACCACAGCACACACCTTGTGTCCAGAGACCCCCATCAGGTACAACATAAATTCGTCCTATATTCTCTTTCTCCACATCACTTTGTTATTACTCACAGGACTGTCCTCACAGGAGGTCCTTCCACGCTTGTTGGGAATCACCGTTTCCAAGCATCCATCACCCTCCAAAGCATATTCAGCTTTCCTGCCATCTGTCTAATTCGTAATTGAAGAGATTCGAAAATGTGGTCTCACTGACAAATCAATGTAATTTTCATACCAAGAAAGCAGATAACACAATCCTACTTTCAGTGGCTTTCAAATTGTTAAAATTTGTCTTTCAACTTTCAGTTGCATTCTAAGAAATGTTTCGCTCCATTTTGTCCCTCCAAGATGAACGATCCAGCAATGATATGCGGCCTCCCTTCAGCACGTAGGTCTGGGCCGTCATCAGCCAGGGCCCAGGGGCAGAACAGGTATGATTCAGTTCTGATTTGACAAAACCCATGTTGCTCTTGCCCTTTTGGCTGAGCCGTAATGTAATTCGGATGAGGTTCAATTGTGTTCGTGTCTGCCTCTTTCCTGGATGTCAGAGGAGGAAGCCTTTATGAGATCAGCGACCCTTCATGCTTTCACAGATGTATTGCTTGTGGCTTCCGGCCGGAATATGCGTTTGCAAATGAGCCTCCCTCCAATTTGACCTTTTCCAGAACAGCTCCTCTAAGTGCCCAGAGTAGGCTCCCCCAGATTCCCCCCCAAGTTTTGCTGAGGCTGGATGGGTTGCAGTCATAGCTCTTCTCCCCATGGCTACCCACTAGCAGTTTTTCCCTCTAGCAATTTTTCTTTCTTCACGAAGTACACCTGACGTCGTATTTGGAAAGAGCAACGGGGCTAGGTCATAGTTTTATATTCTGACATAAATATAAGCTAGAGATCACGTTTATGTGAAAAATGAAGCCCTGGTGTTATTGAGTAGAAACTCCACTATTTTATTGTGGAACATCTCTACTGATGGATCTATAAGGAAACAGTGATAGAAGGGGCTGACTTTTGTTTTGTGAAACATTGCAAAAGGTCCCTTAGAAATATTGTATTTAAAAGGTTTTATTGGGCGCCTTGGTGGCTCAGTAGGTTTAGTGTCCGACTTCGGCTCAGGTCATGATCTCACGGTTTGTGGGTTCGAGCCTCGTGTCAGGCTCTGTGCTGACACCCTGGAGTCTGGAGCCTGCTTTAGCTTCTCTGTCTCCCTCTCTCTGTGCCTTTCCCTGCTCTCTCTCTGTCTCTCTCTCTCAAAAATAAGTAAACATTAAAAAAATTAAAAATAAAAAAATAAATGTTTTATCATATTTATAAAGTTTTAACTAATATTTTTTATGGACTCTTGCTTTTAAACTACACATAATAATGGAGGCCATTTGGGAATAGAGAAAATTAAAAAGTGCTCAGGTTCCCAGTTCTCATGCGGTCCTTTCCTCTCTAGCTCAGCCCGGAGTTCCTGCGCTGTTTCCCACCCCATCTCCTATGGCTTCGGTGACTTTCCTGTTGGGCATAATGCCGCCTACTGCCTCTCTTCTCCTTTGCTCTAGCTGTCCCCACTGTACACAGGTTTGTCAAAGACTATACGGGACACACCTTCATAACGGTTGCTCCTTATCTTCCAAGCCAACCAGAAAGAGCTGGCTCCCTCAAATTCTAACCTAGCCCTTCTCTTCAGCGGTGGCTCTTTCCTCTGGCCCCAGTTTGCCCCCCCATGTGCACACTTGTGTACCCAAGCAGATATCCTGTGCATACGTGCAGGCACCCCAGGGCCTGCACCGCTTGACGCACGCAGGCATCTGTGTGTACTGCCTTCCTGGGTGCACACACACAGGCCCCCAGGTTCTGGGGTTTTGGAGTATCTGATAAACTAGTCATTTTTTTTTTTCTCCACGCTGTGCTCAGAATCATTTGAGATGTAGATACAGGTGTCAGATGGAGATAAAAATGTCTATTTTGCTACCGATTAGAGGATGTGCCTTCTGTGGGTAGAGAAGGTGGATAGGGGGCTTGCAACCCTTGACCTTAAAAGTAAATTTATCCAGAAAAAGTGCAGGAAGAGTGAGAATCTGCCAGCCAGCTTAGTAGGGACGCTTGCTTGCTTCCTGTGGAAAGGTTGGCAGGAGGGAAAGGGCTTCAGGAGCAGGGCTGGGCCCGCCTCCTGAGCACTACCATCGGTATAGCTGCAGAGCAGGAAGGGAGCACCAGCAGTGTTGAAGGGATCACTCCTGCGATACCCCTCCTCGCTGGGGGCCCCACACAGGCCCATTCGTACGCCAGGCCACTGACACATGGAGAAGCAGATAGCAGAAGCCAAGCAATCCGAAAAGTGGGGAGAATTAGGACTGAAGGGCAAGCGAGAAAGGGAGTGAGAACTTGAGACAGGGTCACTCTAGAGCCTTTATCCACATCAGGGGGTGAGTCTGGGGCCAGAAGCGGAACAGATGGGTGATGGAGAGGACAGGTGAAAGGCTTGCATGGGAAAAAGGGAGGAAATGCTGAGGAAAAAAAAAAAGGAAAGTGTGCTTAAAGAATACTGAATTTGTTTATTTGTTTCCCCCACATTCCAGAAAGAATTTGCAAGGGCCAAGAGTTGTATGTTAACGGGCGTCGATGTGTAATTGGAAGGAGCACGTGGGAAGGTGGGTACAAGAGCGGTTGCAGAAGAACATCAGGTCAGCCTTCTGTATGTGGAGGAGTGTGAGATGACATTTCAAGGTTATCAGGGGGGCTCTGCTACCAGCCATGACCTGGAGAGGGGCTCCCGGCCCCCAAATTGACCATGAGCTGGAATTAGAGCTCCCTAGCCCCACTTGCCCTAAATGGGGAATTTTGCCTTGTTCCAGAGCAAGCCTTGGGACTTAATTTTTGGCAGGGGCGGGGTGGGGGTTAAGATTCTTTTTTAGTGATTGCCTTGACATTTTGCTTTTTACTTTGAAGAGGATCTGACTCTTTGGGAGAAGGGAGGGAGTAGTAGATCACTATTATTATTATAGCTAGTGTTTATTGAACATTCACTATGGGCCAGACACTGTCTAGAGTGCTTTGAATGTACCAATTCACTTCCTCGTCGTAGCAACCCACATGAAGTTATGCGCTTTTAATCTATTTTATAGATCATGAAACAGACACAGAGAGGCTTAGCAATTTGCCTGAGGGCACACAGCTAGTGAGCAGCACAGCTGGAATGAAAATCCAGGTAGTTTGGCTCCAGAAGCCAAAAGAGGTGGCAGAAAAGAGGGCAGAGTCTGGCTCAGCCCCATCTTGGCTCTTTCTCATGCCAAAGGAGCAGAACCCTCCTAAGACTAGGCCAGAAATCAAATTCAAATCCTGGATTTGGAGTCTGCATTTAGCTGGGCCCTCAGAGAGAGTTAACTGCCTTAACCAAACAGGCCAAGCGGTGTCTCTTTCTGCCAGAGCACCAGGTAGAATTTCTAGGCAAAGGGGGAGCCATTGCCGTGTCTGACAACTCTCAGAATGTGTGCAGAGTACTTCGCCTCTGCTGGAGTGAGTGGGCGGGGGCCTGAGGGCCGGAAACAAGCGGTCCAGCCAAGATAGAGAATTCCAAGAGGCTCAGCACTGTCAGGGGGTTCGTTTCGTCATTCCACAGAAATGTTTACTGAGCACCTACTGAATGCCCCCCGTCGCCTTCTTTTTCTTGGTGCGTTACTGTATGCAGACACCCGTTACCAGGTTCCTCGCAATTCCAAGCCTTCCTTGCCTGGTAGCTCGCAGCCCAGACCGGAGGGCCCCCACTGACACATGGACTGTGTTCAATAACGCTTGGAAGCACAAGTGAGCTCTGTATTACCACCCTTTCGGCAGGGGCGGCTGGAGTGCCTGGGAGCCCCTAGTTCTAGCCCTACGGAGCCACGGGGACCGACCCAAAGCGCCAGCCATCAGCTTTGTTCCTCAAGCCTCTGGAGAAAACCTTTGATTTCATGGGGATGATTATTTTTATTCTTGCCCACTCAAGGATGAAGCCCAAGAAACAAGAGGTTGCCCTTTTCAGAGGTATCACAATGGGTCACCTCCAGCCAAACCCACTGTTTTTTGTTTTTTGTTATTTCTGGGTTTGGTTGAGCCTCTCTTGGAAACCATTACTATACAACTTACTTAAAAGAAAGAGTGGAAGGATTGGGCATAAGAGACTCAGACAGAGGCGGGGGAGGTGGGGGGCTTGGGACAGGGAGGCTGGGAGTAATGTGTTGTCAGAGAAAGTGCAGGACAGGACACATTAAAGTCACAATCTGATCTGAATCAATTCCATTTTGTAGTGACATTTTTTTTTAAATCTTTTGCAAAGTCTGACTATTCCAAGTTTGACTTTTGGCCAAGCCTGGAGAATTGGAACTTTGGATGAAGGTTTCAGAAAAAGACACAACACACACACACACACACACACACACACACACACACACACACACACACACACACAGAAAGGGGGAGGAAGAGAATGGGGAGGGAGACTTTTATCCTAAAGTCATTGTAAATCCAAAGCAGGGTTTTATCCTCCACAGTTAAATGAGAAGGAAAAAAAAATCAAGAATACCAACATTTGAGGTACAAAGACTGTCATGGGCCAGTGGAAGTTTGCAAAATTATATGTAAATGACCAAAGTTTTTACTGTGGTGGCCCTGTGCATTCCCAAAGCTAATCCCAAAGAGAAAATCTACTTAGTAAAAGAAAGTTTTGTCTAATTTGGTTAACAGTTGAGAAGTGACAAAAATGCTGAATATATTAATAATTTATATTTCCAGGGTAACACTATATCTTTAATGCTTCACTGCCAAAGGGAATTCAGATTGGCTTAATGCTCAGAGAAAAAAAGCCTGAAAGGCCTTCTTCATATTCTGTATCCAGCGCTGATGAAAATGGGTGTAAGACATGTGTTCCGATAATAGGCACCACGCATTCTCTCATTTCTGCATAATTTGTTTTTATCCCATACTGTGCAATGTATATTTGTTATCCGGAAGGCTTCCCGGCCTGACACTTGCTTTCATGTTCTAACTATATCAGTTCATGAGGCAGGAGGTATTTGTTGGGGTCTCACATTTTAGATAAGTACTGTAGTGACATGTAGTGTAAGGGCTAGAACTCCTTACCTGCAAGACCTTTTCTAAGGTTTACAGAATCCCCCTGCCCCTTGCATGCACGTTTAAGGTTCACTTAATGGGCAACGCAGCGAACTGGGTTTTATCTTTGTTTTCTGCACTGTCTCTGTACAATCAAGTGTGATGGTTTACAAATTCCAGGTCACCTCATTCCACGACCTCAGTCAACAGCCTAGGTCAGAGCTCCCTGAAACCCTGTCCGTAGAAACGGAGTAAGTTAATTTATTGTTCTCCAGCTGATCTGGGAGAAGACAAATCCTTGTAGTTCAGTTAAATGGCCTCTGGAAACAGGAAAACCTGTTTTCGAATTATTTATGTAAAGGGCGTCAAAGCTAGGGAACAAAAAAGGAAATAGGGGAACAAAAGAAAAAAAAATCAACGAAGGGGAAAAATGTAAAGCCCCACAAACACAACTTTAGCCAGTTGGATCCCTTGTTCATTTTACCTGTTTCCATAAAACAACAGAAGTCTCAGTTTGCCGTCTGGGTCTTAGAAAAACAAAATTTTTGTTTGCTGTTTTAAATGTATCGCTGTGTTGTGGGTAAGGCGCAGATCCAACTGGCATTGAAAACCCCAATCTCCTAAAGATCACTAACCAAGTCTCCCCTGGACCCTGAAAACTGGCCCCGCTACGTTCTGGGTTGAGCAGAAGGTTAAAATCCACCTTCCCTCCCCCGGGGAGAGGGAAGCCTTTTCTCACCGGGCCTGAGAGCCTGGACGGAGAGTCCTGCGTCTCGACCCCTCGCCGGTGGAGGGCGGAGCCGCAGAGGGAACACTCCCCTGGGGAGCGCGTCCCCGGAGCCGCAGGTCGCCGGCTCCTCACGCGGCCGCCTAGCGTCTCCGAAGCTGAGCCGATCTGTGCGCAAAAGGCAAGGCCAGCCTCCCCGAGCCCTCCCGCGCGCGGAGGAGTTGTCATCCTAAAATAACAAACTTCGTCGGACGTTGTTTCTGAGCCAGAACTCAGAAGTTACTTCCTCGCTCCGTGTCTTACGGAGACGTGTGAAGGCTGTAAACCCAGTCACGCGTCCCGCGGGCCCGAGCTGCGCGGCTCTCGGGTCCCGCCGGCGCGTGGTGCGCGCGCGACCCCCGGCCTCGTCTCGGGGTAGGAAGGGCGCCCGGGTCCGAGCTGGCGACGGTCCGCCGGGGCCAGCTTGGGGCGGGTCCTTGATTTGCATTTTCTGAGAGCCAGGGCCCCAGTTTTTCGCGTGCGCCCTTCCCTTGAGGCAAATGCCCAAGACGCGCTCCAGTCGGGTGAGGGGAGGGAGCCCCGAATTCCCGCCCCGAAGCGACGCTCCGTTTAGGCTCCCCCCGCCCCCCGCACCTCGCAGCGCCTCCCGCCCCCAAGTACTGATGACCGTCACCTGGGCCCTCTCAGGCGCTCGCCCTCGGGCACCTCCGAGGGTGGTTGTGGAGGAGCTGAAGGTAACAAAGAAATCCATCTCTTGGGTCTTTATCAGAAAACGTTTATTGCCAGGGGGAGATCCTTCAGGAGACTAATTTGCTCTTGACCTTCCCCCACCCAGCTTTTTTGTCGGCACACTATTTACATCTGTACAACGTACGGTGTTTTTCCTACGTGGCGCCGGGCGCGCGCGGAGAACCCTGGCGGGCGAGGCGGCGTCAGAGCACCGGGGGGTGCTGGGGCGGGTGCAGGTTGAGGGCGTTGGGGTGGGCGTGGCCGATCAGGTTGAGGTAGTGCCGGTCCAGCCCCTGCACGGGCGTCAGGAAGGGGCTGTGCTGCTGCGCGGGGCTCGGGAGCGCCACCGGCGCGCCGGGCAGGTAGGGCAGCGCCGGGCTGCGGGCCGCGCCGTGCGGCCAGGGAAAGGGCCCGGGGGCGGCGCCCTGCGGGAAAACGGAGGCCTCCCCGGGGCTGTGGCCCGTGAGCTCGGCCCCCGCTGGGTGCAGCTGATAGGAGAAATCCGGCTCCGGGAGCGAACCCAGCGGCTGGAAGGCGGGCTCGGCGCCCAAGCGGGCCTTGGACTGCAGGAAGGCGAGGATGCGCGCGTACTTGGTGTCCTTGGTCTCCATCCTTTCCACGGTGGTGAGATAATGCACCAGGTTCTTCATGCACTCGTGGTAGCCGTAGTGGAAGTAGTTGGCAAACTCTGCTAGCAGTTCTGCTGGAGCGGCGAGCAAACCCGCAGGAAGGAAAAAACAAACCGTGAGCAGCCCCTTCCCCACCGGGAGCCCGAGGCACCCTCCCGTCACGTTTTCTGGCCCGAGATCCCATTTGAGGCCTGTCCGCCCTTACCCCCCAGTCTGGAGACCGGAACAGCGAAAGCAAAATAACTCTTTTTCCTTAAGAGCCTGACCCCCACCCTTCCCCACCTGAGAGGAGGGGACGGAACCAGCATCCCCAGAAACCTGTCCTCCTGTCCCCTTGCTTACGTAGAACCTCGGCCCGCCCCCAACCCCCTCGGGCCGCATCCAGAGTGGAGACCTCTCACGAGGACCCTTTGACCCCCACTCCCGGCCCCAAGTGCCAGTGTGGCGAACGCTCCCCGCCCAGGTTCCCCTTTGTCCAACCCGCGCCCACCTTTTTCTCTTCCCCGGGGAAAATCAGCGGAGTGCAGGGCCCTCAGGTACTGAACGGTCATCTCGAGGATCTCCGCCTTCTCCAGCTTACCGGAACTCTGCAAAAGGAGGAAGAGCTCCTCGCAGCGACCCAGCGAGCGCAAGCCAACCCGGGCAGGCTGGGTGCACGGCTTTGTCCCGGGCAGCGAGCAGGCGCTGGGGCGGATCCGCGCGAGGGCCGCCTGGGGCTCGCCCAGCGCTCGATCCCCGGGGAGAAGAGGCCGCAGCAAAGGCCTCTCCGTCTCCAGACTCCCTGCATCCCTGCCGAGCGTGGCAGCTGAGGATCCCCAGCGCCTGGCTCTGTTAGCTCGGCCTCTGACGTTACCTGCTTCGCCAGGGCCATGGGTACCGTCTTGCCCAGCTCGTTCAAGCAGCGGTTTATCCGGTCCCTCCTCCGCTTTTCTATCACTTTGTGGGAAACAGGGGTTCTCTGCGAACAGAGGTTTGAACATTTAGGATAGTGTTGCCCAGGGAGTCGTCAAAGGCATGGCTGCAGCTGCGCGTCAACGGTCTTCCCAGCCCCCAACGCGGCCCAGGGACTCCCCCCCGGACGGGGGTCAGAGGAGCTCTGCCCTCTCACGCCCGCACCAGTGCGCTCCTCTTCCGGCCGCCCGCCGGCCCGGCTTGGGCCACGCCGTCCAGCTGAGCGCCAGGGCCCTGGGGAGGTGGCCACCGGCCTCCCGAGTTGAGGAAGCTCCTCTCTCTGTCCTCCTTCCTCGCCCAAACCACTCAAGCTTCCTCCGCACGAGAGTCCCGTGTGCCACGTCCCTGCCGTCGGTCCAGCCAGGTGGCGGCTCCGGGAGTCAGACGCCCCCACCAGTGGGGCGCAAGGGCTGTCTGGGCTCAGCCGACTCACTTTGCGTTCCTTAAGCTTGTCTGACATCCTGGTCAGGACGCGCCCTCGGGAGAGGCGGTGGCGCGAGTCACCCGTCCACTTTCCGCCTCGTGTGCCTCCTCGAGTGTCCCAGGTAGACTGCAGCCTCCCAACTCCGAGGGGCTGCCTTATAAAGCGGTCATCTAGGGCTCCAAGTGCATTCACGAGTTGAATTATTCCATAGGATTAGGGGAGCTGCGTTTGGGGGGATGTATGCATTCGAGATCAGTTTTAAAGAAGTTAAGAAAAAAAAATTAGCAGCCGAGGGGGGCGAGCTGGGGGCAGATCAGCTTTGTTAATCCACGTGGCCCTTCAAAGGACACGTGATCGGCGGGGGAATAACATTTGCATGGCAACAGCCCCGGCGGGAAAAGGAGGCGGTAAACTGGGGCCGGCGGGCGAGCGAGCGCCTGCAGCAGGCGCAGAGCGCAGGGGCGCAGCGGCCGCGGGCACCGGGGGGCGAGGACCCTCACAAAAACAGTGTCGCCTCCTTTAGTCCCACCGCTGAGTCTCACACGATTGCCTGTTTACAAATCCCAGCAAGCCCGCAGTCCCAGCGCCGAGTGCGTTTTAAAGCCTGTCCAGAGTCATTAAAGTAATTAAGTAAGCCTTTAATAGGCTGTTCCGCCGGGTTCAAGGGAGAGCTCTTGGAGACGGAGGCGCCCCGTTTGTTCCCAGGCTTTTCTCACACGACTTGGTGACACGTCCATCTCCCCCCTTTTTGTTTACACCGCTTTATTTGTCCGGACATCCCGGCAGGTGTGGGGCTGCGGCTGGCACACGAGGCTCCCGCCTCGCCTCGCCCCTCCCGCCGGTCTCTGGCACGCGACGCTCCCCCCTACTCCCTGACCACGTCGCTTGCTTTCTTTTCTCCCCCCCCCTCGGGCTCTCTCTTCGCGGGGGGAAAGAGGCTCAATTTGTAGCCTATTATCCTATACGAAAATGTCCATTGAAATGTATGAATAGTTTCATTGGGCTAAATTTTAATAATGCCAGAGGGTGGGGGGAGGAGAGACAGGCAGGCGTGTGTGTGTGTGTGTGTGTGTGTGTGTGTGTGTGTGTGTGAGAGTGAGGGGGGGTGGTGGGAGGATTGGGGGGCAACACGGAGAAGAGTGGGCCGAGAAGAAAAGGGGGAATGCAGCTGGCCCAGGCGAGCATTATGCGACGTCACCTGCGAGAGGGGGCGCCTACAGACCCCTATTCATTTGCCTAATTTTGGTCAATTTAACAAACTTCAGGAGAAATTATTGTGGCTTTGTCAGGGAGGGTGAAGCCTTCTGATCGAATTAACAGCATGTTTTGATCCGGTAAATGTCATTAGAAAGGGAGAAACAATCGCGCTTAGAGGGCTCTGAGTAATGCGCCCAAGTGGAGACGCCAAAGCGCACGGCTCACAAAGGGAGCAAGTAGCTGCCACAGGGAACTTTTGTACCCGCCCATCGCCCAAGTTTTGACACAAAAAGGCATTATTTCATACTTGAATACGTTTAATCCAACGATTGTCTATTTTCTGCAAACATATTTTCACAGCATTGTTAACTTTTTATGTCCCCCTTTCGCGGGCGCCTTTTCTTAACGTTTGGGGGCGGGAGAGCGCAGACACTTTGGGCATCAATATTTGTCACTGAAAAGGGCTCCGTGAAGTTAGGGAAGTTGATCTCTTTTTTATGGTTTTAGAGAGCGAATATATCGGGGGGAGGAGGAGGGAGGGAAGGCACCAACAGAAACGAGGGAGGAAATTTGCTGGACGGGCCCGAGGGGAAGGAGGGGGGCGGCGGCGGCTGGGAACTCCCACCGCCTCCCGCGCCTCTGCGGGCAGCCTGGCCGGCGGCCGGGGGCCTCCTCCCCCACCCACCGGGCTCGCTCGCAGTTGCTGCCTCGGACCCGCACTCTGGGGTCTCCAGGCGTGCGGGGTATGGGTGGCGTGTGAGCTTTCTCGCAGATGGAAACTATAAAAATGGCTTTTGTTTTACGACCTGCTCTAGGGCCACCGAGCTCTCACCTTTTTCTGATCTGTTCCATCTGAGAACAACCAAGCCCTCTCCTTAGATATCCTTGCCTCCTTTTCTGCTCCGCACCTCGCCTAAATTCTCTCCCCTCTGCTGGACCGTGGCAGGGCCCGAGCTCTCCCTGGGGTGTCGTTGGTCCTCGGCAGAGGTGGCTAAGGAGGAGCCCCGCTCGCCGGTGGGACCTGGGGAGCTCCTAGGGCGCAGAGGCGGGCCCGGGGTGCTGGGCCTTGGGGAAGAGAGCGGCCCACCCGCCGCGGCCTGGGAGCTGTGGGGCCCGGTCGGCACCACGCACCCCTGGGGTCTCCCTCTCCGTCTCGCTCTCAGTCTCCTCAGGACGGTTCTTTTCTGCTTCACGCCAGATTGGACACGACCCGCACCCTCCCGCGCAGGTTGCTCTGCCAGCCGCCGGTGCCCTCTCAGGGGTTGTCGATTTCAGCATATTCACTCGCACACAAAGGGATTAAACACGAACCCTTATCATCCAAATTAACTAACGTGAATGGGTAAAAGGGAACGCGCACACTTCTCACCCCACCCGCCCCCCTTTTAAGCCAGCGGACTAGGAGTTGATCCTCTTACTGCTGGTGTTAACCGCCAGCTGCAGGCACCTTCCACGGGCCAAATTTCATTCTGTGCGAACTGTTTAATTTCTCGTGGTTGCTCGCGGAGCCGGGCCCCAGGGCGGTAAGTACCCGCGTGTGGCTTGGGGATTGGAGGGGGGAGGCAAGTGAAGGTGGGTAGGTAGGTGGGTGGAGGTGGGGGGCAGGCGCGCGCATCCCTCACCAAGTCCCCCAGCGGCTGCTGCAGCCCTTTCTGGGAGACCGGAAACGCCGCTCCAGGTTCAAGGTGAGGCTACGACTGTTTTCTCTCCGGGCCTGAAGGCTCCAATGGCACTGCCAGAAACTGGGGTGCCAGGACCCTCAAGGCCATCGTTCCTCAACCTCCTCTCCAGGATGGCCATGGTGTTCCCTGATCTTGACCGAGTTTCCACTAAGCTGGGTCGTGAGGCCCTGTGGGTGCCAGAGCCTACAGTCCCTCACATCCCAGCTCCACCCCCGCCAGCTGGGCCAGACATTGGGCTGGGCCTCAGCGTCCTCTTCTGTGAAATGGACGTAATCAGCGTATCTACTAGGTCACAGTGTGGCCACTGAAATAAGTAAATATAGGCGAGGCATCTCCAATCAGGCTGAAGTGCTGGGTTAATGGCTTCATTTGGCCCAGAAGTCTCTTCTGCAGTGACTCTCGGGTAGTAAGTAGTGTTTTGTGGGGTTGGTGCTGTTGTGTGATATTTTAATTTGTTTCATATTTTTTCTCATCTCTAAGAAAGCCTCACTTTCCTGAAAAGGCCATAGAACTTTCTCCTGAAGTATGTTCACTTGACCTGAACTGGACAAATGATTGGGGCATTGGATGACCACCCCCCCCGCAGGTGACATCACCTGGTGCCTGCTGGCCACCTGGGTCCTCTCTGTGCTTGGGAGATGGAAAAAGGCTCTAAGTGCAGACACCTCTTAACATCGTAGTCGCGGAGTGATTCAGACTTGAGCATTGAAGCAAAACGAGGAAGACTACGTAGGAATTAGACGATGCTAATTAAATGTTAGTCTGCACATAGACTCCTGGTGTCTAAAGGCCATTGTTGGAGAATACCCCAATCACAGGCAGAATGTTTATTACTGTTGCTAATATTGTTATTTTTACTATTACTTTTTTTTTTTTTTCATAGAGCTGACCTGTAGCTTCTAAACACCAAAAGATGGATTCTTTTGTGTTTCTTTCGAATTCTCGAAGTCAAGGATTTATGGATTTGGGAATGGGGAAGGGGAAATGAATAGAAAGGGGGAAAAATGTAGTGGGTATTTGGTAATTTCAGCCAAATTGCTCTAAGACAAGGTGTTCTGGGTGATTCCGAATCTCTCCCTCCAATGCTCCCCTCCAGTACAGGTTTTTCCAGTTGCATTAATGGGACTGGGGATTTAATCAAGTGAGAAAATGTGGGTCTTGTCAGAGAGTAGAGAAAACACAGCTATGGCTGACCCACCTGTGCTTCTCAGGTATCCGCAAACAAGAGAGAAAGGGGGATAGAGGATCCAAAGCAGGCACGGAGCCGGATGCAGGGCTCGAACTCACAAGCCGTGAGCTCCTGCCCTGAGCTGAAGTTGGGCACTTAACCCACTGAGCCACCCAGGTGCCCCTCTGTGTCTAGATAGAGCACCGGATAGTCTTTGCTGAATGAGGTCGCAGCTCAAGGCTTGCCATGAACACAGGGGGCTTTGTAGCTCTGCCTTTTCAAATATTCTATAGAGTATTTACAGTACTTCCCTCAAGTTCTGTCCGCTATATGCAAGGATTTATTTCCTGCTTGTCCCTCCAGGGTTTGAAAGTAGTAGATGCTTTCACATGTGGTGTTTCAACGTAGTTTTGTTGAATGAAGAAAAACTGGGAGAGGCGCTCTGAGAATTATTTCGGCATCAATGCTAGAGCTAATGCTACAGGCCATCTCTCTCGGGACCCCATACTGTCGTATTTCACCATTTATTTTTTGGACTTTTGAGAGAACTGCAAGAACCAGGGGATGTATAGATCTAACTATTGAGGAAGAATACTTTTAGGGAGATTGCAGGATGGATGAGGCTGTTTGCTTTCCATGTGTTGATGTTAACATTACTTAGAAAAGTATGGTGCAGATGCTGTGAATGGTGTCCCTTATGGGCTTTGATTATTCTAGGCAGCTGGCTTTCTTTGGGGCTAATGATTACAGCTTTTTGCTCTTGATTAACTTGAGTGGCCATCCAGAAGTTATCCCTGAGGAGCTATGGCTCTTTCTATAGCATAAAGATTTCACGTCTCCAGGGTAAATTTGCACACAAAACTAGAGGTATAGGATACTGAAAATAAGAAATTCTCGTAAATTACAATACATGACAGAGAACTTGGGGGAAAGATTCAGGTTGGGGAGAAATGTCAGTTACAGGAATGTTAATAACCGTTCCATTGTATGGGGCCGTACTCAAGGAGCAGAGATCTGAGGGCGGGTCACCTGATCTGTGTGTGCAGGTGACGGCCAGGTTCCTCCCCTTCCTCCCTGTCCTCTACATTCATTCACCACCGGATCCAGCATTCACTGTGTGCCAGGCAATGGATGGGGTGACACTGGAGCCACTGGGAACAAAGGTAGAATTTTTGAAGAATCTATAAATTCTCATGTGTGACAAGAAGGACCCATGCTGTTTCTTTACATTAATCTTACCAATTAGACATGAATTTCAGGAATTCTAAATCCTTCCCTTTAAAAACTTCACTGATCTTAGAGCATTAGGGACTCGTCTTGTGGTGATTTTCTGTAACCCCAAATTAAAGGATATTGTCAAGACAATAAGTTGTGATTGAGATACAGTATAATTTTGGAAGACCTGCTCAATTCCTTTCCTGTGGCTGCTGTAACAAATTGCCACAAATTACCCTAAACTCAAAACAAGAGAAGTTTATTCTCACCCAGTCTGGAGGTCAGAAATCTGAAATCAGAGGCCCTGGTCTGAAATCAGGCATCAGCTGGGCCATGCTTCCACTGGGAGGTCTAGAGCAGAGTCTCTTGCCTTTTCAGCTTGGTGCCTGCCAGAATCCCTGGCTTGTGGTCGCCTTACTCTGATCTCTGCCTCCAGGGTCACATTGTCTTCTCTACCCCCCTCTCTCTTATAAGGGTACTTAACGGTTGCGTTTAGGACCCACCTGGTCAATCTCCCTATCTCAGGACGCTTAACTTAATCCAACATGCAGTCTTTTCCCTCCCCTCCCCTCCCCTCCCGGCTCTCTTTTCGGTAACATTTGTAACATTCCGAGGCTCCAGGATGTGGATGCCTCTGGGGGGCTGTTATTTAGCTCCTGTTCCTGGTGAGGTACCATAGTGGGAGCTAAGACAGCAGGCACACTGATGTCCTGGGGCAAGGCCAGGAGAGGAGCAGAGGCATGGACCAGAGGACATGGGGGAGAGGAGAAAAGAAAGGCACGTTCTGGAGGCACCTGGGTGGCTCAGTTGGTGAAGCGTCCGCCTTCGGGTCAGGTCATGATCTTGCGGTTTGTGAGTTCAAGCCCCACATCGAGCTCTGTGCTTCCAGCTCGATTCCTGGAGCCTGTTTCTGATTCTGTGTCTTCCTCTTTCTCTCTGCCCTTTCCCTGCTGGCACTCTTTCTCTCTCTCCAGAATAAATAAACATTTAAAAAGTTAAAAATAAACAAAAAGGCATGTTCTGTTTCCACACTTAGCAGAGCTACCCCTCCGCCTTCCTGTCTTCTGTCCATTTCCCCTTCTCCCTCTTCATGCTTTCTTACCCCTTTTCCGTCACAGGACCAGGACTTACCCCTTGTCACAGGCTTCAGGATTAAAGCTGCAGTCACTTATTTATGCTGCATTAGAACCTGGTGTATGTTACATCATCTTTAATTTGTAACCTACACCCTTGTTATCATATACATGTGTATAATACACACGTGCGTGTGCGCACACACACACACACAATGGCTCTGTCTCAAAACTAGCTAATTAAGAATAAAGCAAGAGGTGCCTGGGTGGCTCAGTACAGTTAAGCATCTGACTTAGGCTCAGGTCATGATCTCAGGGTTTGTGAGTTTGAGGCCCGCATTGGGCTCACTGTTCTTTGCACAGAGCCCATTTTGGGGTTTCTGCCCCTCCTCCACTCGTTCTTTCAAAAATAAATAAATAGACTTAAAAAGAAAGACTCAACCTTTCCCTTCCCTACCCTTCTCCAACATCCTTTTTCTTGGAAAAATTTCTTTTCATGTTTATTTTTGAGAGAGCATAAGAGAGTGGGGGAGGGGCAGAGAGCGAGGGAGGCAGAGAATCCCACGCAGGCTCCACGCTGCTAGAGCAGAATCCGATGTGAGGCTCAAATTCACGAATCGTGACATCACGACCTGAGCAGTAATCAAGAGTTGGATGCTTAACAGCCTGAGCCACCCAGGTGCCCCTCCAACAGTTGCCCGCTGCTCTTTTGAAAATGCCATACTCCTGCTCACCAGGGCCTGTGCGTCAAGGAGAGACCTGGATGTAAATCCTGACCCTGCTTATGCAAGGGTTTCGGGTCCGTTGCTGCACCTCAATTTCTGCATCTGTGAAGCAGAGATGATACCTGCTTCCTAGGCTCTATTGAGCGGACTGCATGAAGTAACATTTTTTAAGTTGTTGCCATCATGCCTGGAGCCTAGTTGGTGTGCAGGGGCTGAGATCCTCGGTGTTGATCTGGTGCAGTGCCTGCTGTCTTCCCAGATCCGTGCGGGGCCCTCATCCGGCAATGGGGAACAGAACTCACTTTCTGCCTTTAGGAGACTATTGAGTGAGGCAGACCCAGGAAGGGTGTCTGATACAAGCTGGCAGGAGGCGGGTGATGGTAAAAGGCACCCAGAGAGGACTTTTTGGAGGAGATGATGAATGAACAGGGTTCTGCAGGGCGAGTGTATTATTTCCTAGGGCTGTCCCAAACTCGGTAACTTAAAACATGGACATTAATTTTCTTAGTTTTGGAAGCTTCTAGTCTAAAATCGAGGTGTCGGCAGGACCCTGCACCCTCTGAAGACTCCAGGGGAGATTTTGTTCCTTGTCTCCTCCAGCTCCCTGTGGCACAGACGGTCCTTTGTTTGGGGCAGCATCACTCTGCTCTCTGCCTCTGTCTTCACGTGGTTGTCCATGCGACTCTCCTTGTCTTCTTAAAAGGACATTGGTCATTGGTTCAGAGCCCACCTGGATAATCCAGGATGATCTCCTCTCGAGATCCTTAACTTAATTACATGAACAAAGACCCTTTTGCAAAATAATGTAACGACCGCAAGTCTAGGTGGAACTAAATTTGGGGAAGCCACCATTCAACCCACCACAGTGAGTCAGAGGTACCTGGGCAAAGTCCAGGTGGAAGGGGTGCTCTCGGTAAGGGGAGTGGCACAGGGGTGTGCAATGGCTTTCTGTTTTGGGGAAACCACAGTGTAGTCTTCCTAGACCAGGGACTGTGAGGAGAACTGTGTTAGGGAATGAGTGGAGAGGCAGTCATGGATCGGGGCCGGGGGCAGACTCAGCATAAAGTAGTTTAACTTCTGTCACAGGTTGAGGTAAAGGTGTTGAGGTCCCGCATGAGAGTTCGAGATGGCTGAACATGTTTGAGAGAGAAAATCAGCAGGGCCTGGGGAAGGATTAAACCTGGCAGGAGAAGAATGGCCAAGATTATTGCTGGATTTCTGATTTGGATACTGATTTGGATCAGTCAAAAGACTGATTTGGATACACAGTGACCCCACTGAGATTAGCAATAAGGGGAACATATAAAGGGGGTGTGCTTATGGGGCAGAAGGTATAGGAGACAATGACTGACTAATTTGGGGCATATAGATTTTAGAGCTCATATGGACATTCATAACTGGGCAACCAGAAGACAGATGAGATATGAAACTGAGGCTCAGAGATAAAAAGGGTGGTTTCCATGTACAGGGACCAACAGACCATGACAGGGGATGAAGTCACTTAAAAGCTTAAAGGAGAAGGAGAAGGACAGGGGGCCAAGGATAGAATCCTGGGAGATGCTCACAGGCAAGGAGAGGGAGAAGGCCATCAACCAGGAAGGAGTCACCAGAAGGGAAGGAGAAGGGCTCAGAGAGCCGCTAGGATTCCCAGGAACAAGGGTACAGATGGTTCCAGAAGGAGATATTCCGAGAAGGAGCGTCGTGAGGATATCAGGTGATGAATTCAGACCACGTGCCAGAGAAGACCGTCCTCTCCATAAACTGCCAACAGGGGCCATGAGGTTTGTCTGTGTAGTATAGATCCACAGGGAGCCCAGGCCACTGGCACCTTGCAGGGGGCTGTGGTGGTGCTGTCCTGTTCTTTCTCACAGGCTGCCTATAATAATGGTCTGCACGTAGCCAGCACCCTTCCCGCCCACACATCGTACTCCTCCCCCAACTAAATGCTTTGCAGATCTTTGCTCCTTTAATCCCCACAGTGAGGTGAGTATCATGTTCATTTTGCAGATAAGAAACAAGGGTATGGAGAGGTCAAGGAGATTTAACCCAAGGGCATGAAACCATTAAATGGTAGAACTGGATACAAACGAGGCTGACCTAACTCTAACACCAGCACCCTTTCCAGCAGGATGCCTGGCTTTGCTGTAACCTTGATCCCACTGAGATCAGAAGTCTTGGAAGAAGACTTCTCAGCTACGAAACTCACGCCCACCTTCCAACAACCAAATGTGGCTACTGCTTCACCAAGCAGGAAGGCAATTCTCAGAATGCCCAGTGACCTCATAGACTTGTTCTCCCTTTTACAGCCCCCCAAAGTGCAAAGATGACCCACAGTCCTATGACATTGAATTCAACTTTCTCTCTCCACATTCTGAGACTCCACTTACATAGCAATGGCTTCTAAGCTCTTTTACACACCAAAAGCTTTTTGACGATACACATCCCTGGGTCCCACTCCAGGCTTATTCAAAAAGAATTTCCCATGGTGTGGTCCTGGGATCTGTATCTTAAAAAAAAAAAAAAAAAAAAAAAAAAGTAGGTGATTCTGATGCACGTAATCTGGCATTTATTTGATATCACTGTTATACAATGGCTCGTCGATAACGTGAGGTTGTGTTGTGGTTATCTGATGCGAATTTGATAGATGTATAGGATAATGAGCATAGGTTTTTAAAAATCCTTTGTCATTGGTTCTGATATATTTATTAATAAGTCAGTCCGTGGCCTTTTTTTCTTTGTATTAGGACAGTTGATTCTGTCACCCCTTACCTTATTGGCTCAAGAGTAAAGTCTATGCTCTGTTCAAAGCTTGCCTGATTTGCAAAGCTCGTTCTGAGAAAAAGCACGAGGTGTTAACTAGGATTCTAGTTCTGGGAGCGGTCACCTGTGCTGGGCAGGTTTGGACGGATCGGGGGATTGGTTGGTGCCCTCTAGTGGTTGGAACTATTCAACAACCTCTATGGCAAAGACTGACCCACGTGGGCTGCTGGCTTAAAAAGACATTAGTCTGCCTTGGCCTTGCTGTTCGGAGACCAGCTACGTCTTGCCAGGGTGCCTCCTCTCTCCGGCCACAGTATTTTTATGTATAAATTGGAAGGGGTGGACAAGGATATCAGTGACCAGGCAGTCAGCTCATACAAAGGGCTGCCCGGGAGACCGGTCATGTGTGAAGTGTAGGCAAAGGGGCAGGTATGCCTGGCACAGAGCCCCTGTCACAGCCCCGCCACACCACACGCTGAAACGTGAACTCTCCGAGACGGGGATCTTGGGGATCCTGGCTTATTCGTCTTTGTGTTCCTAGCATCTGGCACAGGGCAGAACGTATTCAGGAAACATTGAAAGAAAGGAGGGCAAGAGGAAGAGAGGTGGGTTGGTGGACTTGCTTCTATTTGTTCAGGAGATGGAAGCGCAGGATTGAGTCTTGCAAAGCGGAGCTTAGCGCTGCACGCTCACATCAGCCACGTGACCCGGAGGGGCTGGCGCGGCTGTTGGGGGCCTCACGCTGCCGGGAGGAAACCCCTGGGTCCTGACACCAGAGCCTTGGAAGCCTCCTGAATTCTTTGTCTTGCGGCATACGCAGGGTCCCCTCTGCTTGCTAGGGCAGGGCGTGGGGTCCCTGCAGCGCAGCTCACGAGGAAGCAAGTTCTGCGTGGGGCCCTTTATGGCTTCTCAGGCGGTCCCCACTGCGATGTTGGCGCACAGCTACTGGCAGAGGCCTTGCGCCAGGAGACCTGGGTACTGGGTCTGGCTGCCACTCCTCTGCAAGGTGGGGACTTGTCAGGCTCCGTGATTGCCTGGGCCAGTTCCTTAAAAACCTCTGTCTCCCTTGTACACACACACACACACACACACACACACACACACACACACCCTATTGCTTCTGTTTCTCTCACCCGGGACCAGTGCACCTGGAATTGTGTTAGCTGCTGGGTGCAGTGGTAAACACACCTGAGAGACTCGGTCTTCTGAGAGAGGCCCTTGCAGTGAGGGAGCAGAGGACTGTGGGTAGACGGGTGATGGTGGGCGGTAGACACACAATGGAGGGGAGGTGGTTGGGCAGCAGGGCGTGGTCAGGAGGGATCCCGAGGAGGATGTGGGCATGGGATGGCCGGGGATTGAGCCGGGGGCAAGGCAGTTCGGGCTGAGGGAGCGTGTGAAGCAGAGTGCGGAGGTACTGAGGAGCCCCTGGGCAGGTGGGCACGGCCTGAGAAGTCTCCTCGCTGCTCCCCTTCTCTGTTTGCTTATCACTGCCTCAGCGAAGCCCTCCTGGCTTTTCTGTTTGGTTGAAGCCTAATATTCAGTCCCATAGCAACATGTACTTGTGACACATAATCACATACGTTATTTAACCGTGTTTGAGTGATTATTTGATAAATAGTCTGTAATTGGTAGAATGGACAGGGGGAGCTCGCTACCAGTGGCAGGGAAAGAGTGAGGGGTCCTTGCCAAAACCCAGGAGAGAAATAACAGGGTGCCTATGGTGGTGGCTGTGGGGATGCTGGGGAGGGGACAGACCAGGCAGATCTCCAGGGGAAGGATCTGTTTGCTTCAGGGCTCTGGAACATCTCTTATTTATTTATTATTATTTCCTCAGAACTTAGTGTGGCATTGGGCACACGGTAGGGACTCAGTCACTTTGGTTACAGAATGCAGGAATTCCTAGTAGATGCCTGCCTGGTGCACAGTGGTGCTTCCCGAATATTTTTCTGACACTTTCGTGAGTGAATGAATGAATGAATTTGTTGCGCTCCCAGCGTCGCGTCCTTTTTTTTTTTTTTTTTTTTTAACTAATTGATTTATTTTGAGAGAGAGCATGAGTGGGGGAGAGGCAGAGAGAGAGAGAGGGGGAGAGAGAGAATCCCAAGCAGGCTCCGTGCTGCCAGCACAGAGCCCGACATGGGGCTCGAACCCACAAAACCAAGAGGTCACGACATGAGCCAAAACCAAGAGTCGGTGGCTTAACCAACTGAATCACCCAGGCACCCCCGCCCCATTGACCTCAAAGGGCCTTGGACCTGGGGGGGCAAAGGAACTGAGAAACAGAGACGACAGTATAGAGAGGCACAGGGGACCTCGAGGCAACAGCCTGAGGTACCGAGGTTTATTGTACATCTCCTTATGCACATTTTCAGGAGAAACAGATCAGCGATGATTAACAACGGAAGCTTAGCAAAGCATGTCAACAATGTACATCTGATTCAGCTGTTGTACGTATCTTGCATACGAGAGCAGTCTTGCAGGTACACATGTTCCGATAAGAATCGTTACGATAGAAGCAAAGACAAAGAAGGGAGTGAATGCACTGAGCTGTATACAGCTGGCTTCCTTTAAGTCAAACATCCCTATGGGCGTACTAGAGAACAGACCACTTTTTCCAAGGGCAATTCACTCAAGTCCTTTCAGGTTACTTTTAACCTTACGATCTCAAGTTTTCTCAGAGATCTTGGAGCCTGAATGAATATGCACCTATGGTCATTGTGGTCTGTTTCCCATAAGCCCCCACCCCGTGTCCTATCCTCACCGAGAGTCATGGCTGCCGGAGCCTTGATGGAGTGTTGAGTCATCTGGCCGCCTCCCATTTCTTATAGAAAGTCCCAAAGACTGTTGTGTGACCCACCAGATCATGCGCACACAAAGGAGTGTCCTTCTTTGATTACAGGTTTGGGAGATTTCTTGTTTCCCTTCCTACTAAACAGAAAGCCTGACTCTTTGGGAATGCAGGCCGAGAGCTGCCTTCCCAGACTTGGTCCCACAGTGAATCCTGGTGCGGTCTGTTGTCTGTACCAGGAATCGGGTGAGGAACTTTACCCATATTATTTGATTTAATAATTTCAGTTCTTTGACGTGTTAACAATCTTCATTTTCTAGGGGAGGAGACTTAGGACGGGAAAGGCTAGTGACTTCCCCACGGTCACCCGGCTGGCGTGGGGCAGAGAGCAGAGGCATCTCTTGCAGGCTGCGTACCCTCCTCTCTGTCCTGGAGAGTCTCAACCCAGGCTGCCCATTAGAATTACCTGGGGTGCTGTGTCAGGACCCAGGCGGATTACATCAGAAGCTCTGGGCCCAGGGCCCAGGCCTCAGTATTTTTCAAAGCTTTCCAGGTGTGGGCGATGTGTGCCCAAGGCTGAGAAACACTGCTCCACTCAGCCTCTCCTGAGACGTTTCTCCCCTGCTTCTGGATTCTTGTGTGATCACGCCTTGGCTATCCCAAACTTGGGATGTTGAAAACAGCACTCTGGCCTCTTCCCCTAAATTTGCACTTCTTCTCATAGCCTCGATTTAGAATTCTTTCACTCAAGGAACGCAGAGATCTGGTGTCATCTGTGACTCCAGCTTTGCCCCCCACGGTCGCTAACTTCTACCTGTCCATTCCGTGTATCCTGTTGCTAGGGTGATCTTCCTAAAATGCAAAGAAGCTTTCAGTTGGCTTTAGGAAGAGTATCCCAGCTCCCCAATATGTCCTATCTTGTCCTAAGATACTGCTCTTCTCCTGCTACATTATTTCGGGCAGCCTTCAGTCCTGTGTTAAAAGTACTTGTAGCTTTTTCTCAGAACCCTGAGCACCCTCGTGCCTGCCTCTATGTGCCTCTGCACAGGCAGTTTCAGATGCTCGCAATACCCCTCTTCTCCCTGGGAAATTCATTTTATCCTTCACCACTCTGTTCGGGAACCTCTTCCAGGAGCCTCCCTAGATGAGCTCTGACCACCAAGCTGTTTTCAGTGTTCCTCCTGTGGGCCACAGCGATAGAACCTTAAATTATGTTGCATTTTCCTGCTTGGTTGTCTGTCTCACCACTGGATTGAGAGACCCCTTACCATGTGGCTTTATCTTACTCAGACTTGTATCTCCAAGCACAGTGCCTTGCATGGCATCATTGCTCGGCGTGCGTTTGCCAAATGAGGAAGGACTGCGAGATTATACAAAGCCTGGACCCTGATGCCAGGAGGTCAAAACATAATGCCTGAATTGGACAGTACGTAGGACAGCATGGAGAAAGGAAAAGAAAAGGCAGAGAGCCATCAGAAGCGATTCTAGTATCCGGGGTAAGAAGGTGCAAGCCTAGTTTAGAGATGTGGATATAGAAATAAGGAGGAAGAAATGATCCTAAGAGAAGCAAGAAAGGAGAGGCAAAACTTTTGATCACGTATTATTATTATTATTATTTTTTAACATTTATTTATTTTTGAGACAGAGAGAGCATGAACGGGGGAGGGTCAGAGAGAGAGGGAGACACAGAATCCGAAACAGGCTCCAGGCTCTGAGCTGTCAGCACAGAGCCCGACGCGGGGCTCGAACTCACGGACCGTGAGATCATGACCTGAGCCGAAGTCGGACGCTCAACCGACTGAGCCACCCAGGCGCCCCCACGTATTATTTTTTGATAAAGGTATGGATGGACATTTTTAGAGAACATCCTGCGTGCTTTCAAAAAAAAAAAACAACAACAACAACTACATCTAATACAGTATCGGGAATATCTGGTTATAGATTCTTGAACTATTTTTGGTTAAGACTGATGTAGCTGTAAAAGGTAGTGATCCTATTTGTGGCAAATACAGCCTCCTATATTTAGGGGGAATCACCATATTATGAATTCTTCTCCTGGAGGTAGAAACCAGAATTCAATGTCCCAGTTTCCCTTGAAGTCCGGGCACAAGAATGGACCTAGGGGCACTTGGGTGGCTCAGTTGGTTGGGCGTCCTACTTCGGCTCAGGTCATGATCTCATGGTTTGTGAGTTCGAGCCTCGCATTGGGCTCTGTGCTGACAGCTCGGAGCCTGGAGCCTGCTTCGGGTTCTCTGTCTCCCTCTCTCTCTGCCCCTCCCCCACTCACGCTCAGTCTCTCTCTCCCTCTCTCTCAAAGATAAATAAACATTTAAAAGAATTTTAAAAAAAGAATGGACCTAGATTCTGCCAGTCAGACTTTTATTTGGAAGAAGGCAATCTCAGAGAAGAGAGCCGTGTGGGGTCTCTTTCTGGAAAGGGTGGTGGCGGGACACGTACCCTTCAGAACAGCAGTGACAGAGTGGACTGATAAAATCCTCCATTGCTCAGTGTCAGGGTGAGGGCTGTGGCCTCAGTGCCTGGGTGTGATGGGGTCATGCCTGAGAGCAGGCGGGTGGGGTGGGCGATGTTGTTCTGGCTGCATCGCCCCCCAGACCGGTTCTCTGCCTCTCCCGGAAATGCTGTAAGCTACGTAATAGCCTTTAACAAATTCAGTTTCTTTTGAACACAGTAGCGGATACTGTTGCTTGCAACTAAAAACCTTGACCGATGGGATTGCTAACACTCGGTAGGATCTAAGGTATTTAGAAGAATGACATCATCAAAATTGAAAACAAAGGACAGGCCACAGTGTAAAAGCAAATACAAATAAAAAGAAACTAGAGCTTTGACTCTTAGTATCAGAAAAAATGGAATTCAGGCCCCCTCTCCCAAAAAGGCACTTTTATACTAATAAGTATAATTATAAGAAGATAAAGTAGCAAAGAGGAGTTGTAAACTGAATAACATAGCAGCTCCATTCATAAAGTAGGAATTACAAGCAATATAAAGACAAGTCTACATTACTTCTAGTCTGTGACATTGAGTAAGGCAGAGCTAACTGATAGAGATTGAACTCTTATCCTGGAAACGAAGAATGTACCTTCTTCCTAAGTGCCTGTGTAATATCTGTGAATTACAGATATTCCAAGAGTATAAACAGTGCAGAAAATATTCAGTGATCATCACACAATAAAATCAGGCATTAATAATAAAGCCAGAGGGGCGCCTGGGTGGCTCAGTCGGTTAAGCATCTGACTTCGGCTCAGGTCACAATCTCGAGGTTTATGGATTCAAGCCCCACATTGGGCTCTGTGCTGACAGCTTGGAACCTGCAGCCTACTTCGGAATCTGTGTCTCCCTCTCTCTCTGCCCCTCCCCCACGCATACTCTGTCTTTCAAAAATAAATAAACATTAGAAAATAATAATAAAGCCAGAAGTAAAATGTCTCTTCCACTAGGAGATTAAAAATCTCTCTGTTTACATATTGAGATATTTAAAGAGGAAATGATAAGATATCTGGAGTTGGGGGTAAGATGAGCCAAGATTGGTCATACGTTGATAATTGTTGAGGCTGGGTGATGGGTACATAGGAACTCATTACACTATTCTCTCTACTTCTGTATATGTTTGGAATTGGAATTTTCCACTAAAGAATTTTAAATGTTCTTGGTATAAAGAAGATGTAGAAGAAAAAATTGTACAATTTCTAGAAACCAGCAGTAATGAAACCTATAGAGTACAGATAAAGCAGAGCTCATGAGAAAATGTAGTCTAAATACGTGAATAAAAAAAGAGAAAGAGTGAATTATATATTCAACTCAAGGATTAGGAAACAGAGAACAAGAAACCAAAGAAAAGCAGAAATAAGGAGCAAAACACAGATAAGAAGCAGAAATTAATGAATTAGAAAATAGGAAAAGATAGTACCAAATCCAAAAGCTGATTCTTTGGTAAAAAATAAATCCTTAGAATCACTCTAGGAATAATAAAAATAATCTATGATAAGAATTAAAGACTAATCATGAGAGTAAAATGCTTACAGCGAATTGGATCACAGGCTTATTAAAAATAATGCTATCACGCCCATCTTTAAAAACAATTTTTTTTTTTTTAAATTTACATCCAAGTTAGCATATAAGGCAACAGTGATTTCAGGAGTAGGTTCCTTCATGCCCCTTACCCATTTAGCCCATCCCCTCCCTCCCACAATCCCTCCAGAAACCCTCAGTTTGTTCTCCATATTGAAGAGTGCCTTCTGTTTTGTCCCCCTCCCTGTTTTTGTATCATTTTTGCTTCCCTTCCCTTGTGTTCATCTGTTCTGTGTTCTTAATGTCCTCATATGAGTGAAGTCATATGATGTTTGTCTTTCTCCGACTGACGAATTTCACTTAGCATAATGCCCTTCCGTTCCATCCATGTAGTTGCAAATGGCAAGATTTTGTTCTTTTTGATTGCTGAGTAATACTCCATCATATGTATGTGTATGTATGTGTGTATGTGTGTGTGTATACACACACATACACACACACATGCATACCTGTCTTTTGACCCAGATGTTTGCATCTGGTTACAAAAGTTTAGGGTTGGACCATAAACGTGATTATATATGTGCCAATAGCAAAGGCGGACCTGATGAACAATATTCTTGTGGAAGGAAAAGTATTTGCAGAGGAATTTTGAAAGACGAAGCAGCTGTGTCATAGCTGATTTTCAGTTAATTTGTGCCTAAAATTGAGACGTGCCCGCGAATAGAATGTGTCTCTTCACGATGATCGCTTCGGCCCTGGGTGACCCCTCCTGACACTTGCTGTTGCTTTTGGCCAAAAGCTCTGCCCCCAGCCACCACCACCAGCTCTAGCACCAGATGCAAGCAGCTGTTAGTGCCTCCTCCACACGCAGGGCCTGCGTGGATCTCAACACTCAGATCCTCTCTGGGTCCGGTTCTGGGCAGAAATGTGAGCCGAGTGAATCTTGGCCTGTCATCCCCTTCCTCTCCAGCCACCTCCACTCCTTCGTCCTCCCTTCTCTCCACGGTAGGCCACCGTGGCCCTGTTGACTTTCCCACCAACGTTTTCCGTTCTGCCCTTTTCCACCGGAAGTCCTACTTCTTGCTCTTGTCTGGAGAGACTACGTCCTATAGAGTTGCTCATTCTCTCACGTCCCATGGCTCCCATGCCACGGGGCCATGAGAAGACCACCTTCTCTTTGCTCTGTGAGACCACTTCTAGACTGCCGTAAGTGCGGTCGCATCATGTGACCCAGGGGCTCTGGTGCCTCTGTGTGTTCACCCCTTTACCTCCGTGGTTCTCTGTTTCCACTCTGCCTCAGCCACCAACTGCTGCTTCCCCTCCTTGGATCTCATTATCTCTTGGAAATAGTCCACCTGGGAGAGGGTCCGAGTGCCTCTCTGACCACAGTCTAGTCTCTCCTACACCTTCCGGCTCTCTCGTCGCACATTCTACAAAGATTTCATTAGCACCTGCTATGCTCTAGGGACTGTGCACGGTGCTGAGATGCAGGGGTGAACCAAAGCGACCGGTCTCTTCTCACTCAGAACCTGTACCAACTGCACGAGAACAACAGTCAAGAAGGACTTCGTTGTGAAGTAAACCCAGGCACATGCTGTGAAGAAAAGCATTGCCACCCGTCCCACTCGAGACACTATTCTGGTCTCCTCTGCATTCTCCAGGCACGATGAGCCCTTTCTTATCCTCGCTTTTTTCCATGCTGCATCATTCAAGTGTTCTCTTACCAGCTACCCCAGTGCCCTTGCCCCCTTTTCTTGGCAGACCAACAAACACAGAGTAAATCCAGGTTTATATCTTGTTCTGTTAAACCAGGGTCCTGAGTGATGCTAATAATCGCAGGACAGCATGAATCGAGGCCCTCCCCCCAACTTTTTTTTAAGTTTTTCTTTATTTTTTCTTTTCTTTTTCTTTTTTTTTTTTTTAGTGGGGGCAGGGGGAGATGCAGAGAAAGGGACAGAGAAAATCCCAGTAACAGTGCAGAGCCTGATGCGGGACTCAAACTCACGAACCATGAGATTGTGACCTGAGCCAAAGTCAGACACTTAACTGATTGAGTCATGCAGACGCCCTCCCCCCACCCCAGCTTTGATGACATCCAGCCCCAGATGCACCTTCAGGACTGCTTAGCAACGCTCACACTTGTGTGCTGGCCTCCTTGGTGGTTATTCCAGACTTGCTCAACAGTGTAGGGTCTACACCCTTTTTGCTGGAGATGTCTTGGTGTCTTACTTCACAAGGAAAGTAGTTAATGCCAAAAAGAACTCTCTGCTCCTCTGTTCTCTGTCCACACACAGTCCTGTGTTAACATTCCTTCTCACCTCCTCCCAGCCCTGCGATGAGGAGCCCCTAGTCCTCTCGGGGACTAACTTCTCCTTTGCTTCTTGCCTGGCCTCTGTTTTCTGAATCCCATCAACTTCCTGCCTCTAAGAATTTGCTCCATTGGTCACCCCTTCTTTTTCTATCTTGCCCATCTCTACTCACTAACTCCTTCCGCTTAACATAAAAAATCACTCAAAATGTCCATGTCCTGAAACAAACAAGCAACAGCAATGAACACTCTCCTGCTTCTGCTTTTCTTCGTAGCTCTCTTTCTCTCAGCTTCTTAGCCAAGCACCTAGCAAGATGGGCTCCCTTAATGGTCTCTTCTTCCCTTTCACTTGTCACCCCTGCAAAATCCTGCTTCTGTTTTCATGGCCCCAGTAAAACTGTCCTTTGCATCCTGGTGCTGAAATCCAATGGACATTTGACTTCTTTTGGCACTGGGTGCAGGTGACACCCTCCTTCTTGAAGCTCCTTCCTCACTTGGTTTTTGTGACATTGCTTCCCTGGTCTTCCTGTTATTTCTGAGCTCTTTTCAGTCTCTCCTGTGGATTTTTCTTTTTACCTCCACCTGTCCTTTAAATATGAATGTTCCTCGGATCCTGTCCCCCGTGATGTAGGGTTTTTTTTTAAATACTCTCCCTACTCAGCTTGAGTGATTTCACTCACAACCATGTTTTCAACTGTACCCACACATGCTCATCATGCTAAAGCATCTCTTTCTTTCCCTGGAGAATTTTCTCCTCGACTCCAGATGTGTCATCTCCACCTAGATGTCCCTTGGGCAGATCAGTCCCACTCAGCATTTCAGGACTGGATGCATCATCTTCCTCAACATGCATGAATACATTCCTGTATTGCCAACCTCCGTTTCACATCTCAGTGAATTGTAGCTGCCTGCGGCTGCCCAAACAGTTAAGAGCAATGTTGCAGGGGCTTCCTTTCCCCACTTCCCAAGCACCTGGGTTCATTATTCATTATTTTTTTTCATTATTTTTCTCAAATATATTCACCCCTGCCCTTTAACCACCCCTCAGCACCCAATCCCACTGCCAAAACCTTATTTCAGATGCAATGGCCTTATTTTTCTTTTTCTTTTTATGTTGTAGAGCGGGTTGGGGGGGGGGGCAGGGGAGCAGAAAGAGAAGGAGAAAGACAATCCCAAGCAGGCTCCACACTCAGTGTGGAGCCCAATGTGGTGCTCAAACTCATGAACCATGAGATCATGACCTCAGCCAAAATCAAGAGTTGGATGCTTAACTGACTGAGCCACCCAGGTTCCCCTGCCCATTTTTTAACTGGATTGTTTCTTTGGTGTTAGGTTGTATGAATTCTTTACATATTTTGATATTAACCTCTTATCAGATATGTTATTTGCAAATATCTTCTCCCATTCACTAAGTTGCCTTTTTCTTTTGTTAATGTTCCCTTTGTTGTGGAAAAGCTTTTCATTTTGGCACAGTCCCAATAGTTGTTTTTGCTTTTGTTTCCCTTGCATTAGGAGACCTATCCATGAATATGTTGCTAAGGCCAATGTTCAAGAGATTACTGCCTATATTTTCTTTCAGGAATTTATGGTTTCAGGTCTCACATATAGGTCTTTAATCCATTTTGAGTTTATTTTTTTGTATGGTGTGAGAAAGTCATCCTTCTTTTGCATGTCACTGTTTAATTTTCCCAGCACCATTTATTGAGCAGACTGTATTTTCCCCATTTTATGTTCTTGCCTCCTTTGTCGTAGATTAATTGGCTATACATGCATGAGTTTATTTCTGGGCTCTCGGTCCTGATCTATTGAGCCAAATGTCTGTTTTTATGTCAGTACCAAACTGTTTTGATTCTATAGTGTTGTAGTATATCTCAAAATTTGGGATTTTGATACCTACAGTTTTGTTCTCTCTCAAGAACATCATAGTGATTTGACAATACTTTTTTTTTCTAATTTTTTTTTTAACATTTATAACACAGAGCATGAGCTGGGGAGGGACAGAGAGAGAGGGAGACACAGGATCTGAAGCAGGCTCCAGGCTCTGAGCTGTTAGCATAGAGCCTGACGTGGGGCTTGAACCCACAAACTGTGAGATCATGACCTGAGCTGAAGTCGGACGCTTGACTGACTGAGCCACCCAGGCACCCCGTGATTTGACAATTCTATACATAACTCAGTGCTCCCTATGATGAGTGCAGTCATCATCTGTCACCACATAGATTTGGCTATTTGAAGTCTTTTGTGGTGCCATACAAATTTTAGGATTATTCTTTCTGGTTCTGTGATTAATGAATGCTATTGGTATTTCAATAGGGGTTGCATTGAATCTGTAGACTGTGTTGGGTGGTATGGACATTTTAACAATATGGATTCTTCTATTCCATGAGCATGGTATATCTTTCCATCTGTTTGTATCATCTTCAAGTTCTTTCATCAGTGTCTTATAATTTTGAGAGCATAGGTGTTTCACCTTCTTGTTTAAACTTATTCCTAGGTATTTCATTCTTCTTGGTGCAATTGTAAATGACATTGTTTTCTTAATTTCTCTTTCTGTTACTTCATTATTAGTGTATAGAAATGCAACAGATTTCTGTATATTTGTTTTTTTTACCCTGAAACTTTACTGAATTCATTTATCGGTTCTAATAGTTTTCTGGTGGAGTCTTTAGGGTTTTCCCTATATAGTATCATGTCATCTGCATAATAGTGACATTTTTACTTTTTCCTTACAAATTTGGATACCTTTTATTTGTTTTTTTTGTCTCATTGCTGTGGCTATGACCTCTAGTACTATGCTAAATAAAAGTGGTGAGAGTGGACATTCCTGATCCTTGAGAGTGACATTCCTAATCTTAGAGGAAAAGCTTTCAGTTTTTCAGCTTTGAGTATGATATTAGCTGTGGGTTTTTCATATATGGCGTTTGTTATGTTGAGGTATGTTCCCTCTAAACCCTCTTTGTTGAGACTTTATCACGAATTGATGTTGTATTTTGTCAGATGCTTTGTCTGCATCTATTGAGATGATCGTATGGTTTTTACTTGCTAATGTGATGTATCATATTGATTGATTTACAAATATTGAACCATCCTAGCATTCCTGGAGTAAATCCCACTTGATCATGGTGAATGATCCTTTTAATGTATTGTTGAATTTGGTTTGTTAATAAATTGTTGAGGATTTTTGCATCTATGTTAATCAGAGTTATTGGCCTGTAGTTTTCTTTTTCCGTAGTGTCTTTGTCTGGTTTTGGTATGAGGATAATGCTGCCCTGGTAGAATGAATTTGGCAGTTTTCCAGAAAGATCTTTCTGTCCCACGAATCAGGAAATGCTGCCTCCCTCACCAGAATTCACCAATGGCTCCCAACTGGCTCTAGGACAAAGTATAAAATCACTTCCATGGGGTCCACAGCCTTCAAAGAGGACCTGCTGAGCTTCTCTCAATCTCACAGTCTGTGCTTCACCACACTGACCTGGTCGTCATACTCTTCACTGAGAATACTCCTCCTTTTTCTGTCACTCAAACAAATGCTTTTTTTTCTGTAACAACTGCTCAGACATGCTTTCTGAGAGGCTCCAAGCAGATGCTTAACATACCTCTGTCACTGCCCTTTCATCATACCTCCAGTATAGTAATTATCTTGTCATATCATTAATTGTGTGTAAGTCTTACAGTAAACTCCACATACCATATCTGTTCATATTTATATCCAGAGTTTTCTAATGCAGTTCCTGGTACCTAGCTAATGCTCAGTAGAGATTTGACCCTCAGACTCCCTGGTAGCTGTTTCTTCTTTTTCTGTTGCAAGTACAGGGACCCAGAATGGCTGTCTCACATCATGGATCTGTTTTTCTCCCTTTTCCTTTCTTTATCACTTAGGTTTCTTTCTTGCAGTCTCTCTGTTGAGAGAAAACTCTCTTCTCTTGTAGCATATCTTGGATTGTTCTTCCTTCTGTGTCCTCTTGAAACCTAGCTTGTCCTGTGAAAATAGACACTGAGATCTTTTGGCCAGGCCCCAGCTCTTGTGGTGCATCAGAAGACAAACCTGGAACCAGGATTGTGTACATGTTCTGACCCGGCTTCACCCTTCTTGCTGTCGTCTTCTCAGCTGATGGGACTTTTGTCTGCCAGTGCTATTCTAGTCTTGATTCCAAGTTCCTGTTCCTCCTTCTCCTCCCCCTCCTCCTCCTCCTCCTCTTCCTCCTCCTTCTTTTTAATGTTTGTTTATTTTTGAGAGAGAGTGAGAGAAAATGCACACAAGGGTGAGTGGGCAGAGAGAGAGAGGGAGACACAGAATCTGAAGCAGGCTCCAGGCTCTGAGCTGTCAGCACAGAGCCGGGTGCAAGGCTCAAACCCACAAACTGTGAGATTATGACCTGAGCCGAAGTCAGACACTCAACCGACTGAGCCACCCAAACACCTCTCAAGTTCCTTCTTCAGAAACTTAGTTACCAGGAAGAATAGGAGGAGGGACAGTTTCCACTAAGAACTAAATTATTATGAAATCATGGTTTCCTTCCTGTCAGTGGTGTGGTACCCACAGAGAGAGAGGTTGGATGTTCCACTAGCCCATCCCTGCTTTCTCCCTCACATCCTAGACTTTCCTATAGAGGTCAGTACCCTCCTACACACCCTCCTGTCCAAGTTTTCACCACACTCTTGCTTTTTAATCTCTATCAGTGACAAATTTTCTGATCTCCAAATCAGGACTCCTGACATAGGCATTTTTTTTTTTTTAATTTGTGAACTTATTTGCTCAATAAACCTTAAGAAACACAATTAGATTGCATTTAAGGGATTTCTGTACCAGTTTTACTGAAAAAGAATAAAATTACACTAAATTGGAATTGTTCTAGAAAATATGAACTATAAGTTGCTGAGACCAGTGAAGCTGTTTAGAAAAAATAAGAAGATGAGAAAGGGAGAAAATTATATGTTCTATTTTAGCCAGGATTTTAGCGAGAGATTTTACAAAGTTTAATTTAACCCAAACTGCTTTTGTATTAGCCAAGTGTTGAGAGAGAGCATGAGCAGGGGAGGGACAGAGAGAGAGAGAGAGAGAGAGAGAGAGAGAGAGAGAGAGAGAGTAACAGAATCTGAAGCGGGTTCCAGGCTCTGAGCTGTCAGCGCAGAGCCTAACATGGGGCTCCAACCCATGAGCCGTGAGATCATGACCTGAGCCAAAGTCAGACGCTTAACCGCTGAGCCATCCAGGTAGCCCTAAAGTTATTGTTTAAATAAATTAGAAGAGGAGAAATCACAAAGGACATGAGAGAGATTGCCTAAAATGATAGTCATTGACCATCCATGTCTGGGAAGTGAGGGCAAAGGCAATGTTACAGGTTGAAACGTATCCTCCAGAAAGATTTGCTGGAGTCCTGCCCCCTCAGTCCTAAGGTTATTTGGAAATAGGATCATTGTAGATGTGATTAGTTAAGTTGAGGGCCCTTAATCCAATATGACTGTTGTCTTCTAAGGTCATATGAAGACACAGGGAGGACACCGTGTGACACAGGCGGAGACTGGAATTATGCAACCTCAAAGCAAGCCATGCCAAGGACAGTTGACAGGACTAGAAGCCAAGAGAAAGGCATAAGACAGATTAGAGCACAGCCCTGCCGACACCTTGACCTTAGACTTCTAACCTCCAGAACTGTGAAAGAATACATTTCGGTTGTCTTACCCAGTTTACCATAATTCATTACCACAGTCCTAGGAAACTAATAAAAGCAGGAAATGAATGTCTGAGGCTATATGCTTCTAATAAGGGTGACACATGGACCCATTTTTCGCCTTGGTGGCGGCAGTATCCTGTTCACATTTTGGTAGTTCAGCCACCACCCCCTCTTTTTAAGGGAGGCATTCTTTTTTTTTTTTTTAATGTTTCTTTATTTTTGAGAGAGAGAGGCAAGCAAGCGCACAAGCAGGGGAGAGGCAGAGAAAGAGAGGGAGACACAGAATCTGAAGCAGGCTCCAGGCTCTGAGCCATCAGCACAGAGCCCAACGCGGGGCTTGAACTCATGAATTGCGAGTTCATGACCTGAGCCAAAGTCGGACGCTTAACCGACTGAGCCACCTAGCGGCCCTGAAGGAGGCATTCTAAATACCTAATGCATGAGAGCTCAGGTCTGAAATGGGAGCAAACTAATTGCTCCTAAATTATGGTCAGTTCATACAAAAAGTGATTTGCCCCACTGTAATCAGGTATCTTTCATTTGTGAAGTTATGGAGTGGATGTCTGATTGATGTTAGGTAAATGCATTGAAAGATGATTTGCCAAATTTTTTTTGTGGAAATAAAACTTGCCTAATGGTGAGCCCATTGAATTGACCATATTTGGATGAATTCATTGAACTTAGATTTGCTGATTTACTAAATTTGTCTTTCGTATTGAATAGAAATGACTAATAGCAAATGGTTTTCGGGGTGCCTGGGTGGCTCAGTCGGTTAAATGTCTAACTTCAGCTCACGTCATGATCTCATGGCTGGTGAGTTTGAACTCCGCATCAGGCTCTGTACTGAGCTCAGAGCCTGGAGCCTGCTTTAGATGCTGTGTCTCCCCCTCTCTCTCTGCCCCTCCCCTGCTCATGCTCTGTCTCTCTCTCAAAAAGAAATAAACTTAAAATTTTAAAAGATAGAAAACATTTTTCTGGAATGATTTAGTTAACTGTTTTTCAGTTTTGTCAGTTCTGTCTAGCAGTATTGAAGTAAGATTCAATTTCTTGAAGGCTAACAATCATAGATCACTTTAGCTCTCTTATGAATAAATATATTTAGGATCTAGTAAAGCATATTTTATCACTAGGAACTATTTCAGAGCTTTATACAGAAACTTTTCAGCTAGAGTGCCCATTTTGGTTTGACTTTTTTCAAATAGCAGTTTTAGGAATGTTCTTCAAATTTCTTAAATACTCTATAACCCTTCATTGGTAATTTCTAGCCAGTAATAGACAAACTTTAGTATGTTATATAGTTTTCCCTGTTCCTTCCTAGCTTTTTTTTTTTTTCTTACCTCTATTTCAACTTTTAAAAAAACCTATTTTACCATTTTGCTTCTTCATTTACACTTTTGTACTTATGGTGTGGATATATTGAATTTTAGGCACTCATCAAACAGACAGTCTTTTTTTTTTTTTAAGTTTATTTATTTATTTTGAAAGACAGTGCATGAGCAGGGGAGGAGCAGAGAGAGGGAGAGACAGAATCCCAAGCAGGCTCCATGCTGTCGGTACTTGGCCTGACGCAAGGCTCAAACCCATGAACTATGAGGTCATGACCTGAGCTGAAATGGAGTCTGATATTTGACTGATGGAGGCCCCCCAGTCTTTTGTACTAATACCTTTAAGCATCACTACTTTGAAAGGTTTTACCACTTCATGTTCAATCTTTCTGCAACCCCCTACCAAATCTATATATGTCTATTGCTCCCTGTTAGAAACCAAAATGTTGACATTAAAAAAAAAAAGGCATTTATAAAAATACAATATAAATGAGCAGTTTGTAAAGTCAAGAATAAGTTGTGGTGTTTTTGGTAGTCTCCACAGCTTTTAAGTCTGCTTTATAGTTTTGGTTACAATTTAGGACTTGCCTTGTGATTTAAAAAGTAGTTGTTTTACAGCAGCCACTTTGTAGCCAATGCTACTGAATGTCAATTTCTTGTGTGTTTCGCGTTTTAGATTCTGTGAGTCTTTTTCTTTTGCATAAACTAGAAGCCAGCTACTCCTTTGATGAAATATTTTAACAAACCTGTGAATCAGGGGATACCAAAAGGCAATGGATGAAGCTGAAAATATGTTATTGCAAGAGAGAAAATCCAACTCATCATTTATAAAATCCTGACACTTGAGAAAACGTCAGCACTTGTACTTTGAAATATATAGGGGATTCTCATTCCCCAGAGCATATCTGAAGCCCAGAAATCCCTGATATATATTGAACTTTGAGTGGCTAGGGAGAAACTAAAACCCAACTAGAAACCAAAACTAAATTCAGATATAGGGGGGATGATTGTTTGAAGGCAATGGAATCCTCTCATATATGACTTCTGATGAAGCATCGTAGGGAATGCCAGCTGTTAAACTGCCCACCTCCCTTGCAGGTAGGTATATAGGCTGGATTCTGGCCAAAGGATTGTGGGCACTTGAGAGGTTCCGTAGGCCAGGCCCACAAAACTTCCCTTGTCCTTCCTCCCATGCCCTGCTTTGACTGGTTCCAATGTAGGGCAGAGCTAGGGCAACCTTGGAGCCATGTGTGGATTATGTGGAGTCACATGATGGAAGGAAGCCTGGTCCCTGGAGAGCTGCCTGCTGATCAAGGACACGTGCTTTAGATTTGCCCTGAGAAAGGAGGTTCTATCGTGTTAAATCAACAAAACTGGGCAGTGATCCGTTACAACAGCCAGCCCTTCTGATCATAATATAAAGATTATAGAAACTATCGATTTTAAAATTTGGTCATTCAGCTGGGGTGCCTGGCTGGCTCAGTCAGTTAGGCATCCGACTTCAGCTCAGGTCACGATCTCACAGCTTGTGAGCTCAGAGCCTGGAACCTGCTTCGGATTCTGTGTCTCCCTATCTCTCTGCCCCTCTCCTGCTCATTCTCTGTCTCTTTCTCAAAAATAAATAAATGCTAAAAAAAATTTTTTTTAATTTGGTCATTTAGGGCACCTGGGTGACTCAGTTGGTTAAGCACTTGACTCTTGATCTCGGCTCAGGTCATGACCTTATGGTTTGTGGGTTCAAGCCCCATGTTGGGCTCTGTGCTGACAGTGTGGTGCCTGCTTGGAATTCTCTCTCTCTCTCTCTCTCTCTCTTTCTCAAAACAGATAAATAAGCTTAAAAAAATGGGTCATTCAGTGAACGACCTTTTATGTTATTCCTTGGCTATTATTTTATTATGGAAGATGAGCAAACCTTTACTGAATTTTTTTTTTCCAGGAGCTATTGGGACATTGATACGTACTAATCCCGTCTCAAGATCACCACAGCACTTTGAGGTAGGTCGCTTTTTTTTTTTTTTATCTTTTCACAGAAGCAGAAACTGAGGCAGAGATGTTTAAATAGCTGGCCACGGTCTCACACAGCTGGTAAATGGTAGAGCTGGAATTCAAACCCGGGCAGCCTGGCTCTGTAACACTCTCTGTTCATTGCCCTTGAGTGACAAGGAGAATTTCACATGAGACTCCCACAGATCTGCTTGGCAGGAAGAGAATTCCAGTGCTTCCAAAACCCAGTCTCGGGCTCCTGAGTTAAGAGGTTTAAGCTGTACAACTTAACACCCTCAATTCCGACGGCAGTTCCCAGACCTGGGGGCCCGTAGCAACCTTATTTCTGCGCAGCCTGTAGGGTTTCGTGGATTTGTCCATCCTGAAAGAGAAGTAAGAAAAAGGCTGAAATAGTGTCACGAAGGCTGCTGCTGTGACGTCCCATCCCCCTGTCTTTACCCTCTGTCTGGCAATGGGATTAAATCTAGGGGGGGTCAGTGTAACTTTTCCCATTTCGTTCAAACCCGTGTCTAGCCCTGGCGACTTGTATGGTGCTTGGATAACTCAACCTGTGGCTCAGGTTTTTTAGTTTGCTGCTGGCATCACAGATGGTCGCCTTAGACACCTGTCCTCCCCTCCCTACCCACTCTGGGAAGTCGCAAGAAAACAGAGCAGCCTGTAGCAATGGTATCACACAGCTGGGGTTTAACCCACTTAATAAGTGTTGCCCAAGACCCTATTTTCAATGCACAAAATGACCGATATCACGGAGATGCTTCTTCAGATGCCTTGGCCCGTAAGAAATCCCTTCTAACTCGTGCCGGGTTTTGAGGGCTTCAGTCGAAATAGCTTCTTAGGCTTCAGATTCGATTTTGAGCTGTTACATTATGAAGCGCCGGTGCGGGCCACGCAGGAGTGATAATGACGTCAAAAAGTGTCACAGAACGTGTGGGAACAAATACACCCTGGAAATGTTGAAATGCTTTGGAAGCAAGTGTATCCTGTTCCAGGCAGACCTGACTTGCTAGACTTGCATTTTGCCCAATGGCCAACCCATGATTGTGCCAAGGAAAACCGTCAGTGGTGTGGTGTCCCCGAGCTGTCACCGCCTACTTTTTTGCAAGAGGGACAAATAAACGACTCCATAGAAGGATAAGATGTCCTTATCTCTGAACAGGGAAGCTTAACTCCTTCTACCTGAAGCTATGTCAGGGGCCATGCTCGGAGGAGAACTCTGGGCGGCTGCCAGCACTGTGGGGTGACTGAGCCGCACACCTGACCTGTCACACCACCCAGTGTGCCATTACTGCAGTCACCTTATCTGGGTGGCACAACCTTCCCAGAGTGAGCTGGGATGTTCTCATTAAACTTGATGTATTAATTTTCTTTCTATCCTTTAAAAAAATTTTTTTATTTATTTAAATTAAAGTTCGTTAACATACAGTGTCATATTGGTTTCAGGAGTAGAACCCAGAGACTCATCTCTAACATACAACAGCCAGTGCCCTCAAGTGCCCTCCCTAATGCCCGTCACCCATTTAGCCCATCCCCCCACCCACCTCCGTTCCAGCACCCCTCAGTCTGTTCTCTGTATTTAAGAGTCTCTTATGGCTTGCCTGCCTCTCTGTTTTGATCTTATTTTTACTTCCCTTCTGCTATGTTCATCTGTTGTGTTTCTTACATTATGCATATGAGTGAAATCACGTGATATTTGTCTTTCGCTGACTGACTTATTTTACTTGGCATAACACATTCTAGTTCTTTGATGTATTAAATTTCTATCGCTGCTGTCCTAAATCACCCCGAATACGGTGGCTTAAAACAACACAAATTTGTTCTGTTCTAGTTTTGGAGATCGGAAGTCCTAAGTGAGATGTGGACAGGTCTGCTTCCCTCTGAATGCTCCAGGGGAGACTCTGTTTCCTCGCCTTTTGCAACTTCTAGCGGCCACTTGTACTCTGTGACTCGACGCCTCCTTCTTGATCTTCTTCATTATCACAGAGCCTTCTCCCCTCTGTAGTCAAATCGCCCTCTGCCTTCCTCTTGTAAGGACCCTTGTGACTGCGTGTAGGACCCACCCGGATAACCCAGGATAATGTCAAAACCCTTAACCTAAACACCCACAAAGTCCCCGTTGCCCTATGAAGTGACATCGACAGGTTCTGGGAATTGCCACGTGGCTATCTTTGGGCTCCATTTTTCTGCCTCTTTACATTGAGACATACTATGCGGCCGCCACTGAGGCAGACCCAGTTTGGGGTTAACTACTCCCAGGAACGTGTGAGCGCAGGAGAGGGCTAGGGCTGGGGTTTTCCGGGACTATTCAACCGCTTTGGGGGAAGAAGACATCTTTCAGTGCTGGCGATCTTGCTCCTACAACGCACACACTCTTGTGCATTTTTCATTCTTTGTCTCTAAAACGTCTGTCTCAGTGGGTATGCTCCATGCCAGTTTATTTCCTTGAGTGGAAATAGCCGGATCTCTCACTAGAGCTGCTCTGACTTCAAGGCCTTCCCACCCTCGATGCTGTGTAGTCGAAACAGTATAGAAAACACACCAGGATGCAGCCTCTTGCCCTGGTTGTGCCGCTAATTAGCTACTGATCTTGGTCAAGCCATTGAATCTGTGTGGCCCTAGCAGTTAGGTTTCATATAAGGAAGTTTGTCTATAGCTGAATTTCCCCCCAAATGGGATCCATAGAACACTAATTGCAAGAACTGCTATGTGGGGGAAAAAGGGTACAAGTAAATGGGGAAAATATTTTAGCGTGTGTATAGCTCCATTCCTCTTGGAGAACCACAGTGCACTTAAACATAATCAAGGGTCTGAAAAGTCCTGCATAAATGCAGTTGGATAGCTCTTAAACCAAGTGTTTTATGAATTATACTGAGATCACAGGGCACCCCTGCCTTTTTTTTTTTTTTTCTTAAATACCAAAGAGCAGAGTTGGGGAAATACTCATTACATTGGTCTCTAATGAAATCATGATTCCTGCCCCTTTAAGATGACTTTTGAAACAGGTATTTTGCCAACAAACTGATCCCTGAGAAGAACAGACTATGTCCCATATTGCCTTATCTAGCTTTCTGGGGGCTTTGCTCATTTTCAGCATCAATTTTTTTTTGTTTTGTTTTGTTTTTAAAATACAATTTATTGTCAAATTGGTTTCCATACAACACCCAGTGCTCATCCCAACAGGTGGGCATCCTCAATGCCCATCACCCATCCTTCCCTCCCTCCCACCCCCCATCAACCCTCAGTTTGTTCTCAGTTTTTAAGAGTCTCTTATGGTTTGCCTCCCTCCCTCTCTGTAACTTTTCTCTCCCCCTTCCCTTCCCGCATGGTCTTGTGTTAAGTTTCTAAAGATCCACATATGAGTGAAAACATATGTATCTGTCTTTCTCTGCCTGGCTTATTTCACTTAGCATAATACCCTCCAGTTCCATCCAGGTTGCTGCAAATGGCCAGATTTCATTCTTTCTCATTGCCAAGTAGTATTCCATTGGATATATAAACCACATCTTCTTTATCCATTCGTCAGTTGATGGACATTTAGGCTCTTTCCATAATTTGGCTATTGTTGAAAGTGCTGCTATAAACATTGGGGTACAAGTGCCCCTATGCATCAGCACTCCTGTATCCCTTGGGTAAATGCCTAGCAGTGCTATTGCTGGGTCATAGGGTAGGTCTATTTTTAATTTTTTGAGGAACTTCCACACTGTTTTCCAGAGCGGCTGCACCAGTTTGCATTCCCACCAACAGTGCAAGAGGGTTCCTGTTTCTCCACATCCTCGCCAGCATCTGTAGTCTCCTGATTTGTTCGTTGTAGCCACTCTGATGGGTATGAGGTGGTTTCTCAGTGTGGTTTTGATTCGTAGTTCCCTGATGGTCTCCTCATCAGTTTTAATGGAGACATCAGGCTCAGGAGCCGGAAGCTGTGGGCCAGCCCTGTCCAGGACATGGCCCCATGAGGTGGAGGCTTTTCTCCCTGCCATCTGTCCTTTCCCATTTGCTTTACTCCCTAAGTATTTCTACAGTCTCTGTGAGGAGTTTAGCCTTGCAACAGAGGAGACTTCGAGAAACATAATGTTTTTGTTTTGTTTTTTTAATTCCTTGGTCCTCAGAAGCCAACAAAAGGGAAAGAAAGCAGCAGAGGGTCACTTCACATTATGGGAGGATCTGTACTTAGTCAATCCTTTGGAAAATCCTATAAGGCACATACTCCCGTTGAACAACGAGAAGCCCAAGGCAGAGGGAAGATAAATAGCTTGGCCAAAGCCACATGTCCAGCTAGTGGCAGAGTTAGGATGGAGCATTGCTCAAACGAGCTGTGAGGAGGTGTGACCAGCAGAGAAATCCAGGGCCAGGTGGGGAAGGGAGCCATCCCCCCGGGAAACTCAGGGCTATGGGAAGAGCCCTGGGCTGGGGGTCAACAAAAGATCCAAGGTCAAGTCCTGGTTCCATGACTTTGGACAATTCACCTAACTTTTCTGGCTTCTTCAGAGGGCGAGTAGGCAGATCAAACACTTCCAGGTCTAGGAGAGAGGCTACGGTTTAAAGGCAGAGGAAAGGAGGGACAGAAAACAGGAAGCAGGTAAAAGCTTGCATGCACTCAGAGAGCATTTATGAAACTCTTACCATGTGCCAGACGCTGTGCTAGGGCCCTGGGATCCACAGAGAACACAACAAATCAGAGCCCTTTCCCTCAAGCACCTTGCACACTAGAGGGTGACGGTGACGGTATGAGGGTTGGTGGTGGTGAGTGCTAGGGAAAATAGAGCAAAGTGAGGAGGCTAGGAGTGGGGTGGCCCCCTAAATTACAGGGTGATCAAGGAAGATCTCCTGCAAAGCCGACATTTGAGCAGACTTGAAGGAGGCGGAGTAATGAGTCCGGTGGATCCCAGCAGACAAGCATGCCTGGCAGGGAAGCAGTCCGTGCAGGAGGGCTGAGGCACAGGACCCAGGACCAGGGCCGCCGGGTTCTGGGACCCACAGGGAGAGCAGCGTTGAGATTGGAGGGCGGTGGGGAAGGAGGACGATGAAAAGACATGAGGCTGGTAAAGCTGACCTCTTTTCAGTGTGCAAAAACTTGGGGAGAAAATTTAGTGATATTGTAATTCTTCATGTTCAACATCACCATTAGAAAAATTGCAAATGGAACATTTTGTTACTTGGCCCAAGATTCAGGAAGGCAGGGCCGATCATCCTCGGACAGGCTCCATATCTGAGAGATAAATAGCTTCCTCAGAATTGACTTTCCCCTTTCCTGGGACCAGTTCTCTCTTCTCTCTCAAGCACATCTGGGGTCTGCTTGTGACTTACATGTGCACAGAGCAATGACTTTGAACATTTGTCACCGTTTTATCTGGTGTTATGTGCCTCTTGCAAACATTGACATGGAAAGCAGTCTTGCTACCATTGGATGGGTTGGCTTGTGAATGCCACGAGCTTCTTTTCCGTCAGTGCAGCGTCCCGACTCTGCAAGGAGCTAGCTGTGTGATCTTGATCCCATCTCTGAAGTCAGTCTGAGTGTTGCTTTCTTTGTCTGGAAGTGGATGGGTGTGGACTAGATAAACTATAAAGTCCCTTTCCGTCTGAAAAGCCTGTTCTACGCTCTCTAGCAAACAACATTCCCTCCCTGTGTTTATCTCCTCTCGGAAGTCAAACCTGCAATTACCCACTCCACTTTTATGCTGCATGTAAGGCATGAATAATTCACAGACGGGCTTGCAAAATGGGACTGGAGGACCCTTCAGCTAATTCTCCTGTGCCCTAAATAACTAGTGCTCACATACCAGAAAGGTGATCAGGACACATTCTAATTTTCTTCCTCCTTTAGCCTCTAGCTCCCACAAGGTCTAAATAACAATCCATTGCCTCTCATACATTTATACAGTTTTACAGCTGGAAGGAACCTTCAAGATTCTGTAGTTCAAGTTCTTTATTGGTCAGCTCAGGAGACCGAGGCTCACAGAGGTCAATGACTTGCTTTGATGGGCATGTTCAAGAGGGCAGAGCAGGGACCAGAATCTAGTCCCCCACCTGCTGGCTGAGCCTCTTTCCCCCACCTCTGGCTGCCTCCATTTTGCCAAATGCTAACCCCGCCCCTCAAATTAGAGATGCTTGAAAATACTTTTGGGGATGATGACAAAGAACTTTGAAAATAAGAATTTTGTTTTTAAATATGCACCCATAGACCCAATGCAGCTGAGAGGGAGAAGAAGGCCAGTTTCTCTAGAAATGCCAGATTAAAAAATGTAGTGAGGCTCCGATCTGCAGCATTTGACCTTCAGTGATACAGTTTACAAACCCTGAAAGATAAATGAAGAAAAATGAGACTCAAAAGAATATGCTTAACCTGAAAGGCTACAAAGTTTTACCATTGGCAATGAATGAGTTCTGGGGATCCTATGAATAGCAAGGTGACTATAGTTAACCATACTGTTTTGTATACTTGAAATTTGCTAAGAGAGCAGATCTTGATTCCCATCCCTGTGCCCCTACCCCCAAATACAAACCCAAAAAGAAACTGGAACTTTATGGAGACAATGGATATGTTAATTGGCTTGATTTGGGTGATCATTTCACAATGTATGCATATTAAAACATCAAGCTGTATACCTTAAACATATGCAATGTTTATATGTCCATCATACTTTGATAAAACTGCTAAAAAAAAAAAAGAAAAAGAAAGAATATTCTGAACACCTCATTGTTGTATTTTGTCCCTTCCAACACTAGGTGTCCCCTTGGCTAGCAAATCGTGGCCAGAGTGGGGCTTCCGTGCACAGCCTTTATGGAGTGACAGTGAAAGGCCAGGGTCAGCAACAAATCCCATGCAGTCCTGCCTCAGCAGGAGGTGCAAAAAAGAGAGCGAGGGAGGGGCTTCTGAGGGGCCTCCTGTTCCCACAGAATCGTCTGCGTACCTCAGGAAGAGTCCTCCTTGAGCTGAAGCCACTGGCTGTAATTAGAATGAACAGATTAAATGTGAGAGGAACACGGTCAAAACCTAATTTCCACCACGGGAAATGAGCATGGCCCAGAATAGATCCGGAGCGTGATTAAATTGTGGAGGAGTGGAGAGGGGCTCTGGAGACAGGGTGGGTTGGCACGCATCCAGCCAGGAGCTGCCTAAGCCCTGCACTTGGGTCCCTCGAGGAGCCAGATGGGGGGGGGGGGGGGGGGGGGGGGGGGGGGCGGGGGGCGTGGTCCTTTGCCGATGGTGCAGAGTAACAGAATGGTATGTATTTTTGGATGGGTCCTGCCAAAACAATCCAGAGCCATTTAAAAAATAAATAAACATATATATTTAGAGTGTGTGAGAGAGTGTTTCTGAGGCAGAAAGAGAGGGGGACAGAAGATCCAAAGCAGTCTCTGTGCTGACAGCAAAGAGCCCAGTGTGAGGCTGGAAGTCATGAACCATGAGATCATGACCTGAGCCGAAGTCGGATGCTTAACCGACTGAGCCACCCAGGTGCCCCTCCAAAGCCATTTTTGTCACTGAATGTCAAGTTTCTAGGGAAGTTTCTGGTCTCCATGGCCCAGGACACCTCCAACGCCAACCTGAACTTAATAATTGGTCATCTGGCTGGATCACCAGGGCCCTGGATGTCTCTGCTTTGTAGGTGGACTTTGTGGGCACTTACAAGGCAGCTGGTAATCAACAGATGGGGCCCAAGATGGAAAGAAACTGTTCAACCAATCAGAATGCCAGTCCAAACGAAAATGGCTCCTTGAGTGTTCCTGCCCAGCCAACATGCTCTTGCACCCCCAGCTATACCTAAACTGTAAAAAGTTCCCCAAGGGCACTTAGCCCTGAGCCGAGTCCACACCACCACTGTTGGATATGAAAGGATGCGTTCTGGAACCATTGCTTTGCCAGTGCAGTAGCTAAGAGTCCAGACTTTGGGCCATGGGCAAGAGACTTAGCTTCTCTGAGGCTCAGTATGCTATGGATGTGGTTTCCCGTAACGTGTGATAGTACTGTTATCTTCACAGAGCTGTCGTGAGGATCCAGGAAGTTGATGTAGGAAGGGTCCAGCACAGAATCTGACCCCTGGTACAAAAGCTTAGTAAGTAGTATCTTGTTTTCAGGGGCTCTCTTCTCTTCCCCTGTCTCAGCCATAATGGAACTGGTTAAATCTGCATGGACAGACCTGATTTATCAGGCCAGGCCATGTGTATGGCTAGATGTATGCTAGATGGCATGCCCTGGGCATGAGTTTCGTGCCCCCACCCCCACCCCCCACCTCCAATCCCCCCAGGAGCTCAGAGGCTAGTAGGGGACACATAGATACGTGAAGGCAAAACATTATATAAGGGCTCTGAGATGTGTGGCTGTTGGGGGAGTTGAGAAAACTTTATAGGAAGTCCTCAAGGGATGAGTGAGTTTACCATGTGGATAAGGGGTACATGCTAGGTGCGAAGCGTGCTCAGGGTCAAGGCCTGAAGTGCAACTCAGTGGGGCTCGCGCACTGAGCGCGTGAGGGCTGGTGGGAGAAGGGACGCCAGGTTAGCATGATGTTCAGGTGCTCGAGGGCGTTGTGTGCTCCCCTGGAGAGCTTGAATTTGATCTTTTGAAAGCCTTTCAGCAGGTTGGTCTCAAGAAGAAGGACTCTCAGGAAGAGCAGCGGGGGGAAGAGGTGAAGCCTGGAGGCAGGGGGCCAGTGGGCAGGTTGCCGCAGGAGGAAGCCTGAAATTGTCAGGGGTAGCACCCGCGTCGTGTTTCTGATCCAGCGCCCAAGGGGCTTGGGGACCTGTTGGCTGGGAACGAAGGGGAGCAAAGGGGGTGACTCCAAGCTTCCCAGCTTGTAGGATGGCACAGATGCTTCGGAGACCCACAGGGAGGCTCTTCAGCTGGAGGTGCACGTGGGCAACCCAGGTGGGGTGTCCAGGGAACTGTGGAGGCAGAGGGGGCGGCGCTCAGCCGGGCTCGGCGAGAGATGCAGGGGAGACTGGAGCGTAGCTGAAGCCCTCAGTCAAATCTCTCAGACCTTTTAAACCATATGTGAGTTATTCCAAGTGCAAACCGCTCACAAGATCTTAACAGCTCTGTGCAAGGTGTGAAAAACTACAATGAATGATCACAAGTGCGGTCTAAACCGTGTGCTTCATAGGGCTGATGACTTACTCATCTCTAAAACTCCAACTCAAATCCAAACTTTTCAGCCTCTGGAACCAAATATTGTACACAAAATATGCTCCACCTCTGTGGGACACAGACAAATGTGAATGTTTTCTGGAGTCAGCACGGTCCCCCGTGTCTTCTGCAGCCCGTGGCTGGTGGCCTTAGGGTGTCTCCGAGGCACTGTGGGGGAGTCACAGACCTGAATCATCAGAGGAAGACGGAACAACCAGCTGAGAAAGTTTGACGTTAGCAACCGTCTCCTGCCTTCAAGCTTATAGAAGAGTGGCAACCTTTTGTAAGAGCCCTTCCAGCCCTCAATTTTTCTTTTTTTTTTTTTTTTTAACATTTTATTTATTTTTGAGACAGGGAGAGACAGAGCATGAACAGGGGAGGGTCAGAGAGAGGGAGACACAGAATCTGAAACAGGCTCCGGGCTCTGAGCTGTCAGCACAGAGCCCGACGTGGGGCTTGAACTCACGGACCGAGAGATCATGACCTGAGCTGAAGTCGGCCGCTTAACCGACTGAGCCACCCAGGCGCCCCCAGCCCTCAATTTTTCTGATCACAACCTGTGTCTGATGACCACCGTGGGTCCTGTAACTGGAATGGAAGTCAGCCAGAGTCTTCTGTTCTCCAGTCAGGTTTTATGACAAATTACGTAGCTAAATAGAAGATGCCACATTTTACCGGTAAAAGAAACACAGTTTGATTATTAAACATGTTTAGATGGCAGCGGAAGTCAGGAAAGGATGTATTAGAGTGGCACAGATATGTTTAACCACATTTCAGCTAATCACGTCACCTTCAGAGGTCTGACCCTGAATGCTGGGCGGCAAAGGGACTCACAAAATACTTCCGCGGTCGTGATTTAAAACCCGTTTTAACGGAGCACTGGATTTTCCAGACTGTTGCCTCCCCTCTCCCTTATTATTAATTCACTCTTCTCCACACAGCAGAAGAGGCACGGCTGGGGTCCAATGGCATGTCCTGAGGACAGGGGCTGCGTGCAGGCTGGCGGGACCGTGAATATGTACAGAAGTGTCCCTCCAGATGACTGTGCTGTGGACCTCCTGCCCACTTGCATCCCAAATACACACTTCAGATACATTGCTTCCTCTAACAACTTCTTAGCCACATTGGCGATGAAGTATGTTGACTCTATGCTCGTGGGCAAGATCTTGTCACTTTTCGGGACTGTGCTCATGTCAAACAAACACCTCATCCCTTTTCCTGCCCGTCCGAGAACTTAAATGTCATTGACATGGAGGAATAAGAGGCCTGCTGTCCGAACTGTTGCCTCGGCTCAGATGATGATAAAAAAGCCAGAGCAGGGATGCCATAGTTGAGAGGGACAGGGTGGGAGACGTGAGATAGCGTGAGCAAGCCATCTGTCCATTCATATCCACCCCGATGAATGCCGCGTGTGTCCTAGTTTTCCTAGAAGACCCATATCCTCTACTGGGAAACTGAAGCTTGGAAGCGGGGACAGGTGTTGACTTTGGATGGGGACCAGAAGGGGAATCTCTGCCAAGCTCTCCTTAGGATTGTTAATGCGTCCCCAGGGGTTGGGGAAGGATGGCCCTGTCCTGTGGAGGCAGGTGGGGAATTGGGTGGCGGGGGGCTCGAGGGGAATTCAAGCTGGACGTGAGTCAGGCATACCTTTCAAACCGGACCATCCGTGAACTTCTGTCGTACTTCCCTCTGCGTAGCCCTAGCACCCAGCAAAGCCTGGCTTCGGTTGGGACGGAGAGGGTTGTATCTGTAACTTCTGTTTCTCCACATGCTTCCTCCGTTCGCTCAACCTTCTAACACACTTGGCAGATGTGGTATTTAGGAGGAGTCCCAAGGGGCAAGGTCAGATCTCAAAGATAAGGGGTGAGGCTTGGAATAAAAGATTCAGAGGGGCGGGGGTGGGAGGGAGGGAGGGAGGGAGGTGCAGGCTGATGCCAGGTGAGCAGAACGTGATGTCTGGAGTACTGGTCTGTGAAGGGGGCCAAGGGCAGGATCAGCCCCCAGAGGGCTGTAGGGGACAAGGCCGGTGTGTGGGAGCAAGGACAGGAAGCAAGAAGGGAACTTGGGCAGGGACTGCAGCAGGAGGAGAGAAGTAGGAGCCGTGTCCTGATCCTGGAATACAAGGCAGAGAGCCCAGGACTCAGGCCTGGGCCACACGGTCAGACTGGGCCCCACAGTTGGGCTGCCTGGACGCTGGATGCCAAGCTCTTGACTCTTCTATTTCTCCTGTACCTGGGGACCAGATTTCTTCTAGAGCTGTGCTGTCCAGAATGCTAGCCTCTAGGCAGGTGTCCAGCCTGGTCGAGCCGGTCTTGGCCAAGCGGCAGAACCACAGGGCAGCACAGCACACGCCCCGTGGGTAAGACTCGCCTGGGAATGACGGCGGACGTGGCCGGCCCCCGGAACCATAACAGACTGCTTCACAATGTAATTTGTAGAATTTAGAAATTCCTTATCATGGGCACTTGGGTACTTTTAAAATTGGAGGCCGGGGTGGGGGGAGTAGAAAGTAATATTGTGCAAGAAAGAACAATATTTCCCAAGAAGGATGGCAAACTCCAGTATGTCCCAACCGGTTATATAAACAGAGGTTAACTCCTGCATGTTGGCGACCTACCAGGGAGCAGAGGGCAAGCTGATAGAGAATGGGTCCAACGAACTCGGTCTGTGGAAAGCTGAGGGAGAGACTGGCTGACCAACTGACCTGGAGCCCTGAGCTTCTCGGAAGGGCAGAGCTGGGGAGAAGATGGGAGGATGAGGTTACTTCTTATGTTCTACTTTGGCACACGACAGCCCTGACGATCTGAACCCGAGGGGCAAATGGGGCCACGCTGTCCCTAACAGAGGCCGCACCAACTGGACTTGCTATTTTTAAAAAACATTTTCTATGGAGACTTATGCCTCACACCTCTCCAAAGCACAAAGAATCCTTTATTTGAAAATGCCAACTATTTACCTAACGCTGTTATGTTTCCTTCTTATCATTGTGTAAACACGATTTTCCATGGTGCCAAACAACGAACGTGTGTGTCTTTGTTCTTTTTATTCATATACACTTTCCATGTGTTGACACAGTCCACATATTTATTATTTTAACGACTCTAAATTCTACCAAGTGAATGTACAATACCCTAGAGGTTGGGCGTGTGGATGGTTTACAAGTTTTATTTACTTTTGCTACTATGCAAGGTATCACTTGAAATTGTTAAAAAATCGGGCCTCTTCTCTTTTTGTCAATAGTAACTATCTTTATTCTTAAAAAAATAGTATGTTTTGTTTTCTATTACAAAGCCAAAGCATGTTCACTGTGGAGGTTTTGGAAAGTATAACCTACTTGGCATGTTTACAACCTTCCTGGGGCACTGTTGCAGACTTGTTTTTTATTTTTCCAGTTAATTGTCTGAGTCCTTGCACACGGCAGTTGGGCGGCCTTTCTCCTCAACTACCTAATAATCCTGGGGGCCCAGAAGGCTCGATTCTTATTCCAAATGCAAGACGGGAGAGGATGTTGGAGAGGGTTAGCTGCTTACCTAGGCCCGGGTGATCTACTATCCTTGTTCTCTTACTGGCTGTAGTGTCAGTGTGGAAAATGGCTTGAATATTAGAGCACCAGATTCCCAAACAAGTAACAACCAAACCTCTGAGGCTACTACCTTTTTTAAAAAAAAAAATTTTAAGGTTTATTTATTTCGAAAGAGACTGAGACAGTGTGAGCAGGGAAAGGAGAGAGGGAGAGAGAAGGAGAGGGAGGGAGGCAGAGAGAGAGAGAGAGAGAGAGAGAGAGAGAGAGAGAGAGAGAGAGAGAATCCCAATCAGGCTCCACATCGTCAGTACAGAGCCCCACATGGGGCTGGAACTCATGAAACTGTGAGATCATGACCTGAGCTAAAACTGAGAGTCAGACGCTTAACCGACTGAGCCATCCAGTTGCCTCTCCCCCACCCCCCACCCCCTTTCCCGCCTTTTTTAGAGCTTACACGCGCAAGACTTCTAAAGAAGTGTGCTAAGTCTGGAAGGGAGCTCTGCCTAAGCCAAACCCTGGGTGAGTGTCAGCCGTTCCCCATAGAATTATTGGGTCCACTTGCTGAGCCCACATCACCAGTCCTGACTTCTTCCCAGGTGAATTGGAGCAGTTCTGATCCATCCAGAATGTTCTAGTAATGTTAATCTTGAAAATAGAGTCTCACTGACCCCTATACTGATTTTTCTTCTCTCCCACCTAGTATCCCAGAGCTTTATACACCCTAAAACTCACTCTAAATGCTCCCTTCTTCCTAGATGTTCAACTGGAGCTGGATAAGGCACCCCGTTCCATTCCATGAGACATCAGACAAAGTTTTCTGTGGAGATTTCTAGAAAAGTTTTTCTTTCCTAATAAAAAGAGGCAGAAAATGCAATCCTTCTTGATGTCTCCTTCTTCCTACCTAAACAAAGACATGATGTCTGAGCTGCAGTAGCCAGCATGTGACCATGAGGTGGGGGCATGATGCAACCGCAAGAAATTTTCAGAGAGCCACGGACCCAATATCAATAACCACTTACAGCCAAACTATCCATTAGGTTTAAGCTACTTTAAGTTGAATTTTCTGTTCAGTGCTGCTGAACTCATTCCTAAAAGATATTTTTGTTATTAGAAGCACGGTTCTATACAATAAACAACTTATGGTGAAATCTTTGCACACATTCTTAACTGTTTTTATAGGACATATTCACATAAGAAAAAATTGGGAAATGTTACGGACTGAACTGTGTTTCCCACCTCCCCCCAGATTTTACGTTGAAGTGCTAACCTATCGTACCTCACATGTAAATGTCTTTGGAGATAACTTCTTTTCAGAGGAAACTAAGTTAAACACAAGGTCTTTGGGGTGAGCCCTACGCCAGTATGACTGGTGTCCTTATAATAAGAAATTGGGACACAGGTATGTACGCACACAGAGGAAAGAACATGTGAACAGGAGAAGGCAACCATCTCCAAGCTAAGGAGACAGACCTCAGAAGAAATGAATCCTGCCAATACCTTGTTCTTGGGCTTGTGGCCACTAGAACTACGAGAAATAAATTTCAGTGGTTTAAGCTCTGCCCCGCCCAGCCCATGGTGCTTTGTTATGGCGACTCTAGCAAAGCAGTACAGGGAAGCAAAAATATTTTTCCCATCTGTAAAATAATATTTGTATTTGTTTATAATGTGGTTAGGAGGCTGAAATGATGTGTGCAAAACATTTATTTTGACGTCTGATGTTCTGTATGCACGCAGTCAGTGATGGCTAGTATTCCCATGAAGCCCAACAACAGAATTCTCTGGACAAAAATCACTCCCGTAGACTCTGCAGAGAATTAGCCAAAGACCTTTCCGGTCTCCAAGAGGATCACTGAGCTCAAGGCATCTGTAGGCCTGCTATGGTAGAGACCGTGCTGTGTCATCATTTTCCTCCTCCTGGACCCTCAGGAAGGGTGTCTTTCCCCCTGGCGCCTAGATGGTGTCATGTGACTCTGAACAGAACATCATTTCCAAGCTGAGACTGTTTAGAGAGAGGTGGCTTTTCTGCTTTCTCTATCTCTCCCACTCAGAAGGTGAAATCATAAGAAGGAAGGTGACTCTGAGTCACTTTTTGGAGGTGCACCGTGCAGGAGAGCTACCTGACCTACAAGGGCAAGACACACACCTTAACCGTATTAAGCCACTGAGATTTCAGGATCTATCCTGAAGGCGGTTACCTTTGCTGACTCTGACCAATATGATCCAATGTTATCTTCTACTAACGCGTGACTTCTAACTATACTAGTTAATGAGGTATTCAGAGCGAGGGAATGGGGCACACCCATGGTTAGTTTCCAGTCAGCTGGAAATTGATATGGTTTGGGGCCAGTGGGAAGAACAGACCATCAATAATAACTGTTATTATTCATATTGTCACATGCTGGGGCGCCTGGGTGGCTCAGTTGGTTAAGTCTCCAACTTTGGCTCAGGTCACGATCTCACGGTCCGTGAGTTCGAGCCCCGCGTCGGGCTCTGTGCTGACAGCTCGGAGCCTGGAGCCTGCTTCGGATTCTGTGTCTCCCTCTCTCTCTGCCCTGCCCCAGCTCATGCTCTGTCTCTCTCTCTCTCTCTCTCTCTCTTTCTCTCTTAAAAATAAATAAACATTAAAAAATTTTTTTAAAAAAGGCACCAGTCCTATTTGTAAGGACACCACCTCATGACCTGATCACCTCCCAAGGGCCCCTACCTTCTAATACCACCACCTTGGGGGTTAGGATTGCAACATAGGAATTTTAGAAGACCGCAAACATTCATCCCATAATAGTAACTCTGAACCAAGTGGTCACGGGGCAGGGAGCAGTTGATGGACCCAAAACTAGGTCTGATATCTTTCTACCCATGGTCTCCTTGGAGTCTTCCTATGATAACTGTGATCCTTTTAGGACTTAAAAAACGGATCTTTTTGGTGGTCTTTACATACAACAGAATACTATTCAGCCTTAAAAAGAAAAGGAATTCTGGCACATACTACACCACGAATGGATCTCAAAGACACGTTAAGTGAGGTGAGCTCACAAAAGACAACTGTTGTATGATTGCACTTACATGAGATCCCTGGAGCAGTTAGTTTCATAGACAGAAAGCAGGATGGTGGTCACTGTGGGCTGGGAGGGGGTGGGGGTTGCAGGCAGTTCGTGTTTAATGGAACAGAGTTTCAGTTTGAGAAGACGAACAAGTTCTGGAGATGGACGGTGGTGAGGGTTGCACAACACGTGAATGTGCTTAATGCCACAGAACTGTGCACTTAAATATGGGGCACCGGGTGGTTCAGTGGGTTAAGCAGCTGACTCTTAACTTTGGCTCAGATTTCGTGGGATCAAGCCCCAGATGGGGCTTTGCACTGACATCAAGGAACCTGCTTGGGGTTCTCTTTCTCCTCTCTCTCTGCCCCTGCCCCTTTCAAAGTAAATAGATAAACTTAAATAATAATAAAAAAAAAATGGCTAAAATGGTAACTTTCAGGTGGTGTCTATTTTACCACAATTTAAAAACCATTTTGCGAAGCCTCTCTTAGGTGGAGGAAAGTGACATGTAGGGTTGGAGCAACATGGTAAATGCTATGGGGACCCAGAGGAATGCCCTTGAGTGGTTGACCTTTTGGTAGAGGAGAGACGGATTCAATGACATTGACAGAGTGCAAATCCCAAAGGAGAGAAAGAGGGAACGAGTGGAAGGATTCAGAGGAGGGCACGCTTGTCATAACTAGTGAGCCAATATTGATACATTAACAGAATTCTTTATTCAAATTTCCCCAAATGTCCTTTTTCTGCCTGCAGTGTTTCATCTAGAATACCCCTACAAATCTGTACCCATCTGAACTGCAGAGATAGTACAGAAAGCTTCCATATACTGGACATTCAGGTTCCCTTATTATTAATACCTTTCACTAGTATGGGAAACTGTTAAGTGAAGCCCATACCCTATTTAGATCTCCTTAATTGTTGTTTTATATCCCGTTTCTATTCCAGGTTCCCACCAGAATACAACATTCCGTGGGGTACGTCATGTCTCCTCAGTTGGGACAGTTTCTCAGACTTTCCTTAAGTTCGATGACCCAGGCAGTATTGAGGAATGGTGGTCAGGTGTTTTGTAGATCATCGCCTAACTTGGGTTGGTCTAGTATTTTTCTCATGGTTGGACTGGGGTTGTGGGTTGGGGGAGGAAGACCACAGGGTTAAAGTGTCTCGCCCTATCAGGGGCTCCAGGCGGTCAACGGGACTTATCACTGTTGACACTATCTTTGACCACCTGGCCAAGGTACTGTTTGTCGGCTTTCTACACTATAAAGTTATTCCCAGCCACCCCCCCCCCCCCCGCCCCCGCCTCGCTTTCCAAACTCTGCTCTTTGGACGTAAGCATTAGATATTTTTGAGTAAAGAAAATGACCCGATGAAAGGAATATTTTGGAATGATATTCCGTCTGTGGCTGATGTACTGGGAGGGGACATCTTGACCTTACATAGCGCTTGTGCTGGTTTAGGTCACGTATCGTGACTTTTAATCCTCACATTGGCCCCATTTTACAGGGGAGCAAACTGAGGCACCTAGAAGGTAAATAATCTGTTAATGGTCACAAAACCAGTAAGTGCTCAACCTGGGATCCGAACCTGAGGCGTGTGTGGCTCCAAAGTTGGTGTTATCACTGAGCCATCCTTGGGGGGGATTAGCAGTGTGAATTCGGAATGTGGTCAGACGTCATGATTTCAGTTGGAAGGCAGATTCCCCGGTGCCACCTCCGAATACTGCATTGTAGTAGACAGGTCCCCTAGGAGATCCAGTAGGCACAACGCATGGTTTCCAACTTAAAAACCTAGCCATTTTTAATCCGCTGGGTTAAAGAATAGAGAAGTTGGGGGCTGAGACCCTCCAAGATGTGCTAGTGATGGGGCGGGGTGGTGGCGGGGGAAGTCATTAGGTCCCAGAGGCCTCGCCGGTGTCTGCAGTACAAGAAGAGGATGACCGACAGGGGCCCCACAGGGGAAGACTTCGTCTTGGTCCCTGATGGATGTGGACACAGGTGAGAGGCAGGCGGCATTTGCCCTGGATGACGGAGGGAATATTAGCACCAGTGACAGAAATACAGGGCTCCCCCGGGGAAGCTGGTTGCAGGAGAGATGGTGAGGTGGAATGTGGGACAGAGCCCTGGAAGTTCTGCCACAGACTGAGGAGGGGGGGACTGAAGGAGTCCCGAGTGTACGAGTTTTCTGTGTGACAAACGGGGGAAAGGACAGAGCATCGGGAAGGGCCCCGGAAAGACAGGGTGGGAACGCTGGACTTGGAACATGCTCCCAGGGACGAGGACAATTTTCCCAAGTCCCATAAGTGATGTCATGTCACCAAGGTGACCCCTGGTGCCTTCAAGGATTTCAAGCCCAGGAGAGTGGGTCTGGCCCCATACTGTCCTGAGGCGCTGACACAGAGGAACAAGACGCGTAGCTAAGGAGAGGGTCCTTGGAAGGTGTGCAAGGATTCTAGAATGGGCCTTTTGCGTCAGCACTTGGCAAGAAAGCTAAGTCCCGGCCTGAGTCATGGCCAGCCATGAGGTCCTCACGACCTCTAGAAATGATCTCTGGGCTCTAGAAATCATTTCCTTCAGCTCGCACAGACCCCGCACCTGCTAGGGCCAAGCTGGTGCCAGCACCTGTTTAGCACCAGTGTCCTCACCGCCCTGGAATAACCTTTGTCCTGTTTCCAAGACCTGTCCTGTCCCTGGGGCAAGCCTGTTCCCTGTCTGCTGAAAAAGGGAGGCACCTCATCCAGCCCATGGTTCTAAAAGGGGCCAGCTTGGGTGAGTCCATATGGTCTCTGCTTCTGGCAAATTCTGTCGTTAAAGTAGAGAAAGTAAACCCAACCCATAAATTTCATCACCTTTTGCTGTAACCTATTTAGGCCTCTCGTAGAGCTATTTTAACAGCGTAATGACCTGGGAAAGGGATTTCAGAAAAAGCTAAAAAGGCCTGTCAGTTGATTTTACCCAATATTCAGACTCCAAATGGTTCGTCTCAGCACCCTGATTTGGTTTTAGTAGGAATCTCAAGCCATTCGATTTGAAGGCACAGAGTAGCAGAAAGCTGGTTGTTGAGAAAGAACACGTATTTTTTGACACCCTGTCCTTAAGCAGAGACAAGTGTCCTCGTGCTTCATCTTGTGTATTCAACCAGTGAACACGGATTGAGACCCTGCTCTGTGTTGGGCATATGGGGATACAGTGGTAAACACAATCAGACCTGATCCTGGATCTCTTAGTATTTTGCACCCAGGGGGAATGACAGCTATTATTCAAATAATCACACAAATAAATACATGTAATTGCATCCCAGCACAGATTGAGGTAAGTAATCCAAATGAAAGGGATAGTGTTATGAAAACACAGAACCTACTTTCTAGTAGAACTCAGGAAGCGTTTGGATCTTCTTCTATGTTGAGTGGCAACCAGGCTACTCAGGCAAAAACCAGAAACTAAATAATAGAGCTTTTTTTTTTTTTTTTTTAAAGTAAAGCTTCATATTGTAAGTATAGGGATGCTTAAATATTAGCATAAATTAACATGCCTTCATTTCTCCATCCCCAGCACGCCCTTACAAAGCGAATGGAAATAAACACGATAAGCAACTCACAAATGGAGACTTTGAAATGACCTACTATTCTCAAAGCACACACTCATCCACTTAGAGCCCTGCCAGTTGAAGTCACCCCCCAACTATTTCTGAAATGAAGTCAGGTGACACACCCTGAGTATGCACCCAGCCCTGGCAGTGAGGCAAGCGTGGGGACTCGGGAAGACTTAGGAATAGGGCAAGTGCTGACTGCCATCTAGGTAAAAGGTTAGAATAATGTCCTTTGCTCAAGGTTTTCTGAAAGAACATAGGTAGCTAGCTGAAGTCCAAGTTAGCTATTCACCAGTGGCTAAAGGGAGGCACTGCCTTTGCTGTAATCCATCTATAAGAGACAGTAAGGAGTAAAACAGGGATATCAATTAAATTCAACTGATGCTATGAGAATATATCACTGCCTCAGTATTATGCTCCGTTTTTAATATTGAAATCTGACTGGGAACCCCTGGATGGCTCAGTTGGTTAGGCGTCTGACTTAGCTTAGGTCATGCTCTCACGGTCCATGAGTTCGAGCCCCGCGTCGGGCTCTGTGCTGACAGCTCAAGGCCCAGAGCCTGCTTCGGATTCTGTGTCTCCCTCTCTCTCTGCCCCTCCCCCACTCACGCTCTGTCTCTCTCTATCAAAAAATGAATAAACGTTAAAAAAATTTTTTTTAAATATTAAAATCTGACTTTCTGCTATTTAAATACTATGAGAAATAAGATGATTCGTTTTCACAAAGACTAAATAAAAGCTGTTCTGTCTAGTTAACAATAGGTTTACAACCTATTGGAAAGATGTATGACCCCCCACACACACACCTCCCACCCCCACACACAATGGAGTCCCAAACCCTTAGACCCTTCACTTCCTGGTTCTTCTTGCCCTCTCCATCTGGTGTGCTTCTAATTCGCAGGTTTTGCAATGAGCATGTGCCAAAGAACTGAAGTCTCCGAGGCAGCTCAAAGAATGTACATTTGTTCCAATCAGACTACTCTTTGCCTTAAGTGGGCATAGGCGATGTCTGAGTAAGGCTGTAACCTCTCTAGTCCTCAGCCAATGAGGAGCCAGGGGAGGGACTTGTACCCTAGGGGATAAATTGTCTGCTGTAACTGCCCCCAGTGTGCCTGTCCATCAGACACCCGCTCCTGCAAGAACCTTGATTAAAGCCTTGCTTCCCTGTCGTCCGAATCCCGCGTAACCTCCTTTGATTGGGTCAGTGGGCTTATTTCTCACATATACTTTCCAGGTACTTCTCACGGGTCAAATCTGTAGACACAGAGAGGTTTAGAGTAGACCCGGGGAATTTAGGATTGAGTTAATCTAACAGTTTCCAGATTTGGGGATTTCGCAGACTGATACAATTCCAAAAACAAGGATTTAGAAGACCAATATAGAGTTGCCAACTTTTTATTTGCTCAAATAAAATAACGAAAGCACCTGTTGTTCACTATCACCCCCATGATGTTACATCTAAAGTGAAATATGACAAAATATCACTTAGTGTTTTAAGGGAAATCACTTTGTGAAAAACTCATTACATTTTTGGAGGGTGTTTTCTCATGTCTGCATAGACCCATGAAAAACAAAAACTTCCTCCCAGTCCAGGACTAGTTTTTGCTCTAGGATTTCAAAACCACTGGTTTAATGCACACCTCTTGCCCTGTTTTGCAAGTGGGGAAACTGAGGCTCCACGTGAGGATAAGCATTGTGCCATCTCAGGCACCACCTCACAGCTGGGGAATAGCCGTGTGTAGGGAGAGCTTTTTGGGCCAAACTGCAGTATCCCCGCTCTCTGCCCCACCTCTCTCCTTCCACTGATGGCTAGTATAGTCCTAGGAATGAGACAGGGAAATGGAAGGGACCACATTAAAAAAAAAGAAAAAAAGCCATTTTTTTTTCCTTTGCTCCTTTTCCAGCTTCTAGTCTTGCTAGGGCCTGGACCCCCACCCCGCTCTACACAGACCTTGTAATGCCAAAGCATACATCCTGCTTGTAAGCGACCAAGAGATAATGATATCTTTGGAGTTTTCCAGCACAATGGGTAACATCTAAGGAGTGGCTGGGCGGGGTTATCCTAACATTCTCCAAGACCACTGACTTCAGGGAATGATGACTTCTGAAGGACACCTGGCCCCTGTCCTGTTCTGACCACTTTCTGGATGCCTAAGAGGACATGTGCGCCACACACAGTCACCAATAAAAACCCCAGACTCCAAGCAAAGATGAGGGTCATGCTTCTTTCCTTTCTGAGGCTCCTGGACGCTCTGTCCTGGCTGTATATCTCTCTGTCTCTCTCTCTGTCTCTCTCTCTCTCTCTCTCTCTCTCTACGTCTTCAACTCTGCTTCCATCTCCTCCTGGCTCATGTCTGATTTCCATCCTTCTCGAAGCCAAAGACCCTCTTGGCTAGTCCCGTGGGACCCTCTGGGTCCCCGGACCTGGCCTACCTGTGTGAGGAACAGTGAGGGACAGATGGATGAAGGAGACAGGGGAGCAACAGGGGCCTTTTCCTTCTGGAGCCTGTCCTCTGGGTCCTGTATCTGGACTGGACTCTTCCTCGTCCAGCACTCCCTGAATTTTAGGTATCCTTTAGTTGGGTACATTAATTCTTCAGCCCATTCGGGGAATATTTGGTGTACTGCAAATTCTTAATTAATGTTTTTTTTTTTTTTAATTTTTGAGAGAGAGAGAGAGAGAGAGAGAGACAGAGAGAGACAGAGTATGAGCAGGGGAGGGGCAGAGAGAGAGGGAGACACAGAATCTGAAACAGGCTCCAGGCTCTGAGCTGACAGCACAGAGCCCGACGCGGGGCTCGAACTCACAAACCGTGAGATCATGACCTGAGCCAAAGTTGATGCTTAACTGACTGAGCCACCCAGGTGCCCCTGGTGTACTGCAAATTCTTTACAATGTCCATTCCTGTGTCCCCTCCATGAAGACTGTGTTGAAGCATAGAGGAAGTGTGAATTTACTGCTGATGTTTTTAGAGAATTGAATATTACTTTGAAAGCACTCTAGGGGTGCCTGGGTGGCTCAGTTGGTTAAGCCACCGACTCTTGGTTTTGGCTCAGGTCATGATCTCATGGTTCACGAGTTCAAACCCTGGGTCGGGCTCTGCACTGACAGTGAGGAGCCTGCTTGGGATTCTCTCTCCTTCTCTCTCTGCCCACCCCCACTCGCGCTCTCAAAATAATTAAACTTTAAAAAAACAGCACTCTAGTATGTTCATTTTATTTATTTATTTATTTATTTATTTATTTATTTATTTGCAAAGTCAGGCAGGGGTTAACCTAACATAAATAAAAATTCTCCTGTACATGGTGCTAGTTATAATGCAAGGAGAATACTTCATTTGGGAATTTTCGTTTTGGACAACAGAAACCGACTGTGGTTTATTTAAGAAGAAAGAGGGTATGTGGAAAAGGTATATCGGATTGTTGACAGAATGACCCGGAGGGCTGGGCAACTAAACTTGGAAGGTGTACGGCCAGAAACAATGGCCAGAATCATTGCCCAGAACGTCTGATGTCCCTGCAGGGACTAGAGGCCAACAACAGTGCTGGCTCGCAGTGTTTTCTAGAGCTTGTGTGGACCCCATCTAACTGGGTGCTGCCTTGTCCCTGCTTCCTTACATCATCAGTAGCTTCCTGTGGAAAGCCTGGGCTGGGGACCCCGATGGGCAGACAGAGTCTGCCTGGCTGCTTGGGCGGCAGGAGAGTTTGGGAAGGTGAGCCTCTGGCCTATTTTCCTCTATGGCGCAAGACAAGCTTTGCCTCAATAAGATGGCGGGGTGAGGCTGGGGTGGGGGGGGGGGGGGGGGCTCCTGAAATGTAAGCCTGTAGATGCGGGGCAGCCAAAGAGGATAACAAAAAGAATAATTTCTGTTCAAATTGACTTCTCAGAAATTTGGGACAGCAGAACATATGTTGAATAGTAGTAAACAAAATCTACGGACTCGGGTCCAGGTTTGATATTTTTTCCTGCTTTCGAAAATCCCATCCTAACGGATGCTCAGATGCTGTCCATGACCACCTTAGGTCAATTCATGTTGACTTCCTGGCATTCTCTTTCTCAGGGGAGTGTGTCGAAGCCCAGAGCCCCAGTGAGGCCTGCCGAGAGCCGGCAGGGGTGTCTGGCCTTCCCAGGCCCAGCAGGGGTGTGCGGAGGAGACGCTGGGCGCGGAGGGTCTGCCCAGGGCTTGTAAACCGTACTGGGGATTTCTCCTCCTGGGGGTTCGCGGCGGCACATAAATCGGTGCCGTTTTCCTCACCTACTCAAACTCCCTTTCCAGCCACTGTATGCAAAGTGTGCACGAGGGGAGGAGAGTCATCTGTTCGACCGGGAGTGTTTCCCAGGTTCCGGGTGGGGCCTCCAGCCGGGAGGAACGCAACCGGCCTTTGCCAACAGTTGACAGCGATCAGGCTTCCCAAACCTTTCCACCGAAATGCTCCTCAAGCCAGAGACCGAGGATAACTGGAAAGGGGCGGGGCGCAGCCAGAGGGAGGACTGAACATCCTCTCTGAACTCAGGTTTGCTCTTTCCCGTCCACACAGACCTAGAGGTGCCCACACAGGCTCCCCGTGCGTACCCGGGAGCTTGAAGAGCCCGGATGTTTCACGCCATCGAGAATTTGCCAGCGGCTCCCCGCAGGAGAGAGGTAGAGGCCGCGAAGGCCCTGGAGAGACTTCTTGCTCTGAGCAAATAGGGCCAGGAAGGGGCTCGAGGCCACAGAGGCTGGCAAGTGCTGGGGCCTGATCCCCGGAGGGCAGTTGCTTGTGCCTGCAAACCACAGCCCCGCAGGTTAGAAGAAATATTTCTTTTCTCCTCAAATGTGGATTTAGCCTGAGCAGAAAAATGCGTTGCTCTTGGGAAATGTTTGTGTGGGAAAAGTTTGCGTCAGTGCAGGCAGGCTCACCGGAGGGCTGGACTGTGCTGGAGGGCCTGAGTCACCTCACACGGGCGCCAGCTGTGTCGAGAGCTGCCCAGACGGGCACCGTGTGACCTGGGCTGATCCTTTGTTTTGTTTCGTTGCTTTTTAGTATGGTGAAATACACCTAACGTAAACGTGATCACTTTCACCTTTTTTAAGCATGGCATGAAATGCATTCGCACTGTTGGGCCACCACCACCACCATCCGTCTCCGGAACTTGTTCAGCCTCTCCAACTGAAACTTTGTCCCCGTTAAATCTGACCTCTTCATCCGCCCCCCCCCCCCCCCCCACTCCACTCCACCTGCCGGTGACAACCCCGTTGTACCCCCGTCTCTATGACTCTAACTACCCTGGGTACCTCATATGAGTGCAATGACACAGTATTTGTCCTCCTGGACCGATTCTTTACTCTCTTTTTTTTTTTTTTTTTAATTAATTTTATTTATTTATTTGTTTATTTTTTAGAGAGGGAAAGTGCGAGACGGGCAGAGAGAGAGGGAGAGAGACAGTGTTGAGCAGGCTCCGTGCTCAGTGCAGAGCTAGTCGCGGGACTCGATCTCAGGACCCTGAGATCACGACCTGAACTGAAATCAAGGGTCCAATGCTTAACCGCCTGGGTGGCTGAGTTGGTTAAGCATCTGACTTGGTTTCAGCCCAGGTCAAGATCTCTCGGTTCCTGGGATCAAGTTCCGTCCGCATCAGGCTCTGTGCTGACAGTATGGAGCCTGCTTGAGATTCTCTCTCTCTCTCTCTCTCTCTCTCTCTCTCTGCCCTTCTGCTCCCCACCCCCCCCCCCAAATAAATTTAAAAAAAAAAGAGAGAGAGAATTATATATATTTTTTTGGACACAGACTCGTGAGATCAGAGACACCTAGTGCAGCATGTGTGACTTCATATGATGACAAGACTTAACATTTCTTCCCATGGACTGACGCTGGTCCTCTGGATGACACATCGTGTGGGTGCCCCATCACCCCAGCCCCCGCGCTTGAGGGTGCAGAGCCCTGGGATCCTTAAAAAAGGCAATTCAGATGTGATCTTGTGCTCAAAATACGAGAAAGTTCGATTTGAAAGCGTGTCATATTTTCCGTTTTTACGTAGCTTCAGCCAGAGCACGCATTCCAGGGGCCCTGCTCTCCTGCATGCCTGAGCGAACCCTGCTGTGTCAGGAGCCACTTGGAAGGAGACACCGGCATTTCAGCATGTAGTGAATAGGTGAGCCGTAGAGTGGAAAAGAAAACCATGGCAACTGGGTTTTAGTGTGTGCAAACCCGGATGGGTTTGAAGAGAAAATGCCCGCAGAGAATTCGTAGCTTCAAGACCCTTCATGGTGCAGGTGTCCAGAGAGATTTCCAGTTGCGTACCACAAGGGCATAAAGGTAATATCAGTACTAGACTTTTCCTATTATTCTTCATTATCTGAGCTGTTATTCTAGCTATTTGCTCCTTTCTCCTCTTACCCTATGCCCGCCGGAGAGGTTGACATAAAGTATTCTCTCTCTTTTATGAGCGAAGAAATGAAAGTGCGGAGAAATTAAATGATTTGCCAAGGCTCTAAAATTAGTCCGTGACTGAGGCGAGATAGGAGCTGACACCCTTACTTCTCCAAGGTCGTACTTGTCGTTTGATAGCTGTCGGTATCAGACCTCTCTAGGTTTGTGTATTTTTGCCAACCTCATAAACAACCTCAAAATCTTTGTAAAGCCTGCCGGGCTGCAAATGGACCTCTTTCCGTCTCTCAAATCAACATAGCTTTTGATCACTGTCTCGGAATCATGTCTTCTGAGAAGCTTCTTTAATCCACTTGAGCCCCAGGCTGACCCCACCCTTGGCAAACTTCCTCTGCCCCTGGAAGGGGCACCACGCCACGGAGCACATGATCGTACATTTTCTGGAATCATTGGCTACTTGCTTGCCAATTATAGGGTGAGTTTGCTGAGGAGTAGACACCATGCTTTTTTTTTTTTTTTTTTTTTTTTTTTTTTTTTGAGTTTTCTGGAAGCAAGTCAGTCTGGAATGACTGATGCTATGTCCTGGGTCCCACCTCCAGAGATTCTGACTTGGTGGTTCTAATGAGGCCAAGAGCCTGCACTTTTAACAAGCATCTTAGGTAATTCTGGTGCAAATGGGCTGGCGCCCACACCAAAGAGAGTGTTGGTTTAGACCTTCCTTCATCAATTCATCAAACATTTATTGAGAATCTACTACACATTTGAGGAGCTGGAGAAGCAAGAAGGGCACTGCTTTCCTAGGGTTTACACCGTTGATGGGGAGACAGCTATAGACCTGTAAGCAAACAGAGAAATAGCACAGAATAGTAGTGGCAACAGCTTCCATGCAGATGACAAGGGGCAGCATGGAACAGAGATGGTCTGGAACAAGCAACGGAGCCCTCTGGTGCAAACACGCTCGCTCTCGCACAGCACTTGTCTGGCGGCGTCTGCATCACTCGATGGAGTGGGCCTTTAGCTCAGCTCTTGTAAATCAGAATGCCTGCTCTTGCCGACAGCAGCCGCCCTGCCTTTCAGGGATGTCATACCTATTTTCCAAAGATGAAAGATAATTAAAAAATAGTAAGGAAGCTGCATGATGTTTAGATTTCACGTAAGCAAAGAAATAGACGTTTTCAGTTGAGTGCATCTTGTATGTATGCAACTATGTAAGAAAAAATCTATAATTAAAAAGATTGAGGTTCTAGGATATTCTTCTACCGGTTATTCCAAGGGAATCCCCTTCATCTGGAAAAAAGGATGAGGGTGCAAAGAATAGGGCCTCTTCTTGGTACCAAACGATGTGTTACTCAAGCTTAAAGGGGAGGAGAGCTAGGTTATGCCAAGGGGCGGGGGTCAGCCCTCTGGAAATCCATGCGAATGGCCTGGGACCTGTTATTGGTGAATTCACCCAACTGCTCTTCTGCCCACCTCTCTCCACACACGTACATGTTGTCATTTGTGTGTCTGAGCATCTTTGTAAAGGCTTTTCTAAGAACGCTTGAAAGAGGGAGCCAGAGAGCATGGCAGAAACCTGTGCCCTGGGTGGGTCTTAACCTCCTGGGGCTTTTGTACTAACAGGACAGCTTCCTGGTACTCACGTCCTGAAGGTCATGGAGGGAAGGAGTTTTCTGTGTTTCCCACTACTCTGTGTATACAAGCCTCCTCTGTGCCTCTGGAAACAAGAATCAGGAGAAAGGAATTGTGTCATTGACTCAATTCCTGGGCACGCAGGTGACTCCCAGCCTCCCCTGGGAGGATGTGGAGCACCCTGAGGGGTGAGATACTTTCCCTAAGTGCCTACCTGGGCTTCCGGCTAGTAGCCCCTTTTCCAGAAGGATCTCACCAATCATGGATATTGTTATGGGCTGAACTGTTCCCTCCCCAGATTCATATGTTGAAGCTCTAACCACCATCACCTGAGAATCTGAGTATATTTGGTGATAGGGTCTTTAAAGAGGCAAGTAAGTTAAAAGGAAGCCAATAGGTGGGCCCTAATCCAATCTGACTGGTGTCCTTATAAGAGGAAATTTGGACACACAAAGAGGCAACAGGAATACACAGACTGAGCCTGGGTGGCTCAGTCAGTTAAGTATCTGATTCTTGGTTTCAGCTCAGGTCATGATCTCAAGGTTCATGAGATCAAGCCCAGCATCAGGCTCTGTGCTTGGGATTCTCTCTCTCACTCTCTCTCTCTCTCTCTTTGACTCCCTCTCTGTGCCCCTCCCCAGCTCCCTCCCTCTCTCTCTTCACCCCCCCCCCTCAAAATACATAAATAAACTTAAAAATAAAAAAGAAGGTGGCTATCTACAAGCCAAGGAGAGAGGCCTCGGGAGAAGCCAACCTTGCCAACACCTTGGTCTGGGACTTCCCACCACCAGAACTGTGAGAGAATACATTTCTGTTGTTTAAGCCACCCAGCCTGTGGTATTTGTTATGGCGCCCCTAATAAGCTAATACAGGTATCTACCAAGGAGCCCTGATGGTTGGAAACCTGTCTTGTTTCCAACGTGTGTGAGGTCTTCTAGGTGTTCCTCTGGACTGAGCTGCTTGTGGACAGTGTCACGCTGAACACACTCCTCTGCAGATCTATCCCCGGTCTCCTCTCTTGAGAGAGTCCCAACTTCAGTGATCCCTCCATGCCGACAGTGGCCAGCTCCCCGCCTCTGACCACCCAGGCCTCTATATCAGTTTCCCCCTCAAGTGGCCTATCATCTCTCAGTAAGACCAAATAGTAATCCCTTCCCTGAGCTTCTGAACCCACTCCCCTTCCTGGGAAAGGCATCACGTTCTCTCCTGTAGGTGTGGACAGGCAGCATCTTTGGGTGCTTTCTTCTTCTCCCTTTTCCCCTCCTCAACTCCAGCTGAACACCTTACCTGCACGGTGGTGCAGGCTGTCTTTCCCGAAAATGATTCTTGGTCCTTTAGAAGCCGAAGGCAGACTGCTGGGGGTTCGGTCATGAAGCTAAGGAAGTACCTGAAACACTGACACCTTTGCCCCACTTCCTGCTGGCAGCAGCCAAGGCCAGAGTGTCCCATGTTTTATATCACAAATGCAGTCTTCAGCAAACCTAGAAGCTGATGTTTCCTAGACGAGCAGCTCTCTCTTGTGGCTACGGGCTTCTGTGGCCAAAGCTCGCCCAGATACTGGGATTTGGAGTCTTGCGTTCATTCTAGAGAGTCTGCAAGCTCAGGGGCAATCCGGGATCAGGAGGGGCCTCGCGGGTCGACTCTACATTCTTTCACCAGAGGTGGGAAGGTGTCTCATCAGAGACAGATCACCTGCCCTAGAGCCCTGCCTTTCTGGAAGTTACAGAATGGTGTCCCAACTGTGAGTCGAAGGATTGTTTGCAGTGCAGCGATTTCGACAGCGTGGGACTTAGAGGTCGGCTTTGTCTCCAGTTCAGGGGATTATGTCCCCAGTTGGCAGCCATAAAGTCCTACATCCTCTGCGCTGTCGTGCCCTGAATCTTCATCCCCGTCTTCACGCCCACTGCCTCTCCCTTAGGTCACCCTTCCTTTCCATGTCACCAGGCTGTCACAAGCTCTTCTAACAGGGCAGTTCCCCCCGGTCTCACCTCTAGACTCTCCGTGCCTCTGCCAGAAGAACCTTCCAGATTTACTTCCAAGTTTCTGATTATGTGCAAAGGAAAACCTAAATCCCCTGGTATAGCATCCAAGGCCCTCAGGAGTTGATCCTACCTGAACTTGCCAATGTGATTTCTGTTCTTCCTCCTTCCCCTTCCTCTTCCTCTAGCTGACCTTAAGCCGCCGGGCTTGAAGCCAAAGAGCCCGGGTTCAAATCCTGACATTGCCACTTAGTTGCCATGTGACAGGGGGACGTGTCCTAAGCCCTGGATAATAGTAATCAATCACTAGCCCTGACGGGGCACTTTGTCTGTATCAGGCCCCGGCGGACGGTTTCACTTACTTGCCCAAATGGCCCGATTCTCTAGGGAACCATAGGTCTTAGTAGTTGGCACAAACATTTAGGTGGTTTGTCCAAGGCCTGGAAGCCTCAGTTTCCGCAGGTGTAAGATGAACATAATGATGGTTTCTCCCTACGTTAGCCGGGACTTTTTCGAGTGGAAGGTGACTGAAACTTAAAAGTCGAGCCCAGGCCACAGCAAGGAAGTGCCTGTTCCCCAGGGCGGTGATGTGTGAGGTCTCTGCTTCGGTCCGCAGCGGACTCTCTCCTGGATGGAAATCAGCAGAGCTCCAGCTTCACCTGCCCTCCAGTGTTGGTGACCCCAGAGGGAAGGAGACATCCTCTCTCCCGGAGACCACAGTCATCCCCAGAAGGACTCTGACTGCGGTACGAGAAGAGAGTGTGCCTACCGGTCCCACGAAGTATGGAAGGGGCAATTTCCAAAAAAATTAAAAAGTAAAAAACTCTGGGGCTGCTTACAACCAACAAATGCTTGCTCACTTGTTTAATGTACCTGAGCAGGTATTTGTAGAGTACCTATTGTGTGCGGGGTGTGGGGGGACGCATGTTCCCCACTCTGCACAAACCGTTCCTGCTCTCTCCAGCAAACCGGCCTCTCCTCCCCAGGGAAACACACACTGACAGGGGCAGGTGCAGCCTCTCGGGGGAGGTCTGCCTCTGTCCAGTGGTGCTCTTGACAAAGTGGATGAGTCCGTCAAACCCTAGAATTCCCTGTTATGAAGGCAACTTACTCATCATATGAACCATGTTCTGCAGAATCAACTTGCAAGAAGAGAAACATTATTTTGATCTCTAGCTGCCTGCGACCGTATGTTTGTCTCTCTTAGTTGCTTCTTTTTTTTTTTTAATTATTTACTTTGAGAGAGAGAGAGAGAGAGAGAGAGAGAGAGAGAGAGAGAGAAAGCACAAGTGGCAGAGGGGCAGAGGGAGAGAATCCCAAGCAGGGTCAGCACTGTCAACATGAAGCCCATTGTGGAGCTTGAACCCACGGACCTGAGATCAAGACCTGAGCCGAAGTCAGATGCCTAACTGACTGAGCCACCCAGGCGCCCTGACTCTTAATTGCTTCTAAACTCAGGTGGAAGCAGGTGTCATCTATGGAGCTCCCCAACCCCCAGAAGCAGGCACTGGGGATACAGTAGTGAACCGGATGGAAACCCCATGGTCTAGCTCAGTATGTCTCAAGCTGTGCTGTGGAGGCCAGGCCTGCACACAAAGCTGTGCGAGCATCACCAGTGACCGGTTCCAAAACATTTTTTTTTTTAAAGTTTATCAACGCATTTTGAGGGGCAGAAGGGCAGAGAGAGAGAGAGGGAGAGACAGAGAATCCCAAGCAGGCTCTGTGCTGACAGCAGAGATTCTGACACGGGACTCGAACTCATAAACCGTGAGATTATGATCTGAGCCGAAACCTAGAGTTGGATGCTCAACTGACTGAGCCACCCTGGCACCCCCCCAAAACGTTTTCTTTACCCCGAATAAAACTGTACACCCACTGAACAGTCCCCAATCCCTCCTCCACCAGCCCCTGGCAACCGCTAATCTACTCTCTGTCTCTAAGCACTTGCCTGTTCTGGACAATTCATGTAAGGGGTTCGTACAATACTTGGCCTTTTGTGTCTGGTTTCTTTCACTCAGCGTAATGTTTTCAAGGTCCATCCGTGTGGTAGCGTGAATCAGCACTTCATTCCTTTTTATGGCTGAATAATATTCCGTTGTTTGGATACACTACATTTTGTTTATCCACGGGCGTTTGGGCAGTTTTTACTTTTTGGTTTATTATGAATGATGCTTCTGTGAGCATTTATGTACATGTTTTTGTGTGGGCCTATGTCTTCAGTATTCTTGGGCAAATATGTAGGCGTAGAGATTCTGGCTCATATAGTAACTCTATGCTTAACTTGACAAATCACCGTACTGTTTTCCAAGGCCTTTGTGTCATTTTACATTCCTTCCGTCAGTGTGTGAGTGTTCCAATTTCTCCACCTCCTCTCCCACACTTGTCGTTGTACATCTTTTTTATTACAGCCATCCTAGTGGCTGCCCTTGGTTTTTGCTCCTTGGCACGCCGTGAGGGACAGCTCCTGATGTAGCATTTTCGTTTTACCTCCATCCCCCCCTCCAAAAACCCCTCCACGCAGTGTTTTGAGGCCAGCTTTAAATTTCCTCTCTTCCAGAAGGTTCTCCTTAGCCACTCCAGCCCTCCTGGATCTTGTTCTTCTTCACACCTTCCTAGAGAATTTGAAAGGATACACCACACGTTTGTGTTAGGGACCGGATTGTGTTGCTGTTCTCGCTTTCTGGAATAATTTCCCCATCCGGTGCTCGCCACTTCAGTGGCCAAATACTGCTTCTCTCGTCCATCCCCAGCTTCTCCTGTGCCTCTGAAACTCGAATCCTCTCCCCCCCCAGGCGGGTGTGGTCCCCCACTCTGCCCCACAATAGCCCTTGGCACTTTGTATGGATCTCAGTGCTTTCTGTGTCCTTTGGAGGAATGTAAATTCGTCAAGAGCAGGAATTGGTGGCACCTGGGGGGCTCAGTCCATGAAGTGTCTGACTCTTGACTTCAGCTCGGGTCATGATCTCACAGTTCATGGGTTTGAGCTCTGCATTGGGCCCTGTGCTGACAGGGAGGAATCTGCTTGGGACTCTTTCGCTCTCAAAATAAATAAGGGTGTTGTATGGAAGCCAATTTGACAATAAACTTCATATACTGAAAAAATAAATAAATAAATAAATAAATAAATAAACAAACTTTAAAAAAAAAAAAGAAAGAGTAGGAATTGGAATTACGTCATGATCATTTTAGTACCCTAGAATATAGTACAGAAATTGACACTCGGTAGAAATTAATACCGAATAAATATTTTTTGAAGGAGGAAAGTAAGGAAAGAATTTTCCAGTTGGCTTTTTCCAGCTAGACTGTGGGACCTTCTGGGTTAGGAATGGCATCTTTTTTTGTCTTGTGGATCTTTTCAATTCCATCTAGTGCCTCACAATGCCTGCCACATCCCTGGCTTCTTCCTCTGTCACCCTGCCCGGGGATGGGGTCTGAACTTGCTCCATCGGCTGTCATGGCCAATGTCACATATGTGGTGTGACACAGACATGCCCCTCCAGCCACCGTTGATTGGTCCCTAAGCCAGAGGCAACCACGTGATAAGATGGGCCCAGGAAAGCCTGGCTATGTCCCAGACAATTTGGAACAATTCTATATTTCAAATGGAAAGGTGACACATTAACCCAATAAAATGCTTGCTCTTGAAGCATACACAAGGCAGTTGAACAAAGGTCAAGCAAACCACTTTGGCCTGAAATTTCAGTCCCAGATGATGCTGCATTAGTACAAAATGTTAGCAGTCAATACTTACTGTGTGTTATTTTACTAAGTGCTTTGTATCCTTGGTGATATATTCTCCCACTTCTCATTTAAGGGACAGATGATTAGGGAGGTTGAAAATCCAGCCCACAGAGTCCCAAATTCTTTGCCACTCTGGAGCTCTGGGAATGTTGGTACATGCCCCATGCTTAGATAGGCAGCTTGCCTCACAGTCCTGAACATCCTGACAATGAGCCTTTATCCCCTAAATGGGACCCATGGTCCATGAACCTACCCAATCTGATGCTCTGCCCGGGAACAGACTAACACGTGGGTGCACCAAGCAGTTACTCACCAGGTCTTAATAGGAGGGCCCTTGGGGTTGCAGGGCTGCATGCAAAATACTTCTCCACCAGCCTGTCACAAATGCCTGCTTTTGCTATTAAGATTTCTTTTTAATGTTTATTTATTTATTTTTGAGAGAGAGAGAGAGCACAAGCAGGGAAGGGACAGAGACAGAAAGACACACACACAGAATCCGATGCACACTCCAGGCTCCAAGATGTCAGCTCAGAGCCCGACGTGGGGCTCGAACCCATGAACCATGAGATCATGGCCCGAGCTGAAGTCAGATACTTAACCAAGTGAGCCATCCAGGCGCTCCGGTTTTTGTTTCTTGGAGTTAAGGATGTAGGACCACAAAACATAGCACTTTGAGGGCATCTTACAGTTTTGGCTTCATTATAACTTCACTTTCCTCTTCCACCTCCTCTTCAAGGCAAGGATTGCCCCTCAAATTCTCTCTCCTTCTCATTCCACGGCCCATTTTCTGATTCTTGCTTCTTCGAATAGAGAAAATAATATTCTCCCGTGTAGTAGAATTTCATCTGGGAATCACAATCTAATCCAGAAGTCCACCGAGTGTGTGAAGACTGTTTCCAATAGCAGAGATCTTCAACTTCTGCTCTAGCATCACGAAAGATTAAAAAAAAAGGGGGGGGCACTAATTTCTGTGATCTCCATTAACTGCAAATACCCCTAGGAGGGGTGACACGTTGAAATGCTGTCACTCAAGTACAAATGTTTTCACCAGTCCTTTTCCAGAAGACGCCTACCCAAGAGTATGAGTTCATAGTTAACTGGGGGTAAGAGACACAGTAGGCAAGTTAGTGTTTGGGGACAACATAAAATCGTACACCATTCAGTATGGTTGCGATGTGGTCGTTGAGTCTGGATCCCACCCTGTGGGGACTGTGGAAAGCCACGGTGGAAGAAAAAGAAGTGTGGCAGGAGACTGGAGGGAGAGTTTGAGGGCTCAGGATCATGGGAGGAGGTGAAGGGGGAATTTACTCGGTGCCAGAACCAGGGCCAAGTGCAAAGTGGGCTGTTCTGTAGAGCTTTTCTGGAGATCTGTGACCTCTCTTCTCTCCACCCATGGGCTCGTCTTCATTTCTGTGAAAGGAAGGACAGAAGGGTAGGAGGACATGAAGGAAATAATCAAGACCAGCAATGCCCACAGTGGCAAAACAAGCTCTAACTTACAAATTGCCTCTAAATGGCCCGAGGAGTACTTCTAGGCGAGTGTAAATCATTGTGGAGCTGCTGACAGACCACATGCAAACCAAGTTCATGCCCATCTGGGGCTCATCTATCTGCTATGTACACTCTGAGCGATACTTAGGGTGATCCTAGTGGAGGCTGTGCCTAATGTTAAAAACCTGATGCCAGTTGGGATGAAATTGAATTGAAGCCAAGTCAGCAGCTGAAAACAGTCTCCTTCCCTCGCTCCCTCCCTCCTTCCTTCCTTCCTTTTCCCTTCAGTAAAATGTAAGAATCTTTAGATAGATTGGGGGGAAAAAGAGAGACAACCCAAATTCCCAATACTAAGATCAAGAATCTATCACTACAGATTCTACAGATATTAAAACAATGGTTCTTGGGTCACCTGGGTGGCTCAGTCGGTTAAGCATCCGACTCTTGATTTCGGCTCAGGTCATGATCTCATGGTTTGTGAGTTCAAGCCCTGCATCAGGCTCTCTGCTGTCAGCACAGAGCCTGCTTCAGATCCTCTGTCTCCCTCTCTCTAGCCTTTCCCCTCTTTCTGGTCCTCCCCCTGCTCATTCTACCTCTCTCTCTCTCTCTCTCTGAAAATCAATAAACTTAAAAAAAAATTTTTTTAAGAAAAAAAATGATTCTCTACTGGAGGTTATTCAACCCCTCTTCCCTCCAAGGGTATTTGTGAATGCCTGGAGACAGTTTTGATTGTTACAGCTGGGGAGCTTTGGGAATGTTACTGGCATCCAGTGGGCAGAGACCAGAGATGCTGCTAAACATCCCACAATGCACAGAACATGCCCCCTCAACAAAGGCTTATCCACTCCAAAATATCAATACTGTGCTGTTGAGAAACCCTACATCATAAGGATAATGAGGGAATATTGTATATGACTTAATGTTAATAAATTCAACAACTTAGTTGAACAATTTTTTTAAATACGAAATTTATTGTCAAATTGGTTTCCATCCAGCACCCAGTGCTCATCCCAACAGCCCATCACCCACTTTCCCCTCCCTCAAAATGAACAATTTTTTTGAAAGACACAAACTACAAAAGCTCACCCAATAAGAAATAGATAACCTGGGTAGCCTGATATTTACTAAACAATTGCATTTGTAGTTAAAAACCTTCCCACAAAGACAACTCCAAGCCTAAAGAGCTTCATTGATTAACTTATGACACATTTAAGGAAAAAATTATTTCAGTTCTGTCTAAACTCTTCCAGAAATTTGTAAAGGTGGAAATATTTCTCAACTCTTTCCCTGAGTCTAGGAATGCCCTGATACTAAACTCAGCCAAAGATGATACATGAAAACCACAAGCCAATCAAATCCAACAATATAGATAAAAAACAATACATTATGACCACATGGAGTTTATTCTGGAATTAAAGGTTAGTTTAATGTTTGGAAATTAATGAATATAATTCATCATGTTAGTAAACTATAAAAGAAAAATCATATGATCATCTCAATAGATACAGTAAAAGGATTTGACAAAATCCATCATCCTTTCCTGATAAAAACTCTCAGCACACAAGAAATAAAAAGGAATTTCCTTAGCTTGATAAAAGGAATCTATGAAAAACCTATAGCTAACATCATAATGTCAGAAGACTGAATACTTTCCTCCTGAGATCATGAACAAGTCAAGTAAGTCTATTCTCACCATTTCTATTCTTTTTCTATTCTGTTATCATTGCACTTCAAGTTCCTAATTGGTGCAGTAAGACAAGAAAAAGAAAGAAATTCTTCCAGATTGGAATGGAAGAAGTAGAGGGGTCTTTATTCTCAGACAACATGATCATCCATGTAGAAAATCTGATGGAATCCACAAAAAGGCTACTAGAAGTAATAAATGAGTTTTGCAGGAAACATGATCAATATACGAAAGTCATTTATATTTCTATATGCCAGTAATGAACAATTGGAAACTTAACAAGAAAAAAATTAGCAATAGCATCAAAAATATGAAATATTTAGGAATAAATCTGAAAAAAGATATGAAAGACCTGTGTACTGAAAACCACAAAACAATGCTGAGTAAAATTAGAGAAGACCTAAATAAATAAAATGATATACTATGTTTATGGGCCCAAAGATCCATTTAAAGATGTCAGTTCTCCAAACTGATCTGTAGATCCAACATAATTCTAGTAAAATCATAGTAGACTCTTTGGTACAAATTGAAAAAAATGGGTTCTAAAATTCATAAGGAAATGCAAAGGGCTAGTATAGAAAGAATAACCTTGAAAAAGAAAAAAAGTTGACGAACTAACACTACCTGATTTCAAGACTTATTTTAAAGCTACATTAATTGTCATATTGGTGTAAAGAGAGAAAAAAGGTCTGTGGAACAGAACAGAAAGACCAGAAACAGACCCACACAAAAACTGATTTTTTGACAAAGGTTCAAAGATGGTTCAGTGGAAAAATGACAGTTTTTTCAACAAATGGTGCTCAATTGGATATCTTCATGCAAAATAATACATTTTGACCCATGCCTCATACTATATACAAAAATTTACTCAAAATAGATGATAGCTATAAATGTAAAACCTAAAACCATAAAACTTCTAGAAGTAAATATAAAATAAAGCCTTTATGGTTTTGGGCTATGTAAAGACTTTTTAGATATTATACTAAAAGCACAATCCATAAAGGAAAAAATTGATAAATTGAAATTCATCAAAATTTAAAACTTCTGGTCTTCAAAAGACACTGTTAAAAGAATGAATAGATTAGCTACCTACTGGGAGAAAATATTTGTGAATCATTTATCTAGCAGAGCAATTATATCCAGAATATATATATTTTAAACCCTCAAAACTCAATACTAAGAAAATAAACAATCCAGGAAAAAAAGAAATGAACAAAAGATCTGGAAAGATACTTAAAGAAGATCTATGGGTGGCAAATAGGCCCATGAGGAGAAAATGCTCACCATCAACAGTCACCAATAGAAATGCAAATTAAGATCACATGGAGAGGGGCGACTGGGTGGCTCAGTTCACGTACTCACGGTCAGGTCCGTGAGTGCGGGCCCCGTGTCAGGCTCTGTGCTGACAGCCCAGAGCCTGGAGCCTGCTTCGGATTCTGTGTCTCCCTCCTCTCTGCCCCTCCCTCGCCCACATTCTGTTTCTCTCTCTCTCAAAAATAACTAAAAAATAAAATAAAAAAAATTTTAAAGATCACAATGAGATACCACTGAGCATGTTATAATGGCTGAAACTAAAAGCATACTAGGTGTTGGCAAGGATATGGAGCAGTGGAGACTCTTATATGCTACTGGTGGGAATGTAAAATGTTATAGACACTTCATTAAATAGTCTAGCAGTTTCTTAAAAAGTTGGACTTATACGTATTATCTGATCAAGTCATTCTACCTCTAGGTATTTAGCCAAGAGAAATAAAAGCCTATGCCCACCCAAAGTCTTATATGGATTTGTGCTCCAACGTTCCCACTAGCTTTCTCTGGAATAGCCAAAAACTGGAAATCCAAATACCCATCAACATGTGAATGGATAAACAAACTGTGGTATATCCATACAGTGAAATAGTACTCAGCACTAAAAAGGAACGAACTATTGATACTTGCAGCAACATGGATGAATCTCGGAGTAATTATTCTGAGTGAAAGAAACCAGACAGGAAAGTATATGTATTGTGTGATTCCGCTTATATAAAATTCCAGCAGGTGAAAACTAATGTATAGTGATAGAAAGCAGATGAGCAGTTGTCTGGGGATGAGAGTGACTGGACCACAAAAGTGGGGGAGAAAAATTTTGAGGGTGATGGATATACTTATTATCTTGATTTTGGTGATAGTTTCACAGATATGTGCATATGACCAAAACTAATAAATTTATACAGTTTAAATACATATCGTTTATGGTATGACAATTGTATCTCAAGGTTGTTTTTAAAAATGATTGTCCTGACCCACATGAAAATAGCCTGTGTGGTCACAGTAGTTGGGCTGATTTGTGTCCCAGTATATGGTCTACTGTGGAGAACGTTCCATGTGCACTGGAGAAGAATGTATATTCTGCTGCTTTAGGATGAAATGTTCAGAATATATCTGTAAATCCATCTGGTCCAGTGTGTCATTCAAAGCCATTGTTTCCTTGTTGATTTTTTGATTAGGTGATCTGTCCATTGCTGTGAGTGGGGTGTTGAAGTCTCCTACTATTATGGTATTACTATCTATGAGTTTCTTTCTGTTTGTGATTAATTGATTTATATATTTGGGTGCTTCCACATTTGGCACATAAATGTTTACAATTGTTAGGTCTTCTTGGTCTATAGATCCCTTGATTATGATATAATGTCCTTCTGTATCTCTTGATACAGTATTTTATTTAAAAAAAATTTTTAATGTTTATTTTTGACAGGGAGAGAGAGAGAGAGAGAGAGAGAGAGAGAGCATGAAGGGGGAGGGGCAGAGAGAGGGAGACACAGAATCTGAACCAGGCTCCAGGCTCTGAGCCATCAGCACAGAGCCCAATGCGGGACTCGAACTCACGGACCGTGAGATCATGACCTGAGTCGAAGTTGGACACAACCAACTGAGCCACCCAGGCGCCCCTACAGTCTTTATTTTAAAGTCTAGATTGTCTGATATAAGTATGGCTACTCTGGCTTTCTTTTGTTGACCATTAGTATGATAGATCATTCTCTATCCCCTTACTTTCAATCTGAAGGTGTCATTAGGTCTAAAGTGGGTCTCTTGTAAACAGCATATAGAGGGATCTTGTTTTCTTATCCATTCTGTTACCCTATGTCTTTTGATTGGAGCATTGAGTCCATTGACGTTTAGAGTGAGTACTGAAAGATATGAATTCATTGCCATTATGCTTGTAGAGTTGGAGTTTCTGGTGGTGTTCTCTGGTCCTTTCTAATCTTTGTTGCTTTTGGTGTGTGTGTGTATATATATATATGTATTTTTTTTTTCTTCTTCTTCATCTTTTACCCCCTTAAAATTTCTTGCAGGGCTGGTTTAGTGGTCACAAACTCTTAATTTTTGTTTGTCTGGGAAACTTTTTATCTCTCCTATTTTGAATGACAGCCTTGCTGGATAAAGAACTCTTGGCTGCATATTTTTCTGATTCAGCACACTGAATATATTCTGCCACTCCTTTCTGGCCTGCAAAGATTCTGTGGATAGGTCTGCTGCAAACCTGATCTGTCTTCTTTTGTAGGTTAGGGACTTCTTTTCCCTTGCTGCTTTCATGGTTCTCTCCTTGCCTGAGTATTTTGTGAATTTAACTATGATATGCCTTGTTGATGGTAAGTTTTTGTTGAATCTAATGGGGGTCCTCTGTGCTTCCTGGATTTTGATGTCCTTGTCTTTCCCCAGGTTAGGAAAGTTTTCTGCTATGATTTGCTCACATAACCCTTCTACCCCTATTTCTCTCTCTTCCTCTTCTTGGACCCCTATGATTCTGATGTTGTTCCTTCTTAATGAGTCACTGATTTCTCTAATTCTTAAATCGTGCTCTTTTGCCTTAATCTCCCTCTTTTTTTCCTGCTTCGTTATTCTCTATAAGTTTGTCCTCTATATCGCTAATTCTATGTTCTGCCTCATCCATCCTTGCCACCGCTGCATTCTTTCATGATTGTAGCTTAGTTATAGCATTTTAAATTTCATTCTGGCTATTTTTTACTTCTTTTATCTCTGCAGAAAGGGATTCTAATTTATTTTCGACTCCTGCTAGTATTCTCATTATCGTGATTCTAAATTCTGGTTCAGACATCCTGCTTGTCTCTGTGTTGGTTAAATCCTTGGCTGTCGTTTCTTCGTGCTCTTTCTTTTGGGGTGAATTCCTTCGTTTTGTCATTTTGAAGGGAGAAAAGGAATTAATGAGGTAGAAAAATTGAAATTAAAAAATATTAAAATTAAAAATTAAACACACACACACACACAAAGGAAATCGTTTGAGAATTTGAAAAAATGAATACACTGAAGTAGACTAAAATGAGATGATGGGGGTAAAATAGAATTTGAAAAAATATACTCAAAAGTAAAGAATATAGTAGAAAAAATTAAAAATATTTTTAATGAAAATCAAAAATAAATATGAATTTTTTTCTTTTTCTGTATTCAAGAAAAAAAAGAAATGAAAAAGAGAAAAAAGATTAAAAAAAAGAAAAAAGAAATCATTTGAAAATTTGAAAAAGTGAATACACTGTAGTAGATTAAATAAAATGATGCAAGTAAAATAGAATTTGAAAAAATTTACATAAAAGTAAAAAATATATTTAAAAAATTAAATAAAAATATTTTTAATAGAAATTGAAAGTAAAAAGTTTTTCTCTTTCTGCATTCAAAAAAAAAAGGAATGAAAAAGAGAAAAAAAGAGAACGAAAAAAAGGAAATTGTTTGAAAATTTGAAAAGGTGAATACACTAAAGCAGACTAAACTAAAATGATGGAAGTAAAATAGAATTTGAAAAAATTTACACAAAGTAAAAAATATAGTAATAAAAATTAAAGAAAAATATTTTTAATAAAAATTGAAAATAAAAATGAATTTTTTCTCTTTCTGCTGAATTCTGTGGTTCAGGTTGTGCAGGTTGTTGTGTTAATCCTCCAATCAGTTTTCTAGGTGTGTAGGATGGTTTAGTGTGGGTCTGGCTGTATTTCATGGATGTGAGACACACAAAAAACTTCCATGCTGGTCCGCCATCTTGGCTCCTGCCACAATAGTTGGTATAGTTTGTCTTACTGTGCGCTGGGCTGTGGTACAGGGTGGCTCTGTTACCCAGCTCCCCTCCTTCTGTCCTTCTCCACTCCCTGCCTCCCCCAAAGCTGTCTTTCAATCCTGCTAACCCCCCCCCCAAACCTCTTCATTTCATATTCTTCCTTACCTGTAATTTCTCAACAGAATATTCTCTCATTCCAATCTTCGCAGATCTTTAGCCTCTCACTAAGTCAGTTTATAGAATACCAGTGACCCAAAGCTTTTCCTTCAACCCCATTCCTCCCAGCTTTCCTGACGGATGTGAAATCATGGCTTGATTCCCACTTTCAGGCTTTCCCCAGGGGCTGGTCATAGGTCTTTGTGATACCATTTACCCCATGTCATTCTACACTGTGGTTCTTCATCAGCACATGAGAATATTGTCAGATTATGCTTCTCTTTGTTCAGCAGGAGGTTCATTATTGCCATGAGTACAGACCTTTACTCCAGCCAACGCTTGACGTCTGAGGATTTAATGTTTGTGTTTCTCACTGTTTAAGAACAACACCAAAGTTTTATGAATGTAGTAACTTAGCTGCTGAATTTTTTGGGGGGGGTATTACGAGACCAATGTACAGGAGTAAGTCTGATTTATTTGTGTCCATTGTGTGGACTCCTCCTGTACATTTCACAGGGGTAATTGTGTTCCGTGTTAGTGTTTGCAGCTTGAGGAATATGGAAAGTCCTCAGGATGCATTTCAAGAAAAGTTAACTGCCCTATGTTATGTCTATGGAGGGTTGATTCATTCGATGGAGTATGTAACATATCCCAGGAATGTCTTCTGTCTCTAATGTAAAGGCTCTCTCCAGCATCTGTGTTCTTTTCTGTCTACCGGGTTGCTCTAGAGAGGGTGTTGATTTACATTTCTTCTACCTGACAGAGCAAGAGCTCTTGGGTCACTTCCTGCCTGTCCCCTTTGAGTATCTCCTGGACTGCAGCCAATGGCAGCAGGATACGTTTCCGATTAATTTGACTAGTGACTAATAACTCTGACCCCCAGAGTGGATGACACAGGAGACTTTGCTCCTCTGCACCGAGCTGTGGATTTCCTGCTAGAATGCTTAACAACTTCGTGTTGTGATGAAAATCAGATGAAAGAACATACGGAAAAGGACTCTAGATATTTTAGGTAAGAGTATAAATGCAAATGCAAGACTCTGTCTTGGTAGCCAGGATGCCTCCAGCCTTACCCCGAACATCAGAAGGCAGGGCTTCTGTCGTGGATTCAGGACTAAACAGAGTCACCAGGATATCCAAAGGACTTTGTATTATGGAATGGATGGAATCTTTAGTGAGGAAGGAAGAAAGCGAACAAAGTTATCCTCCAATTCCAAGTACTTTTCCTTCTATCCCCCAGTCCAGCCCTGTCTCCTGGGTGGGTGTATGTGGGTAGAGGGGATTAACGTGAATTGATCTTGTATCTGTCAGGCTTTAGAAGCTGTCTGTTGCTTTCTCTACCTGGTAGTGGCTGGTGCCTTGAGAGGTGAGCAGGAGGGGATCCTGTCCTCCTCAAGGGAACTCACATGCTGTGATCGAGCCCATACTGCACCTTGATGAAGACCTAAGTCATTATTTCACTTGAGGGAGACTGGAGGTGCGAGCTAATTCATCCCCTCATTCTATTCTCAGGATTCCATGTTGGAAGGGGGTGTCCTTGTGAATATTCCTTCTTTCCTTAACTCTCTCTCACTTGAACATCCTCTTTCTCCTCCATGTTCTCTTCTTTCGGCCTTCCTCAAACAGCATCCTTAGACCTTCCTCCCTGGAAAGTTCCGCTCCTCTGCACAAAGTAAAGCGGCATGCTACCCACTGTCACCTCGCGACTTGTATACTCCGCCATCACAGGATTTGGCTAGATATTAGTGAGAATTATCCTCTGTGCAGGCGTCTGCTGGCAGTAAAAGCATATGGGTGCCCCAGTCCCATAACTGGTGGAAGTAGCAGAAAATTGGGCTCCCATAGTCTTCTTTCCACTTACAATGGCTGAGGCTGGTTTCCTCCTTAATTTATCAACTGGAAAACACACTTTACCAACATATGCAAAAACTTCCTCCAAATATCAACACTCTAGTCTTTTGTGTGTATGTGTGAGACAGAGAAAGAACATAAGAGGGGAAAAGGGGGAGAGAGAGAGAAAGAGAGAGAATCTCAGTCAGGCACAATGTTCAGTGCAGAGGCTGACATGGGGCTCGATCCCACAGCCCTGGAATCACGACCTGAGCCAAAATCAAGAGTCGGACGCTCAACCGACTGAGCCACCGGGGCACCCCTCAACACTCTAGTCTTCAGTGAAGCATTCATGTTCCTCCCTATGAACATAATTTGATTCTGCTTCTCGTAAAAATAAAAGCTGTGGCATAATGGTGCCAAAGGAGCACTTGCCTCCTTCCTGGGATTAATTTCGCTGCAGATGCCTGAGCCGTGAGGGTGGGTGGGTCGCGAGGGAGGCCTCAGCTCATTCCATCATACTTGTAAGACTTGGTGTTCCTTATGTTTGAAATATCCTTGGCTCTAGAATGTAACTGGGCCCAGAGAAAAGAGAGCTAAGGAGTGGCAATTAAGGACCGGCTCTGGGCTAAGTTTAAGGGAAGGTATCCTTGAACCTGCTACATAGTCGAGCCCGAGTTATTGAGACTGACACACGGCTATTGAGAGCCAGGAAGCAAAGGAGAGGGATAACTTAACATCAGGGAGAATTATAAGGAAGAGACTCAGCATTGGGGAACTGCCTAACAAACACCATAGGGGTAGGAGACTACATACCAAGATGCCTTATACATTTATTTTAATTAGCGGACTTGCTCCCTAGGTTCAAAGAAAGTTTCACTGGTTCAAGGTCAGAAGGTTTATCTTGACTGCTTTTAAAGTTTTTAATAGGATTCAGTTTATATCCCAACATCAACAGAACATTTTTTTCCTGCATCAGGGCTCTGTATCATTCTTGTTATTTTTGTGTTTTGTTTTGTTTCCTTTTATATTTATTTACTTTTGAGAGAGAGCGAGAGAGAGAGAGAGAGAGAGAGAAAGCAGGGGAGGGGCAGAGAGAGAGGGAGACACAGAATCCGAAGCGGGCTCCAGGCTCTGAGCTGTCAGCACAGAACCCGATGCGAGGCTCAAACCCACGAACTGTGAGATCATGACCTGAGCCGAGTCTGACGCTCAACCGACTGAGCCACCCACGGGCCCCATCGTTTTGTTTTCGTAAGCAACTAACATGAGTTACACGGTGGTTTCCAGGTAAGGACCGCAATATCTAATATCCTTTTCTCCGGAAGTCTCTCTGAAACTACAATAGAAGAGATTTTTACTGGCAAAGGGAAAATGGGAGAGGAGAAAATCACAGCAAACTTTTGGAATCTGGAAAGCAAATAAACAAGTGCTGATTTAGCAGAGCTGAGACAGCTGAATCCTAGATCATCAGTGAGGAAAGTGGATTGACCCACAAATCTACAAAGGCTATGAATTGGTGACACTGAGTACCTCTGGCAATGGGGGTCAAGGGAGGGGTTTAAAGAAAGAGGATTTGTTGGAAGTTTTGTTGTTGTTGTTGTTGTTGTTGTTTTTGAAGTAGGCTTCACATCCAGCATGGAACCCAGCGTGGGATTTGAACTCACAATCCTGAGACCAAGACCTGAGCTGAGATCAAGAGTCTGGCACTGAACCAAATGAGCCACCCAGGAACCCCTTGTTGGAAGCTTTTGAAAGAACATTTTAATCCCCAGACCACCTTCTCCAATTTGTGCAGTCAGACACTTGGCCTCCTCCACACTCACAGAATTAGAAGATTTTTTTTTTTTTTTTCTGCACAGGAAAACAGAAGGTCCCTGGGTTGGAAGACAGTAGGCAGAGATGGAGGTGGATGCTGTGCTAGGAACTGGGAGCTGGAGTAACTACAGTCTTACTGGCTTCTGGGACCCCAGTCCTCCCCATCTCCTGGGCTCCCAGAATGCTGGAAACCAGGCCATTGTCTTTAAGGTAGGAGACTGGAAAGTTCCCCTGGAGAATCTGAGCAGCCCAAGAAGAGAGTCTTACACATACCGATGATGAGTTTTCATTGGGAAAATGATGACCCTCGGGTGAAGTTCACTGTTGAAAAGCCCCAGCCACAAATTCACTCTCATGAGCAAATGATCAAGATTTACAGGTGCGGAAACCCTAATGTGAGAGATTCAGACCAAGACAAACCAACATTTACAAAGCAACATGAGAAATAGCAGACACATTCAAAGAGAAGAAACTTAAAACAAAAACCCATCAGTAGTATCTTCAGTGAGGCAAGAAGAAATATTTCAACCTTGAGACAGCAAAAGAATGACGTAGAAACAGAACTTTTGAAGAAAAGGGACCTCTAGACATTCAGAAACATAATGGAAGTTTTGAAAAATGTAACAAATTGGAGGATAAAATTGAAGAACTCTCCTCAACAGTAGAGCAAATGATGTAAAAGAGAAAAAGTAAAAAAATCGGGGGATGGATCCACAAGACGTAATATCTAAGTAACAGGAGTTTCAGGAAAAGAGAACAGAAAAAGTGAACTGCCAAAAAGATAAGGGGATCAAAATAAAATGTCATCAGTTTTCTCAACAGTAATACCAGAGGCTAGAAGATGAGAAAGTGACGCCTTCAACCCTTGGAGGAATAACACTTCTACCTTAACATTTTTTTGTGTGTTTGATTTTTTATATTTGGGAGGGAGACAGACAGAGAGCGAGTAGGATAGGGGCAGAGAGACAGAGACAGAATCCAAAGCAGGCACCAGGCTCTGAGCTGTCCGTCAGCACAGAGCCCGACGTGGGGCTGGAACTCACGAACCGAACCGTGAGATCATAACCTGAGCTGAAGTCAGACGCTTAACTGACTGAGCCACCCAGGTGCCCCCAAACCACTTCTATCTTAGAATGACAAAAGAGCAGTTGCATATGAGGGCTGAAGAAAGACATTTTAGAAAGGCAATGTTTCAAAAAGTGTATTTCCCATGTGTTTATCAGGGAGCGACTGAAGGGTATGTTTCACCACAACAAGGGAACAAACCAAGAACGAAGACTCAAGACAGAAGAAACGGGAGATCCGACTCAAGAGAAATGAAGGGAATCCTCAGGATGACAGCTCCACCCCAGTTGTTGAGAACAAAACAGTCCAGACTGGAACATGGCAGAGAATCTGGGAAGTGTTTCTTCAAGAGGATCAGATTGATAAAATGTGGGATGCTCTAAGTGTCTTGAGAAGATGTGTATATCATTGCAGGAGACTTTGTGTTTGAATCTGTGGTAAGTGCATCTACTACTAATACACTTACTATCCAGGGAATTAAAAAAAGTTGTTCAGGATAGCAAAAGTCGTTATAGTTTACTACGTGGCTTAGTTCAGGGTAGCATTTACATGGTCGTAATGCTATGAATTACATTTACTGAATAAAGATCTAAGGAAAATTAATGATGTAACTGTATTGGAAGGATAAAGGGATGGGAAGGGTGTGCATGTGTTTCATGGGGAAAGGGGAAGAGAGCCAAATCCCTAACTTGCGAAGTGGTAAGCCAGTAGCTAAAGCCTATAAGTGAAAAATCAAGGAAACTGTACAGGAGGAAAAGTAAGTTTCCTTCTCTTCTGATTTCTCAGCTGAGGCCACTGGAATAAAAGATTAACAAGACAAAAACAGGAGTTGATTCGCATGCATACCTCATGTATACATGGGAAACACCCAAAGACAAATAAGTAACTCCTACAACCACTTAAGAATTCCAACTTAGGGGCGCCTGGGTGACTCAGCTGGTTAAATGTCTGACTTCAGTGCTCACTTCGGCAGCACATATACTAAAATTGGAACGATACAGAGAAGATTAGCATGGCCCCTGCACAAGGATGAGACACAAATTTGTGAAGCGTTCCATATTTTTAAATATTGTCAAAATGTCAATACTACCCAAAGCTATCTACACATTCAATACAATCCCAATCAAAATTGCACCAGCATTCTTCTCGAAGCTAGAACAAGCAATCCTAAAATTCATGTGGAACCACAAAAGGCCCCGAATAGCCAAAGTAATTTTGAAGAAGACCAAAGCAGGAGGCATCACAATCCCAGACTTTAGCCTCTACTACAAAGCTGTAGTCATCAAGACAGCATGGTATTGGCACAAAAACAGACACATAGACCAATGGAATAGAATAGAAACCCCAGAACTAGACCCACAAACGTATGGCCAACTCATCTTTGACAAAGCAGGAAAGAATATCCAATGGAGAAAAGACAGTCTCTTTAACAAATGGTGCTGGGGGAACTGGACAGCAACATGCAGAAGGTTGAAACTAGACCACTTTCTCACACCATTCACAAAAACAAACTCAAAATGGATAAAGGACCTGAATGTGAGACAGGAAACCATCCAAACCCTAGAGGAGAAAGCAGGAAAAGACCTCTCTGACCTCAGCCGCAGCAATTTCTTACTTGACACATCCCCAAAGGCAAGGGAATTAAAAGCAAAAATGAACTATTGGGACCTCATGAAGATAAAAATCTTCTGCACAGCAAAGGAAACAACCAACAAAACTAAAAGGCAACCAACGGAATGGGAAAAGATATTTGCAAATGACCTATCGGACAAAGGGCTAGTATCCAAAATCTATAAAGAGCTCACCAAACTCCACACCCAAAAAACAAATAATCCAGTGAAGAAATGGGCAGAAAACATGAATAGACACTTCTCTAAAGAAGACATCCGGATGGCCAACAGGCACATGAAAAGATGCTCAACGTCGCTCCTCATCAGGGAAATACAAATCAAAACCACACTCAGATATCACCTCACGCCAGTCAGAGTGGCCAAAATGAACAAATCAGGAGACTATAGATGCTGGAGAGGATGTGAGGAAACGGGAACCCTCTTGCACTGTTGGCGGGAATGCAAATTGGTGCAGCCACTCTGGAAAACAGTGCAGAGGTTCCTCAAAAAATTAAAAATAGACCTACCCTATGACCCAGCAGTAGCACTGCTAGGAATTTACCCAAGGGATACAGGAGTACTGATGCATGGGGCACTTGTACCCCAATGTTTATAGCAGCACTCTCAACAATAGCCAAATTATGGAAAGAGCCTAAATGTCCATCAACTGATGAATGGATAAAGAAATTGTGGTTTATATACACAATGGAATACTACGTGGCAATGAGAAAAAATGAAATATGGCCTTTTGTAGCAACGTGGATGGAACTGGAGAGTGTGATGCTAAGTGAAATAAGCCATACAGAGAAAGACAGATACCATATGGTTTCACTCTTATGTGGATCCTGAGAAACTTAACAGAAGACCAGGAGGGAGGGGAAGGGGAAAAAAAAAGAGGTTAGAGTGGGAGACAGCCAAAACATAAGAGACTCTTAAAAACTGAGAACAAGCTGGGGGTTGATGGGGGGTGGGAGGGAGGGGGGCGTGGCTGATGTGTATTGAAGAGGGCATCTTTTGGGATGAGCACTGGGTGTTGTATGGAAACCAATTTGACAATAAATTTCATATGTTAAAAAAAAATAAATCTAATTCAGAACTTGAAAAAAAAATGTCCAGCTACAGCTCAGGTCATGGTCTCGCTGTTCATGGGCTCAAGCCCTGCGTCTGGCTCTGTGCTGACAGCTCAGAGCCTGGGTCCTGCTTCGGATTCCCTCTCTCTCTGTCCCTCTCCTGCTCACACTCTTTCTCTCTCTCAGAAATAATAAACGTTAAAAAAACATTTTTAATTAAAAAAATTCCAACTTAAATGCCATCTTTATAGGGATAGGGGAGGGGAATGTAGGCCTCTTAGTGGGGGAGGAAATGCTTTTTAGGATAGATGAATGGGCCCCTGGAAGAATAGATGGGTGGTGTGGTAGTTTGTGACAAAGTTAGTCTGGGTGCGGGGTTGACGTCTAGGCTCCTTTCCTATGACAAGAGTCAGTTCTCCCTCGTTAATGACACTCACAGGAGGGGATTTATGACAACGGAGTTTCATTCAGAGGATCTGTCTTTAGGCAGATGAGGGGAGTTCAGAGAAAGCCTCTCCCCGTATTTGCCTACAGCTCGAAATAACCAGTATGTGAAAGTAACAAATTTGGGACTGGGCTCCTCCAGTCCTGTCTTACAGTGGCGCTTCCTGACCCTTTAAAAGCAACACAGGCATTTTATTTAGAGGTGGAGAGGTCAGTACCTAAAGCATCAGCTCACGGGTGCCTGAGTGGCTCAGGTGATTGAGTGACCCACTCTTGATCTTGGCCCACGTCATGATCTCACAGTTTGTGAGATTGAGCCCTGTGTTGGGTTCTGCACTGACAGCACAGAGCCTGCTTGGGATTCTCTCTCTCCCTCTCTGTCTGTCTCTCTCTCTCTCTCTCAAAATAAATAAGTAAACATTAAAAAATAAATAAAGCATCAGCTCAGACACTTAAAAGTAGATCTTCTGGAGAAGAGGTAGTGTGGGAACCTGTCACAACAAACATTATGGAACTGTTTGGCTCTTTAAACAGTTGAAAACACTTAAAAATTCTGTATTACTTAATAAAAATTAAAGTGAAAAATATAAACAAACACCGAAAGGCCCACACAATGTGCCTCTCTGAAGTGGCAAATAAAACCAAGTGATAAATATTTCATAGCATGATTCCAACCGATATCATCTGAGGCACTTTGAGCTCAGAGCCAGAAAGTTCCATTTTTTTAAATGTTTATTTATTTATTTTGAGAGAGAGAGAGTGAGCACAAACGCATGAGTGGGGTAGGGGCAGAGGAAGAAGGGGACAGAGAATACAAGGCAGTCTCTGCATGGCCAACGCAGAACCTGACACGGGGCTTGAACCCATGAACTGTGAGATCATGACCTGGGATGAGATCAAGAGTCAGACGCGTAAGCGACTGGGCCACTCAGGAGCCCCAGAAAGTTCCATTTCTTTTTTTATTAAAAAAAATTTTTTTTTAACGTTTTATTTATTTTTGAGACAGAGAGAGACAGAGCATGAACGGGGCAGGGGCAGAGAGAGAGGGAGACACAGAATCGGAAGCAGGCTCCAGGCTCTGAGCCATCAGCCCAGAGCCCGACGCGGGGCTCGAACTCACAGACCGCGAGATCGTGACCTGAGCCGAAGTCAGACGCTTAACCGACTGAGCCACCCAGGTGCCCCAGAAAGTTCCATTTTTAAGTGGGAAGGGAATCTCAGCACCAGTGTGGTGATGGACCCAGACAGAGGGGAAGCAGCATTTCCCCAGTGGTGGGAGAAGACACAGACCAGATCTGAGATTCCATCTTTATTGATGATTAAACAATTGATGATAAACAGCTGTCACTTGCAATGTCAGTTGTTTTTTTTTTTAATTTTTAAAATGTATATTCATTTTTGAGAGAGAGAGAGCCAAAGAGGAAGCAAGGGAGGGGCAGAGAGAGGGAGACACAGAATCCGAAGCAGGCTCCAGGCTCTGAGCCATCACCACAGAGCCCAACCTGGGGCTTGAACTCCCAAACTGTGAGATCATGACCTGAGCTGAAGTCAGACGCCTAACCGGCTGAGCCACTGAGGTGCCCCTGCGATGTCAATTTGTAATGTTTCTAAGTAATGATGCTGAGAAGGAAATTTTGAAAGCTAGGAAAAGATGACTGAACAGTTAAATGGACGTGAAAAGATGAGCTGGTTTTTCTCCTTCTTTTTTAAAATTTTTTAATGTTTATTTTTTTATTTTTTAATACAACATATTGACAGATTGCTTATTTAGTTTTGAGAGAGTGAGAATGAGAGAGAGAGAGAGGCAGAGTGTGAGCAGGGGAGGGACAGAGAGAGAGGGAGACACAGAATCCAAAGCAGGCTCCAGGTTCTGAGTCATCAGCACAGAGCTGGATGCGGGGCTCCAACTCAAGAACCGTGAGATTATAACCCGCGCCGAAGTCCCTCACTCAACTGACTGAGGCACCCAGGCGCCCCGAGCTGTTTTTTCTTAAAAGCAGTTTGTTGACAACTTGAGAGTTTAAACCTTCTGATGTGGAAACGAGCCAAAAATAAATAAAGAAAATATTGAGCGAGAAGAGTGGTGGCTTGAAATTCAAAGTGGGTGTGACCTTTTAGGCACCTGCCCCCACTGATCTCTGCTTGTGGTTGCATAAATTCTGGTCTTCTCCCATTGTTGATATACCCAGGGGAGAAAGCATTCAACAGAAGTTAATGAGTGAATAAATAAACCTGCTAACAGAGGCTCTCAGAGTTGGGTGGGTTGGGATGGAAAACAAACATTACATTTCAAAAGTCCAACTGAGGCCAAGAACCAACAACTTGTTACAGAGTGCACACCTGAGTTGCTCTGAGTGCTGCTTGAGAACGTTTCTAAGGGAACAGGAAATGAATTCAAGTAGTGCAATTGATTCCCGAGCTTTGTCTTTTTCTTTCTTTCTGTTTTTTTTTGCCAAAACCCTATTTCGGTTTCAAGTTAGCTTTCCCATACTCTGTTCAGACTTTAATTTCATGGTATAATTCATTCAAACTTTGGTAACCGCCTGGCTGTAATTCGAGCTGGCTGGTCAAGAAACCAAGTGCCAGCAAAGCTTCTCATTTGTATTGCCATAATCCAAAACATCGAAGAGATTAAATGTAAAAATAATCCTGTCCTTAATCACATGATCTCAGGGAACGTCTTCCCCTTTGACTAGAGCCGCAATTGGTATTTATATTGTGAAGACCAAATGTGTAATTTATGCAAAAGTAATCACAACAGCTTTTGGAATAGAGGCGAGATTCTTCTGTTCTACTGACAACCTGTTTTTTAATCTTTCTTTTTAAATTTACATATGGTAAATTCCCTCTTTGTTGATACACATTTCCCTGAGTTTTAACACAGGTACAGCTTCATGTGACCTTACACCAAGCAGGATGGAGAGCAGTTCTGTCGTCCCAAACTCCCTTGCGGGGCCTCACGTGTAATCCCTGGGAACCACCAATCTGTTCTCCGTCCCTAAATTTTGTCTTTTCCAGAATGCCATATATATGAAGTCATCCAGAATGCAGCCTTTTGCGCCTACCTTCTTTCACTTAGCATAATAATGTATTTGAGATTCACGTTACCGTGTGGACCGTATATGTGTTTACACACGTGTGTGTGTAAATATAGGTGTGAATAAACTTTTCACTTTGAAATCATTTAGAGTCACGGGAAGCGGCAAAGATAGCGGACCAAGTAGTGCCCCCAACTCCGGTCCCCGCCAACCAGTTCCCTCCAATGGTTACATCTTGCGTAATCATAGTACAAGATCAGGAGCAGGAAATTGACACTGATACCATGTCGGCCATTTTGTCACATGCTCAGATGCCTGTAACCACCACCTCAGCCAATATACAGAACTATCCCGCCCCCACACGGATCTCCTTAGTGCTTCTCCTCTCTGGTCATCCCTATTCCTGCTCCCTCCCCCCATTCCTTAGCCATGGCAACCACTCATCTATTCCCCATCTCTATAATTTTGTCATTTTGAGAGTGTTATACAAATTGAATCATAAAGCATGTGACCTTTGGAGATTAATTTTTTTACCCAGCGTAACGCCTTTAAGAAGTTGCTGTGGGTGGAAATCATGGAGACAGTTATCTGCTGTTTTCAGTGATGGATACCCACTGTTGTCAACTAGTTTCTACGCTGAATTTAAAAGTTCATCTAGTCCCCATCAATTAAATTAAGACAGCAAGTTTTCTTCTCCCTTCGTGCAAAATGTATATTCCAGAAGCACTACGTGAATACAACTGGGTTCCCTGCATTTCATTTCAAGGGCACTGAGAATGCTTGATGTTTTAAGGATTTTCCAGAGGAATCCATTTGCAAAAAAAAAAAAAAGGAATCAACAGGGTTTAGTGGAAAGAGTACCCGAATGGGGCTCTGGAAGTCTTGACCTGGACACAGCTCTGGCTGGTCCTGACTATGTGACCTTGGGCAAGTTCTGGAACCTCGTCACGTCTGCATCTCTTCCTTCAGTCACATTTCCTGGCATGGATTCTGCCCAACAGTGAGGTGCAGGATTAATACGCACTGAAGAAGCAAAAGTGTTTTTTGTTGTAATTAATTTGAGTTAAACCAAATTCAAGAGGTTTCTTTGAAAGAGGACTCGCCAGAGCCGTCGATGTGCTAACATATGTTTTTAATCCCTGTGGAAGAGCTGTCGTGTGCCATGTTTTCCAAGTTCGTTTGACCACTGAACTCTGTTTCCTTGAATAATACATGGAATATACGTTTCCCCTCGATTTTCCCTTAGAACTCACTTTGGGAGATGGCGGGCTGAAGTACTTTGAATGTCCCTGCCAAATACAGCTGTTCAGTGTTTTCCAGTCTTTTTTGTAAAAACCTCAAATGCTTCCTAGCATATTTGTCTGGGAAGTTCACACCGCACATGTCATGTTTTGTGTAAGCGATCTCCACAGGACTGTAAAGTGACATAATTGAAGCCAAAATAGCAACCTTGTTCCTACGTGTCTGAGGTCAAGCTGGTTTAAACCCGGGTAGAGATCAGCTAGGTGTCACAGACTTGGCGGCACAGGGGAAGCTGTGATGGATGGAGGCACAGGTGAGGAGCAGGCCTGGAGAAGGACCCAGAAGCCGCAGTCACAGCATGAGTTTCCAGAGTGAGGACAGAGCCATACAGAAGATCAGAGGAGTCAGCAGGTCAAAGGTGCTGTCTGCTGGGCCATGGGGAGTCCAGGAAACACATGGCCAGGTCAATGAAAGGTCATAGGTCACATGTTCAAACAAGGAACGAGGAACTGAAAGCTTTGTAGAAACCCAAGGGCACGCAGGTCATTCCCCAGGAAGCAGGCGTAAGACATCACTAAGAAGAGTTCTTAATACTGAGGAATTTTCTTGCCCAGCTGTGAAGCCCCAGTTCCTGCTGGGACAGCAGCCAATGCCCTGGAGAGGCTCCCAGGCCTGCGGGTCAGGGTGGTGGGTGTGAGGTGCTCCAGGAGCTGAGGCCAGGCTCAGCGATGGTGACTCTGGAAGAAAAGCTGTAGACAGTCGGCCCTGGCCCAGAAGAAATCCACCTTGCCTCTCTCCCCCTCCCCCTCCAAAGCACCACTTGGAAGCTTTGCTCCCTCTTGCAGTTTGGGGTACTCTGGGAGCCTGAAGAGTATAGAATGAAGAGATTAACTGGCTATAATTATAAAGCTTGAGGCAGTTTAATGCAGTGGGAAGAGTATGGAATGAGAGTCAAGACGCCAAGTTCAGCCTTCTGACCTCAGCCACGGGCTTTGGTCTCCTCATTCATAAAAGTTGGAGGTTTCTTTTCTTTTCTTTGTTTCTTTCTTTTTTTCTCTCACGTTTATTTAATTTTGAGAGAGAGAGAAAGAGAGTGTGAGCCGGGAGAGGCAGAGAGAGGGAGACAGAGGATCCGAAGCTGGCTCTGTGCTGACGGCAGAGAACCTGATGTGGGGCTCGAACTCAGACCGTGAGGTCATGACCTGAGCCGACGTTGGATGCACAACCGACTGAGTCATGCAGTCACCCCTTAAATTAAAAAAAATTTTTTTTAATGTTTATTTATTTTTGATACAGAGAGTGCGAATGGGGAAGGGGCAGAGAGAGAGGGAGACACAGAATCCAAAGCAGGCTCCAGGCTCTGAGCTGTCAGCACAGATCCCAATGCAGGGCTCAAACCCATGAACTACAAGATCATGACCTGAGCCAAAGTTGGACGCTTGAGCCACCCAGGCCCCCTTACATTTTTTATTCTTATTCTTATTCTTATTCTTATTCTTATTCTTATTCTTATTCTTATTCTTATTCTTATTATTTAGAGACATAGAGCTGGGGAGAGAGAGAATCTTAAGCAGACTCCAAGCTCCGTGTAGAGCCCCACGCAGGGCTCGATTCCATGACACTGGGATAGTGAGCTGAGCTGAATTCAAGAGTTGGACGCTCAACCAACTGAACCACCCAGGTGCCCAAAGTCAGAAATTTCTTGTAGCTCAAAGGTACAAGGTTCTCGTCACTTCTCCTGAGTGTGAGAAGGGATAAGCACATTCCATCCCGGATGAGGAGGTGAGAGCGGCCTCCTCTGTTCTGTAGTTCAAGGTGGCTGCCAGCCCTTCCTTGCCCTTCGCCCGCATCTGGGGCAGCACACGTGTTGCTGTATGTAGACTTGTTCTGGAGAAGACTGGCAGTGCTGGACAGCCTTCCATGAGAGGGACCTCAGGATGGGCCTGAGAGAGGCTGGACCCAAGAGGGCAGTGTGACCTTCTCAAAAGTCAGGCAGCTGTGTGTTCCGTAGGTCAGCCTGAGACACAGGACAGCCCAGGAGCTGTCGGGAGACGCCAGACCCAGACAGAAAGTCCTGTGTGGTGGGGTAAGCACCATGCTCTCACCGTCACCTCACAGGGGACAGAGGAATTCTCCGATAATCGGAAGGGAGTGTGTTTTGAAGTTGAGAGGGGCACGGTAGGTACAAATCATATTAATTAGAGGAATATACCTTCCTCATTGCTCATGGTCGGCTTTCAGAGAAAGGTGGCACTTAGGGTAATGAGGTGAATTTCAGAGCATACCAGCTGTTTGCTTGCTGGTTGTTGGTGGAGAGACTGATCTGGAAATAAGCGCTCTGCAGGCTCCACCCTCTTCCTCCTCCTCTCCCAGAACGTGAGTGGTATTCCCAGCTCTCTCACGGCCAGCAGAAGCCAGACCGACAGGTGGCCACAGCCCAAGACCATAGAGTTTGCCAGACTCCTGAGGCACAGGAGACTGGGACTCCTGTGGAAAGTAGGGAAGAGGCTGGCTATTTCCATTGTTATTAATAGCAGTACTTACCAGGAGATGGTTCAGCCCCAAAGGGAAGGGGCTGCATTTTTCCAGAGAAGGTTCTGGCACCTGGCCTGGGAGGGATGCCTCTGTGGGGGCATGGAAGCAGGGTGTGGCTGCAGGTAGAGATGTTTTTAGGGGAGGGCAGAGTTCCTTAAAATATACTCATATTGAATATTACCATAGTGGTCTCCTCTGGGGGGAAGTGACCTTCCCAGGAGGCGGGAGGCATCCCCATAGACAGCACAGGTTGTATCAGCCCTGCCTTGTGGCATAGAAGGTGATGGGTTGTATTCAAGTAATCGTACGATGATCCTAGTTTTCCTGTCCAAATTCAATGTGACTTTATGCATGAGTATTTTTCCTGAGGTCAAGGTAACTGGCACCTCAACACCTTATTTAAACATAGAATATCTGCGGTGCCCGGGTGGCTCCATCAGTTAGACATCAGACTCTTGATTTCAGCTCAGGTCATGATCTCACGGTCCGTGGGTTCGAGCCCTGTGTCGGGTTTCACGCTGACAGGATGGAGCCTGCTTTGGATTTTCTCTCTCTCTCTCTCTCTCTCTCTCTCTCTCTCTCTGCCCTTCCCCTGCTCATGTGCACACTCTCTCTCCCTCCCTCTCTCAAAATAAATAAACATGACAAATTATTTTAAAAATATTGTATCTGTGTGTCCCTGTGAGCACTCCCTTGTGGTGTCTTCTCCGTCCTCCCAGGCAGTGCTTGGTGACCTACTCTGTAAAGGTTGTTAACTCTATTACTTAACACATATTAAGTCCAAGCTTGCAACAAATAACTTTCCTGTTTATCCGTTAGTAGATTATTGCGAATTCTTACTATCTCATGGAGGAGCCTGAGAAGTGGTTAGACCAGAGCCTCCAGGATTATTCTCTTCTTAACTTGCAGGTAATGCAGCAAAGAAAGGTCATCCACTGAGTTGTTTCCCCCCGTCCTCTGCTTTCATCCACGCTAAGGAAAAGAGACATCTATGTAGCAAAGGTCTAGTCCAAGGTGCTTTGAAATGTTCTGCTGAATCTTCTCATGCTCCCACCATTCTGTTAGCAGATGAAGTCTCCTGGGAAGTACTGATATTAACAACAGCAATATCCACCTTAAGAAGCCCCATCTTGATTTGTACCCTGGGGAGATAGAAGCTCCAGGGCAGGACATGGGGTACTCGGAACTAGAGATCTACCATAGCCCTCTGCCTCTTTTTCCTCTTTGAATTTCCTTTTACTTTAGTCATTCCTGGAAGCATGGAGTCAGAGGAAAGCTTAGAGGTTTCTACAACCCAGCTGTATGCCAGAGTTATATGCCAAAGTTCCAGCAGAACCATCCTGGTCTTAACATTCTCCAAAGAATAGGGATTCCATGACACCCAGAGGGACCCGAACTTAGAAATCAGTTGCCGTGGTTGACTGTTAACCAAGGTTTGTTTTTCTTCTCTGGTATGCAAGCACTTTTGAATATTCCTCAGATCAGTTTTTATTCTGGCATTTTCAGTGGCTATCAGGTGGAATTTATCTCTAAATTATGGTCCTTGCCTTGCACTGAAGTCTAGTGGGTTTTGTTTTGTTTTACGAAGTGATGGTTGGGTACCATCTTTGGGGGACCATTTGACGGATGAATGCTTTGCAGCCTTCTCTTCTTCACATGAGAGAGTTTTCTTTCTTTCTCTTTGAGGGAGGAGCCGATGGGAATCGTAACCAGAGGGAGAGTTCTGCCTGTGAACTGGAGAAATAGGAATATATTCCCCCCGGGACTAGGGCAAAGGCAGCCGAGTTCCACATTTGTGGGTCCAGGGTCACCAGGCGCCCAGGAGGTTGGTCTCATTCCAGCAAGTACCAGAGGTATGAATCTAGACTACATGGCTCTCAGTTGGCTCCTTTATACAGAGTCCTTCCAATTCCAAGGAATCCCTAGGGAGGCTGGGATTTGAGACAGGTCCGAAGCAATCCCAACCCTGAGTCATCCTGAGCGCCATGACAACGTCCTAGGAAAGCCCTCCACCCAGGTTTGCCCACCCCAGGCTCATTTTGGAGGGGGTCCCACAGCCCACCCCTCGCCTCTTTCAAGTCAGGTTTTTAGCATCCCGAAGGAGCACCTGCTGAACCCCCAGCTCACCCACTGTGTCAGTCAGTGTTCAGAGAAGCCCTGTCTTCAAGACAGATGAGAGCTGACTCTATTTTAAGGAAATGGAATGCGTCATTTGGTCACAGAATATGATATAAATGACCCTTCTGTGCTAACATGATTAAGAATAGGCAGTTAGGGGAAATTTTTCAACTCATGAGAGATTAATTGATGTAGATGTAAAAAATAGAGCTAACTTCCTTAATCTTCCCATTGGTGATGTGTGTGGGCAGACATGGCTACTTTTTGCTGCCTCCACAGACAGAATACCACCTGTGCATAGGATAGGAGCATTTCTAAGCTCACTCTTCCCCCCAGACTGCAGTGCTCGCATCATCTTTGCATGGTACTGGGGGACTGGGTCACCCGCCCCAAATCTGAGTGTGTTTCATTCTTTGGGTTTGGTGGTTAGATTTTTGTGGGAGGCGAGGAATAGCTGAGTTCTTCCTTTCTTAATTCTAGATCAGGGATCAGCAAAATTTTCCCATCAAGAACAAGACAGTAAATAGTTTTGGCCTTGTGGACCATACATTTTCTGAGGCAGCTACTCAACTCTGCTGGTCTGGTGTGTGGGGAAAGCAGCCACAGATAACACGCAAACTGATGTTTTGGGCCATGGTTTGAATGCACCTTAATTTACAAAAACAAGTAGTGGGTTTGATGTTGGCCAGCAGGCAGCAGTTTACCCTCTTCCGGAGCCAAAGGGGTGAGAGAGTTCACCTTCTCTCACTGTTTTCAGGGGACGCCTGGTGGTTATGTGATCGTTCGTTCAACAAATACTTATGGCAGAATCTACTGTTGTGCCAGGCTCTCTTGTATGTTTGGGGTACAACAGAGAACAGAGCATACAAAGACCCCTGCCTCATAGAACTTACATTGTAGCAAGGAGGGGGCATGTTCTAGGGACAGTAAGACCGGTGTGACCAAGGAGAAGGGTGTGAGGGTATTAATGGCAGGGAATGAAGTCAGGGAGGTAATGGGAACTGATCACATAGGGCCTTATAGGCTCCTATGTAAGAACTTTAGTCTTTCCTCTGCATGAAATGGGGAGCCACTGGAGAAATATGAACAGAGAAGTGACATGGTCTAACTTCTGTTGGAAGTAAGTGTAAACGGGTTCGGTAGCAAACTGAAGGGTAGATGCAGGGATACCTATTAGGAGGACATAGCAGTAATTCAGGAGAGAGGTGGTGGTAGCCGGAACCAGAGCGGTAGCAAGGAAGATGGTGAGAAGTGTGTGGATTCTGGGCTTGTTCTGAAGGTAGAACCAGCATGATTTCTTAATGGATATGTGATGTGTGTGAGGTAAAGCAGTCAAGAATATTTTCAGTCTAGCAATTGGAATATGGATCTGCCGCCACTTGAGATGGGGAATACGGAAGGTGGAGGCAGTGTTAAATATGCTAGCTTTGAAATTCCTCTTAGCCATCCAAGTGGATGTATTCGTGTTTGGCATTTAGGAGAGAGGTCTGCACTGGAGATAGAAACGTGTATGGTGTCCGCATGGGATGAATACGTGGTATTTAAAACCATGGGATTATGTGAGATCACCAAAGAAATGAGAGTACATAGGGGAAAAAGGACAGCCAAGATTCTTGGGCGTTCTTGTGTTTAGAAGCTGGGGAGAGAAGGACCAACCTAAAAAGGAGATTTAAAAAAGGAGTGATGAGTGAGGGGTGAAAAAGAAACCAAGAGAGTGCAGGCCCTGGAAGCCAGGTGGAAAAAATAAATCAAGGAAGACGGAGTGACCTACTGGGACAAATATTGCTTAGAGATCTTGGATCCAGTGGAAGATGAAGACCAAATGTAGGGCATTGGATTTAACAACACGAATGGTGGTTATGATTGACCTTGATGAGAGCAGATGTGCAGGGGGTGAAAGCCCGCTTGGAATTGGCCTAAGAGAGAGAGAACAGGAATTAAGTGCTGCAATTACAGAAAGCTATTTTACAGGTGTTTTGCTACACAGGGGAGCAGCTTAATGGGGTGATAGTTGGCAGGGGAAGTAGGGTGGAAAAGTTTTTTGTTGGTTTTTGTGGTTGTTTAGTTGCTCAAAACAAAAATAAGAATGTATTGCTATATTTCTAACATATGTAGAAATAAAATGTCTGACAAAGGATGGGAAAGGGAAAAATGAAAACTACATGTTTGTGTGGTGGGAATGATTCAGTAGAGAACAAAAATTTGGTAACGCGGGGCAGACGGGGAAGGCATCCTCCAGTAGGTGAAAAAGATGGGGTCCACAAAAGGAGGTTTTAGCTTTAGGTAGTTACATAGAAGACTTCAGTTTCTTGCCATGAAGGAGTAATTGGTACTGGAATTTCCACGAAGACCTAAAACACAAGGGAAGAATGAAACAAGGGAAGTAGGTAAGCGAACCTAAAATTACCTAGACTTTCTGCCTGGTGACACTTTCTGGTGTGCATGACAAGGGGGAAGAATTCAAGCAGGGGGAGGCAGTTTTGCTGAGTTGAGGAAATAGAGATCGGAGTTTGAAGAGGCCAAGGCATCTGGAACAATTTGCAGGATGGACTACCAGAGAGAAGGACACTGTAAAGGTAAAGGGCTTTATAAATCTGCGCAGGGATTCTGGTGACTCTTTGGTGGCTGAATACTGACCTGTGGATGCGCAGTGTAAACCTCCACAGCACTGGACACAGAATAACTATGAGGGAACAATGAATAGAATTCTCAGATTTCATTCAGGGCTGGGAGATGTTTGAATTCTGACCAGTTACAATGGAAACCCCTCACTGAACACTCAGAGCACTCAACAGAGGCACCAGAAGCATCATACATTAATAGTAAGGGTTAACTATCAGTCACTAATTAGTCTAGAGGAAAAGCTACTCTAGACTTGTTCTAGCATGTCTTAAATGTGTGATGTAAAAGGATCAAACAAAAAACTTAACTGCCTGTCAAAATAAACTTCAACAGTGTTTTTTTAAAGACAGCAAGTTGGCCATTGTTTATAGTGCTGCTATAAACATTGGGGTGCACGTGCCTCTTCAAATGAGCATTTTCGTATCTTTTGGATAAATTCCTAGTAGTGCAATTTCTGGGTTATAGGGTAGTTCTATTTTTAATTTTTTGAGGAAACTCCATACTGTTTTCCAGATTGGCTGGGCCAGTTTTCATTCCTATTAACAGTGCAGTAGGGTTCCCCTTTCTCCATCCACATCCTTCCCAACATCTCTTGTTCCTGAGTTAATTACAGCCATTCTGACCTGTGTGAAGTGGTATCTCACTGTGGTTTTGTATATTTGTATTTCCCTTATGATGAGCGATGTTGAGCATCTTTCCATGTGTTTTTTTGCCACCTGATGAATGGGTTAAGAAGATGTGATACACACACACACACACACACACACACACACACACACACACATATATATAAACACAATGAAATACTACTCAGAGATGAAAAAGAATGAGATCTTGCCATTTGCAACAACATGGATGGAACTAGAGTGTATTATGCCAAGCAAAATAAGTCAGAGAAAGACAGAAATCATATGTTTTCACTCATATGTGGAATTTGAGAAACTTAACAGATGAACACAGGGGAAGGGAAGGAAAAATAAAAAAAGAGAGGGAGGCAAACCATAAGAAATTCTTAAATACAGAGAACAAACTGAGAGTTGATGGGGATGGGTTAAATGGGTGATGGGCATTAAGGAGAGTAGTTTTCAGGAGGAGGACTGGGTGTCATATGTAAGAGATGAATCACTGGGTTCTACTCCTGAAGCCAGGACTACACCATATGTTAACTAACTTGAAAATAAAGAAATAATAATTAAAAAAACCCCAAAATCTAGACTCTCAACACAAAGAAAACTCAATAAAAAATTACTAGATATGTGAAGAAGTAGAAAAATGTGATCCATAACCTTAAGAAAAATAAATTGATACAATCAGGATGAAGAAATGACAGAAATGATGGAGTTAGCAGACAAGAACATTAAAATAGCTACTATAGCAGTTCAAGAATTAAAGAAAAATATGAATATGGTGAAAAATAAAAGATACATTTTTAAAATAACTATAGTTTCTAGAGGTAAAAATATATAATATTTTGAATTAAAAATTCACTGGGTGGACTTCATAGAAGATTAGACTATATAAAAAGAAAGATTAATTAACTTAAGACAGCAATAGAAGCTATCTAAATAGGAGCACAGAAAAATTAATTAATTAATTAATTCTGGAAAAAAAAGAAATGAACAGAACCTCAATGACTGTATGACAATATCAAGCAGGAGTCCCAGAAAAAAGAGAGGTGCAAAAATATTTGAAGAAATAGTTCCTGAAATATTTCTGAATTTAATACAAACTATAAGCCCACAGACCTGAAGAGCTCAATTAACCCCTAACAGGGTAAATAAAAAGAAAATCAGGCCAAGGCACATCATAATTAAATATAGAAAATACCTGATAAAGAGAAAAGTATAAAAATAGCCAGAGAAAAAGACACGTTGCATGCGGAAGAATAGACATAATAACTCAACAAATTTCTTATCGGGAACAACCTAAATCAGAGGACAATGGAATGATATCTTAAAGGTGCTGAAAGAGGGGTTCCTGGGTGGCTCAGTTGGTTAAGCGTACGATTTTGGCTCAGGTCATGATCTCGTGGTTCGTAGGTTTGAGCCCCACGTTGGGCTCTGTGCTGACAGCTCAGAGCCTGGAGCCTGCTTTGGATTCTGTGTCTCCCTCTCTCTCTGCCCCTCCCCTGTTCGTGCTCTGTCTCTCAAAAATGAATAAATGAGAGAATCAGGGAAGATGGCGGCGTAGGAGGACGCTGGGCTCACCGTGCGTCCTGCCGATCACTTAGATTCCACCTACACCTGCCTAAAGAACCCAGAAAACCGCCAGAGGATTAGCAGAATGGAGTCTCCGGAGCCAAGCGCAGACGAGAGGCCCACGGAAGAGGGTAGGAAGGGCTGCGAGGCGGTGCGCGCTCCACAGACTGGCGGGAGGGAGCCGGGGTGGAGGGGCGGCCCGCCGGCCAAGCAGAGCCCCCGAGTCTGGCGGGCAAAAGTGGAGGGGCCGGACGGACTGTGTTCCGACAGCAAGCGTGACTTAGCGTCTGGGAGGTCATAAGTTAACAGCTCTGCTCGGAAAGCGGGAAGGCTGGAGGACAAAGGGAGGGAGAGCTGTTGAGCCCCCGGACGACAGAGCTCAGTTTGGTGGGGAACAAAGGCGCTCGCCAGTGCCATCTCCCTCGCCCATCCCCCCAGCCAAAATCCCAAAGGGAACCAGTTCCTGCCAGGGAACTTGCTCCCTCCGCGCAAACACCCAACTCTGTGCTTCTGCGGAGCCAACCCTCTGGCAGCGGATCTGACTCCCTCCCGCTGCCACAGGGCTCCTCCTGAAGTGGATTACCTAAGGAGAAGCGAGCTAAGCCTGCCCCTCCACCCCCCGTGCACCTTGCCTACCCACCCCAGCTAATACGCCAGATCCCCAGCAACACAAGCCTGGCAGTGTGCGAGTAGCCCAGACGGGCCACACCACCCCACAGTGAATCCCGCCCGTAGGAGAGGGGAAGAGAAGGCACACACCAGTCTGACTGGGGCCCCAGCAGTGGGCTGGGGGCAGACATCGGGTCGGACTGCGGCCCCGCCCACTAACTCCAGTTATACACCACAGCACAGGGGAAGTGCCCTGCAGGTTCTCACCACTCCAGGGACTTATCCAAAATGACCAAACGGAAGAATTCCCCTCAGAAGAATCTCCAGGAAATAACAACAGCTAATGAACTGATCAAAAAGGATTGAAATAATAGAAAGTGAATTTAGAATAATAGTCATAAAATTAATCGCTGGGCTTGAAAAACAGTATAGAGGACAGCAGAGAATCTCTTGCTACAGAGATCAAGGGACTAAGAACAGTCACGAGGAGCTGAAAAACGCTTTAAACGAAATGCAAAACAAAATGGAAACGACGACAGCTCGGATTGAAGAGGCCGAGGAGAGAATAGGTGAACTAGAAGATAAAGTTATGGAAAAAGAGGAAGCTGAGAGAAAGAGAGATAAAAAAAATCCAGGAGTATGAGGGGAAAATTAGAGAACTAAGTGATACACTAAAAAGAAATAATATACGCATAATTGGTATCCCAGAGGAGGAAGAGAGAGGGAAAGGTGCTGAAGGGGTACTTGAAGAAATAATAGCTGAGAACTTCCCTGACCTGGGGAAGGAAAAAGGCATTGAAATCCAAGAGGCACAGAGAACTCCCTTCAGACGTAACTTGAATCGATCTTCTGCACGACATATCATAGTGAAACTGGCAAAATACAAGGATAAAGAGAAAATTCTGAAAGCAGCAAGGGATAAACGTGCCCTCACATATAAAGGGAGACCTATAAGACTCGTGACTGATCTCTCTTTTGAAATTTGGCAGGCCAGAAAGGATTGGCACGATATCTTCAGTGTGCTAAACAGAAAAAATATGCAGCCGAGAATCCTTTATCCAGCAAGTCTGTCATTTAGAATAGAAGGAGAGATAAAGGTCTTCCCAAACAAACAAAAACTGAAGGAATTTGTCACCACTAAACCAGCCCTACAAGAGATCCTAAGGGGGATCCTGTGAGACAAAGTACCAGAGACATCACTACAAGCATAAAACATACAGACATCACAATGACTCTAAACCCGTATCTTTCTATAATAACACTGAATGTAAATGGATTAAATGCGCCAACCAAAAGACATAGGGTAACAATGGATAAAAAAACAAGACCCATCTATTTGCTGTCTACAAGAGACTCATTTTAGATCTAAGGACACCTTTAGATTGAGAGTGAGGGGATGGAGAACTATTTATCATGCTACGGGAAGCCAAAAGAAATATCAGACAAACTAGACTTTAAATTAAAGGTGGTAACAAGAGATGAAGAAGGGCATTATACAATAATTACAGGGTCTATCCATCAGGAAGAGCTAACAATTATAAATGTTTATGCACCGAATACCGGAGCCCCCAAATATATAAAACAATTACTCATAAACATAAGCAACCTTATTGATAAGAATGTGGTAATTGCAGGGGACTTTAACACCCCACTTACAGAAATGGATAGATCATCTAGACACACAGTCAATAAAGAAACAAGGGCCCTGAATGACACATTGGATCAGATGGACTTGACAGATACATTTAGAACTCTGCATCCCAAAGCAACAGAATATACTTTCTTCTCGAGTGCACATGGAACGTTCTCCAAGATAGATCATATACTGGGTCACAAAGCAGCCCTTCATAAGTTTACAAGAATTGAAATTATACCATGCATACTTTCAGACCACAATGCTATGAAGCTTGAAATCAACCACAGGAAAAAGTCTGGAAAACCTCCAAAAGCATGGAGGTTAAAGAACACCCTACTAACGAATGAGTGGGTCAACCAGGCAATTAGAGAAGAAATTAAAACATATATGGAAACAAACGAAAATGAAAATACAACAATCCAAACGCTTTGGGATGCAGCGAAGGCAGTCCTGAGAGGAAAATACATTGCAATCCAGGCCTATCTCAAGAAACAAGAAAAATCCCAAATACAAAATCTAACAGCACACCTAAAGGAAATAGAAGCAGAACAGCAAAGGCAGCCTAAACCCAGCAGAAGAAGAGAAATAATAAAGATCAGAGCAGAAATAAACAATATAGAATCTAAAAAAACTGTAGAGCAGATCAACGAAACCAAGAGTTGGTTTTTTGAAAAAATAAACAAAATTGACAAACCTCTAGCCAGGCTTCTCAAAAAGAAAAGGGAGATGACCCAAATAGATAAAATCATGAATGAAAATGGAATGATTACAACCAATCCCTCAGAGATACAAACAATTATCAGGGAATACTATGAAAAATTATATGCCAACAAATTGGACAACCTGGAAGAAATGGACAAGTTCCTAAACACCCACACTCTTCCAAAACTCAATCAAGAGGAAATAGAAAGCTTGAACAGACCCATAACCAGCGAAGAAATTGAATCGGTTATCAAAAATCTCCCAACAAATAAGAGTCCAGGACCAGATGGCTTCCCAGGGGAGTTCTACCAGACGTTTAAAGCAGAGACAATACCTATCCTTCTCAAGCTATTCCAAGAAATAGAAAGGGAAGGAAAACTTCCAGACTCATTCTATGAAGCCAGTATTACTTTGATTCCTAAACCAGAGACCCAGTAAAAAAAAGAGAACTACAGGCCAAAATCCCTGATGAATATGGATGCAAAAATTCTCAATAAGAAGAATTCTTAGCAAATCGAATTCAACAGCATATAAAAAGAATTATTCACCATGATCAAGTGGGATTCATTCCTGGGATGCAGGGCTGGTTCAACATTCGCAAATCAATCAACGTGATACATCACATTAATAAAAAAAAAGAGAAGAACCATATGATCCTGTCAATCGATGCAGAAAAGGCCTTTGACAAAATCCAGCACCCTTTCTTAATAAAAACCCTTGAGAAAGTCGGGATAGAAGGAACATACCTAAAGATCATAAAAGCCATTTATGAAAAGCCCACAGCTAACATCATCCTCAATGGGGAAAAACTGAGAGCTTTTTCCCTGAGATCAGGAACACGACAGGGATGCCCACTCTCATCGCTGTTGTTTAACATAGTGTTGGAAGTTCTAGCATCAGCAATCAGACAACAAAAGGAAATCAAAGGCATCAAAATTGGCAAAGATGAAGTCAAACTTTCGCTTTTTGCAGATGACATGATATTATACATGGAAAATCCGATAGACTCCACCAAAAGTCTGCTAGAACTGATACATGAATTCAGCAAAGTTGCAGGATACAAAATCAATGTACAGAAATCAGTTGCATTCTTATACACTAACAATGAAGCACCAGAAAGACAAATAAAGAAACTGATCCCATTCACAATTGGACCAAGAAGCATAAAATACCTAGGAATAAATCTAACCAAAGATGTAAAATATCTGTATGCTGAAAACTATAGAAAGCTTATGAAGGTAATTGAAGAAGATATAAAGAAATGGAAAGACATTCCCTGCTCATGGATTGGAAGAATAAATATTGTCAAAATGTCAATACTACCCAAAGCTATCTACACATTCAATGCAATCCCAATCAAAATTGCACCAGCATTCTTCTCGCAACTAGAACAAGCAATCCTAAAATTCATATGGAACCACAAAAGGCCCCGAATAGCCAAAGTAATTTTGAAGAAGAAGACCAAAGCAGGAGGCATCACAATCCCAGACTTTAGCCTCTACTACAAAGCTGTCATCATCAAGACAGCATGGTATTGGCACAAAAACAGACACATAGACCAATGGAATAGAATAGAAACCCCAGAACTAGACCCACAAACGTATGGCCAACTCATCTTTGACAAAGCAGGAAAGAATATCCAATGGAGAAAAGACAGTCTCTTTAACAAATGGTGCTGGGAGAACTGGACAGCAACATGCAGAAGGTTGAAACTAGACCACTTTCTCACACCATTCACAAAAACAAACTCAAAATGGATAAAGGACCTGAATGTGAGACAGGAAACCATCCAAACCCTAGAGGAGAAAGCAGGAAAAGACCTCTCTGACCTCAGCCGTAGCAATCTCTTACTCAACACATCCCCAAAGGCAAGGGAATTAAAAGCAAAAGTGAATTACTGGGACCTTATGAAGATAAAAAGCTTCTGCACAGCAAAGGAAACAACCAACAAAACTAAAAGGCAACCAACGGAATGGGAAAAGATATTTGCAAATGACCTATCGGACAAAGGGCTAGTATCCAAAATCTATAAAGAGCTCACCAAACTCCACACCTGAAAAACAAATAATCCAGTGAAGAAATGGGCAGAAAACATGAATAGACACTTCTCTAAAGAAGACATCCGGATGGCCAACAGGCACATGAAAAGATGTTCAACGTCGCTCCTCATCAGGGAAATACACATCAAAACCACACTCAGATATCACCTCACGCCAGTCAGAGTGGCCAAAATGAACAAATCAGGAGACTATAGATGCTGGAGAGGTTGTGGAGAAACGGGAACCCTCTTGCACTGTTGGCGGGAATGCAAACTGGTGCAGCCGCTCTGGAAAGCAGTGTGGAGGTTCCTCAGAAAATTAAAAATAGACCTACCCTATGACCCAGCAGTAGCACTGCTAGGAATTTACCCAAGGGATACAGGAGTACTGATGCATAGGGGCACTTGTACCCCAATGTTTATAGCAGCACTCTCAACAATAGCCAAATTGTGGAAAGAGCCTAAATGTCCATCAACTGATGAATGGATAAAGAAATTGTGGTTTATATATCCAATGGAATACTACTTGGCAATGAGAAAGAATGAAATCTGGCCATTTGCAGCAACCTGGATGGAACTGGAGAGTGTGATGCTAAGTGAAATAAGCCATACAGAGAAAGACAGATATCATATGGTTTCACTCTTATGTGGATCCTGAGAAACTTAACAGAAACCCATGGGGGAGGGGAAGGAAAAAAAAAAAAAAGAGGTTAAAGTGGGAGAGAGCCAAAGCATAAGAGACTGTTAAAAACTGAGAACAAACTGAGGGTTGATGAGGGGTGGGAGGGAGGGGAGGGTGGGTGATGGGTATTGAGGAGGACACCTTTTGGGATGAGCACTGGGTGTTATATGGAAACCAATTTGACAATAAATTTCATATATTGAAAAAAAATGAATAAATGTTAAAAAAATTTTTTTTTAAAGGTGCTGAAAGAAAAGCTTGTCAACTTTGAATTCTATATCCAGAGAAAATATTCAAAGACCAGGCAAAGTTAAAACACAAACAGACAGGGGTGCCTGGGTGGCTCAGTCGGTTAAGCATCTGACTTCGGCTCAGATCATGATCTCACAGTCTGTGAGTTCGAGCCCTGCGTCGGGCTCTGTGCTGACAGCTCAGAGCCTGGAGCCTGCTTCACATTTTGTGTCTCCCTCTCTCTCTGCCCCTTCCCTGCTCATGCTCTGTCTCTCTCTGTCTCAAAAATAAATAAACATTAAAAAAAATAAAATAAAACAGAAACAGATAAGGAAAAGCTGAGGAGATTTGTTGACAGAAGGCTTATACTGCAATAAATATTAAAAGGTATCCTTTAGGCTAAAGGAAAGGGATAACATATGAAAACTGGTGCTGTAGAAAGGAAAAAAGCATACCAGAGGAGCACCTGGGTGTCTCAGTCAGTCAACCATCCAACTTCAGCTCAGATCAGGATCTCATGGTTCATGGGTTCAAGCCCCATGTCAGCCTCTCCACTGTCAGCTTGGAGCCTAGAGCCTACTTTGGATTCTGTGTCTTCTTCTCTGTCTGCCCCTCCCCTGCTCATGCTGTCTCTCTCTCTCAAAGATAAATAAACATTAAAAAAACATTTTTAAAAAAAGAGCGCGAGAAATGGTAAACATGTAAGAAATTATAAAAGACTTTCTTCTAGTTTTAAAACTTTTATTAAAGTATAATTGCTTAAAACAGAATAATAATGTATTACTAGATTTATAACATATGTAGAAATAAAATGCCTGACAAAGGATGGGAAAGGGAAAATGGAAATACATTATTATAAATTTCCTTCATTATATATAAAGTGGTATCATACTATTGTAAACCCTAGAACAATTTAAAAAACCCAAGTAGGTATAATGAATTGCCAATAAAGTAGATAAAATAGTAAAAGTACAAAATTAATCTGGAAGAAGGAAAACAAAAATCAGATGAAACAAATAGAAAACAAATATCAAGATGATAGATTCAAACTCAATCATACTGATAATTACAGTAAATGTAAATGGTCTGAGCACTCCAATAAAAAGACAGAGATTAAAAAAAAAAGAGCAAGATCAAGCTATCTGTTATCTATAAGAAATGCATTTTAGGGGTGTCTGGGTGGCTCAGTTGGTTGAGTGCCTGACTCTCGATTTTGGCTCAGGTCATGAGTTCACAGTAACAGGATCAAGTCTCACATTGGGCTCCATGCTGGGCATGGAGCCTGCTTAAGATTCTCTCTCTCACTCTCACTCTGCCCCTCCTCCACTTGCACTCTCTCAAAAAAAAAAAAATGCATTTTTTAAAATACAGATGTAGATAGGTTAAAAGTAAAAGGGTACAAAAGGGTAAGAAAGTGCTAATCATAGAGAAACTAAAATGGCTATATAAATATCCTAGAAAGTAGACTTCAGGATAAAGAATATTGCCAAAGACAAAGAGAAATATCTCCTCATGATAACTAAGACTCAAGAAGATACTACATAATCTTAAGTGTGAAGATATCTAATAACAGCATTTCAAAATAGATGAAGCAAACTCTGATGAAACTGAAACATAAAGAAACGAATCCTCAGTAATAGTCAGAAACTTCAACACCCCTCTCCTGATAACCTTAGGACAAGTATCTCATACTGATAGATAAGCTAGTTTATCAAGAAGACAATACATAATCCTAAATGTGTAGGCTTCTAATAATAGAGTTTCAAAACATATGAAGCAAAACCTGATAGAATCGAAAAGATAAAAAAAACAAATCCTCAGTTCTGGTCAGAAACTTCAACACTCCTTTCAGTAAGGCCATAGAAGATTTGAAAAACTCTATTAACCAACTTGTCTTAATTGACATTTATAAACTACTCTTCCCAAGCAACAGCAGAAAATATATTCAAGTGTGCATGGAATTTTACTAGGTAGACCGTAATCTGGGCCATAAAACAAGTCTCAAGAAGTTTAAAAGAATTGAAATTATACTGACCAGATCTCTGGATTGAAATTAGAAATTGGCAATGAAAAGATATATAGGACATCCCTAAATATTTGGAAATCAAACAACTCATTTTAAATAACTTAAGGGCCAAAAAGAGAAAAGGAATTACAAGGACAATTTTTTTAATATTTTGAGCTGAATGATAATCAAAGCACTACATATTCGTATTTAAATTTGTGACATGTAGATAAAGTAGTATTTAGAAGGAAGTGTATCATTTAATGCTTATATTAGGAATGAAGAAAGGTCTAAAAAAAAAGAGGTTAGAGTGGGAGAGAGCCAAAGCATAAGAGACTCTTAAAAACTGAGAACAAACTGAGGGTTGATGGGGGTGGTAGGGAGGGGAGGGTGGGTGATGGGTATTGAGGAGGGCACCTTTTGGGATGAGCACTGGGTGTTATATGGAAACCAATTTGACAATAAATTTCATAAATTTCATAAAAATGTAAGATGTGGGTGTAAGCTTCTACCTTAAAGAAGAGCAAATAAACCCAAACTAAGTAGAAAGAAGAAATGTTTCAAATTAGAGGAGACATCAAAATAGAAAATGAACACTCTGGGGGAAAAAAAAATCAATGAACCCAGAAACTGGTTGTAGGTAAGAGCGTGCACAGCAACAGAGCATGTGGGTGCAAATGCTAGAGGGGTAGCTCTGGTGGCAGAAGTTATTTTCTGACCACCTGGATATTCTCGGTGAAATAGGAGGCAATGTGAACAGCTGGGAGTGAGGATAGGATAGAGGTGTTGAGAAAAGGGGGAGGGGCAATTGCGACCTGGGCCTCTGGGACTGTGGGAGAGCAAGTGGTCTCATGCTGTGTGTTAGGCTGGCAGCGTTAATGCTCCCTTGAGCATCAGAGCCTGTCTACTACTTCGTATCTCCTGCGTAATTATATTTACTAGCATCCTTGTACAATATGGGTAGTATAGGCGTTATTACCCTACGGCACAGATCGAGAAACTAAAGTACCAAAAGGTTAAATGGCTGGCCTAAGGTCCTGAAATTTGCTAGTGGTGAATTGGTGTCTAGAATCCTTGTAATTACAGTCTCATATAACTACAGTTAAAGCTATTTTTTAGGAATAAGAGGATCTAAAGCTCTGAAGGGTTAAGTAACTGGCCAAAGTGCACACAACTGATCCCCCCTGGGGATCAAAGTTCAAAACTTGAACTCAGGTCAAATGACCTATTCACCTCACCTCACCTCACCCTCCAGGGCAAATGTACATGGTAACATTGCATAATAAGTAAATTTAATTTAAAAATGTTTTTAATTTAACTTTCTATTCTATATTTATGGAACAGATATGATTCTTTTGACTTAAGAAGGTATTTGTATTTCCCAGGTGGGCTTAAATAGGCTGGTTTTATTTGTTTTCTTACATAAGGCTTTTTTTTTTAATTTTTAAAAATATTTTTTAATGTTTTATTTATTTTTGACCGAGAGAGAGAGACAGAGCATGAGCGGGGGAGGGTCAGAGAGAGAGGGAGACACAGAATCCGAAGCAGGCTCCAGGCTCTGAGCCGTCAGCACAGAGCCCGACACGGGGCTCGAACTCACAGACCGCGAGATCATGACCTGAGCCGAAGTCAGACGCTCAACCGACTGAGCCACCCAGGCACCCCAAGGCTTTTTTTTTTAAATAAAGAAAGTAATTTGCTTGAGACATTCCAGACCGTTATAGATCCACCTGACTCAAAATAAACAGACATCAGATTATTTAACCAATCTTCTTTGCACATATGCCTTGCCTCTGTTTGTGCTCTGTGTCCAATGTTTAAAGGTGTATGTAACCTGGTTTACTTTTTCCAGGATAAAGTCTGAACCAATTCCTGGGTTGCCCCACATAATAAGTAAACCTCAGATACAATTAATTCCTATGAATCAGTCTCTGTATTTATTTATTTTTTAACGTTTTATTTATTTTTGAGACAGGGAGAGACAGAGCATGAACAGGGGAGGGTCAGAGAGAGGGAGACACAGAATCCGAAACAGGCTCCAGGCTCCGAGCTGTCAGCACAGAGCCCGATGCGGGCCTCGAACTCACGGGCAGTGAGATCATGACCTGAGCTGAAGTTGGCCGCTCAACCGACTGAGCCACCCAGGTGCCCCATCAGTCTCTGTATTTAAGTTTCTGATTCTGATATTCCGATTCTGATATTCAGATGATAGGTTGTTCAAGACCTACAAGAATCAAAGCCATCTTGTTCCTTTAAAGGCTTAAGTTGTAAAAATAATTTTTAGGATTTTTGGTTTTTTTTACTTGAAACATTTGGTTAATACTGTCCTTAAAATGAATAATCTTAAAAGATTTTAATTTAACTTTATTTTATTTTATTTTAATTCCAGTATAGTTAACATATAGTGTTACATTAGTTTCAGGCGTACAATGTAGTGATTCAACAATTCCATACATTACCCAGTGTTCATCACGATAGGTATACTCCTTAACCCCCATCACCTACTTCACCTATTCCTTCACCTATAAAGTTTTATTTATTATTATTTTTTAATGTTTATTTATTTTTGAGAGAGACACAGAGACAGAGTGTGAGCCAGGGAGGGGCAGAGAGAGAGGGAGACACAGAATCTGAAGTAGGCTCCAGGCTCTGAGCTGTCAGCACAGAGCCTGATGTGGGGCTTGAACCCATGAACCGTGAGATCATGACCTGAGCTGAAGTCGGACGCTTAACTGACTGAGCCACCCAGGTGCTCCTCTGCCTGTAAAGTTTTAAAAAATACCTGTAGAATGCATCAATTATTATAAAGGACTTTGAAAGCCATCTTGTGAAGTCAATGTTATGACTCCCATCCTGTTGATGGTGTGCCTTGAGGTTCAGATGAGAATGCCATGCCATAAGGGAAGACCAGGACTCTAATTCTTAGCCCAATACTCTTATCACAGTGATACACATTTTTCTAGAGGCACCATGACAGATCAAGGGCCCAGGCTAACATGCTGGTCAGATCACCATCTTAGAAAAGCGTACATCTTGACTCTTCCACTTATTTGTTTTTGGTGACCCCTATTTTATTTGGGACTAATACTCAGAACTCTAATTGGGCCACTCTATGACCTTTAAGAGAGAGAAAGAAATAGGGGTCCTAGTGGGTGTAGTTGAAGAGACTCCCAAATTAAAAAGGCCTCTCACAGAGCTGGGTCTTTGGGCAAGTTATATACAAAATATGAGACAGTTTGGGCTCTCTTGAAAAACACAAACATTTCAGTCACTTTCGTGGGAGGAAGTGTGGGGTTTACTATCCCTCTGTGCTCAGCCTACAAAGCTGGACTCAAAGCTATCACTTAGTTTGTGAGGTAGAAATTACCTTCTCCAACCTGAGCACCATTAAGTTTCTACTCTGGGCTATGTAAAAAAGTCAGATGATATACTACAGACACAAACTGTCTGTGTATTCATGGGAAACGCTGGGAACATTTCACAGAGGACCGCTGGTTGCCTTGGCAACTTAACAACCCTCTAGGACAAAGCTCCAAATAGACAGGAGGCAAGGACACCAGAGCCAAGGTCTGTAGAAATACTGCTTTCTATGCTTAAGACTTCCTTGACAACATTCATATCTAAAACATGAAGGCCCAAGGCCATGTTCAATAAGCTCACAGAGCCATCAGCATAAGACCAAAACTGATCTGGTGCCATGTGTGTAAGTAGAATATGTATTCCTTCTTTCCCTTACACAGCTCCACCACTTGGGTGAATTTAGAAGAAAGCATATGGAGTCATGGATCTTGTCCAATGAACCTGTTACCTCCTTGAAAATATGATTTAAAAAATCATGGAGATGATATTTTTAGTAAACACACCAGAATTTACCTATCCATGGCTTTTCCTTGGAAGATGTGGGGGATAGAAGGAAACTATTGCCCCAAATATAAATGGTGCTAAATGTGTTCCTTTGGACCTTCACAAGCAATTGCTAGACATAAAAGACAGTCAATCTGTTTAGGGTTTTTTTGTCAGACTTCAAGTCTGTTAGTTTGTTTTTAACTAAAAATCGAACTACGTACTGATGTGTGCCCAGCACATACTTGTAGGCCACTAAAATGTTTGATAAATGTTCAGTTATCCATCCACCTCCATCCCTGTGTTTCCCCCAAATCGAATCTACCTTTGAAGATTCACCACGACCAGTAAGTCAAAAGGATGCTCAGTGGAGTCTGGATGGGTTTCCAAAAGGGCACCTTAGAAAGCCATAAGCAAAGATGGCAGCATTGGGATATTAGAAGGTATCTCAATGGGACCACTTTGAAGGAGACAGAATTCAGTTGGTGTCCACTTTGAAGGGGGCAACATTCACCAGGTGCAATGGTTTTAAATCAAGACCACACATTCTTTGACACTTTCCCCATGAAAGGTGGGGTTTGTGCCCCTTCCTTGAAAATGAGCAGGCTTGTGAGTGACCAGCCGGGAACAGTGAAAGTGATATGTGACTGCCAAGGCTAGCTCATAAGAAGTCATGCTGTTTCTGCCTTGTTGACTGGAATACTCATTTTTAGAGCCTTGAGCTACCACGTAAGATGTACAATTGCCCTGATCCCATCATGCGGTGAGGAGGCTCAATACACATGGAGGGGTCAGATGTAGATGCACTTAATCAACAGTCTAACTGAGCCGGCCTTTGAGGCATTCCAGCTCAGACCTTGGGCATATGAGTACAGATATCTCCAGATGATTCTAGCGGCCAGCTGTTCAAGCTGCTCCTGGCTACGTGAGTCTCTCCAGCTGAGACACGAGCTATTGTGGAGCAGAGAGAGACAATCCCCAGTCTGTCTAAATTCCAGACCCAAAGAATTTGTGAGCATCACAAAACAGTGCGCTGCTAAATTTAGCGTGGTTTATTATAAAACAATAGATAACTGGACCGCTTGGTTTAAGAAGTGGATATCTAATAAAGTAAGACATTATTTTAAGATCGTACCTCCCTCATCTCCCACAAATACACTGAACAAAGACTGTAAAAAGTGGTACACTGATTTTACCGTGATTCTGCCAAGCAGTGAATTCAAGTTTTCTGTCTTGTGGTGTCTGTGCCTCCTCTTCAGGCTGTCGTGAGTGAAGGGTTGGTCTTTCTGGGCCTTTGTTTCTTCATCTCTAACATGAGCAATAGATGATCTCCAGTGATGTCAGGATTCTAAGGTTTTAGGCATGAACTAGGTGCAAAAGTATTATGCCCCCAGCAGCATTATTTACACCAAACAAAATAAAGAAAATGTGGCATAGACGTACAATAGGACGGTATTCAGCTTGAAAGAGGAATGAACTTATACATGCTACAATGTAGGTGAACCTTGAAAACATTATCCTAAGTGAAATAAGCCAGGCACAAAAGTACAAATATTATGTGATTCCACTTAAATAAGGTGCCTAGAATAGGCAAATTCATGGGCACAGAAAGTAGAACAGAGGTTACTGGAGATGAGGGGGAGGAAGGATGGGGGGGGGGTCAATATTTAATGCACACAGAGTTCCAGCATGGGCTGATGAAACCATTCGGGACACAGTTGAGCAACATTGCGAATGTTCTTCTGGCCACTGAATTGTACACTTAAAAATGGTTAAAATGCTAACTTACACGGTATGCCTATTTTACTACAATTAAAAAATAAATTTTTTTAAAGTTTAATTCCTATGAGCTTTGACTCTGGAGCCCTAGCCTCTGATCACTATGAGGAATGAGGATATATGCTCTGGTTCACCTTCATGCAGTCATGTAGGATGAGCTGGAAATGCCATCAGCCTTCTCAGTTGTCCCAAGAACATTCACCTCCTCAACAGAGATTTCTGGATGCCCTTGAGGGATAGCTGAAAGAAGCCTCCATTATTACATGGCCCAACGCCCTCACTTTGCAAATGAGGAAAGAGGAAATATAACTCAAGGAAGCATCATCTGAGGAAATAAAGAAATCCAGCTAGATACCTTAAAGCTCTAAATAAACCAAGTCTGGCATTTTCTCTTGTAGGATAATAGTCTATTTTCCTTTATAAATCTCATTTTTAACTTGCTTGTCATTTTTGTGTTCGTCTCTAGGTCATGGACCCATAAGAGGAGTCCCAGAATAGGTCTCTGGGAAGATTATTCTACTGAGGCTCTAGTTTGAACATCCTTCCCAACATATTCATCTCAGCAGACACTACCAATTCACTAGCGTTGGCATAAAAGATGAAATCTACTCGCCATTCCTGTTATAATGTGGTTTATTGTGATATGGTGGCAGGGCCACTGACGTTCAGTGACCTGAGTTTAAATCTAGACTCATGCCGTGACCTGGGTCAGTCATTAAACCTCTCTGTTGTTTAATTTGCTTCATGGGTAAAGAGTGCAATCGGAGGAGATAAACCCTAAAATGCCTCCCAGCTTCTAGGATTCTGTATTCTCTGATTCTGTATTTATTTTTGTTTCTGCTTTGAAAGTGAGGAAGTGACCTAAATACTTGAAATTATCATGCACTGATCACTTCTACTATGTTTTCCATGCATATGTAAAATGAGCTTTGGTGGCTGGATCATGGTGGATGCTCTGTGGTCCTATCTAGTTCTCCATTTCAGAGTGGAGGACTCACTTCTCCCGCTGCTGGGTGTTCGCCTGCAGACAGCTGCCATTTTCAGCCCTTCTCCAGGAGTTGCTTTTGGCTGAAGTAAGCCACTTTGCGTGAGGCATACTGCCTTCCCAGCGGCAGCCCATATCCAGCAACTGATCCATCTCAGGGTATAAAGACCTAGTCACTCTACCCCAACTCAGGACAACTCTGAAAGGTTCTCCCGGCTTCAGAGCTCCTCAAGGGCTGGCTGAGGCTTTTTGATAAGACTAAACTAAAATCCAGTTTCTCCCTCTGTGTTCCAAGTAACAGCTTATCATTCACTGACCTCTCCCAGTGACATGATGAGGTGGATACAATTGTTAAGGAGCTTGTGGAGGTAAGCTTGAATTTGCTGGTTGTTTCTGTTAGTTGATAGTTCCCTAAAGGATTCCTTACAGCCTTCCACCAAAGGTCTTTGAGGCCAATGCTATCTTAGAACAGTCTCTGGTATCTTGTTCTGTTTCCGCATTCCTACTGCTACTGGTCAAAATCTCCTCATCTTATCCGTGGAATATTACCTCATTGGTCTTCTTGTCTCATCTCTCTTTTCCTCAGTTTATCTGTTTTACTGGAACCCAAATTAACCCTCCTAAAAAAAAATCAAATTTAGGGACGCCTAGGTGGCTCAGTCAGTTGAGCATCAAACTCTTGATTTCAGCTCAGGTCATGATCCCAGGGTCATGGGATTGAGCCCTGCATTGGTGCATTGGGCTCCACACTGAGCGTGGAGCCTGCTTGGGATTCTCTCTCTCTCTCTCTCTCTCTCTCTCTCTCTCTTTCTCTCTCTCTCCCTGCCCCTCTCTCTAGAAAATTAATCAGCTCCCTCTTCAACTTATAAACCCCTGCTGGTTCCTGTTTCCTCAAGGATAAATTCTGAGCTCCCTATGAAAGACCCTCCCCCATCTAACCCTACACCACTGCTCTATCCCCATCCTCATCACACACGGTTCCTCTCTGTTCTCCACATATACCCTGGCCTGTCCTGGCAGGATGGTCTTCGCGTCCTCTGCTCCCTTAGCCTAGAATGCACTGCCCTCAGTCAGGCCTTGGGATTTCAGTTCATTTTTTTTTAATGTGGGAAATGTGTGTGTTGTTTGTATTGGGCCAAGCAAGAGAGACTATGTCTTATGATAATACCAACTATTAGCACCTTGATTTCATAAAAGAAAGAAAATTGACAATACTCCCAAGGTAGAAAGGACATCGTCTCCTACCAAAGTTCCTTCAAATTCCATAAATCTAGCTTTCTGAAAGACTTACAACCTTGCCCTTATTTTTCTCGTTTCCCCTGAGACACAGTGAAAAATGAATCACCAGCATCTGTCCATGGGCTTGCTTTTGAGACCTACTTCCCCACCCATCTCTTTCTTTCTAGAAAATTCCCTCCCATCCTTCGAGATAAAGTTGGAATTTGCTTCTTGAGTGGAGTCTTTCCTGACTCCCTGTGTCAGAGATAGCCCCTATCTCCTTGTTTCTGTCCTTGTTACTGTGTAACACACGTGGGCTTCTCATGGAAGTTTCTGGGCATATGAGTTTCTGGGCATAAATCACTAAAGCCCCTCAAAAGTCTTCTTAAACCTACCCTCTCCTCCCAGCTTTCCATTCCCCATGGCAGCGGTGCTCAGTCTCTCTCTGTAGAACTTCTCCTTCAGCCCTTCTAGGTATACTCCTACACCCCCATTACCTAAGACTGCCCTGGAAGAGAGTTTAGCAAACACGAAATCTGCCTCCTGCTCAAATGACAAACATCGCTCAGGCATCCCCTTAATCCAATTTGCCACCTGTCCATCTACTTATAGTCTTGTGGCCCCGAGTAAACTGATAAGCTGAGGTACTCGGGGCAGAAAGAAGTCATCTTTGCAGGCTGCACCTTACACACTCACGCATGCGCACATGCATGTATACACACACGTGCACACACATATGCACAGTTCTAAGAAATGAAACCGACTAAGTTCTATAGCCACTATTGACCTAGTCCATGAAATGCCACTGTTCAGTTCTCAGGGATATGCCTGGTAGCTCTTCCATTTGATACATTTCCTGTTCCTATAACCACAGTCTTCATCTTCTCTAGAGTGAGGAAGACATTTTTAAGACATTAGGGCAACTTCACTGGGACACCAGCATCTGGGAACCCAGTCATTATGAAAGATACAATGCTGAAACACAGATGAAAACCATGCTCTCTCTTAAGCCCAAATCAAAGGTGGGGGGGTCTTTTTTTTTTTTTTTAATGCTTTTACTTATTTTTGAAGGAGAGAGAGAGAGACAGAGCATGAGCGGGGGAGGGGCAGAGAGAGAGGGAGACACAGAATCTGAAGCAGGCTCCAGGCTCTGAGCTGTCAGCACAGAGCCCGACGTGGGGCTCGAACTCATGAACTGTGAGATCATGACCTGAGCCGAAGTCGGACGCTTAACCGACTGAGCCACCCAGGCGCCCCAAAGGTGGGATGGAATGGACCCTGACGTGCTTGCCAAATGGGCTCAGTGTGAATGGGCTTATATCACCTGCATTCACTGCCTATTCCTCTGGCCAGCCTCCGGGCCCTGGCTGTCATTCTAGTGTCAGAAGCCAGAGAGGAGAGGCCCCACGTTGGCATTGGCCTGGGGATCTGAGAAATCAACACGATGACTGTTCCCGGGGCTTCCTAGAAACTGTCTGTAGTTTAGCCAGACCTGCTGTGGGCAGGGTCTTATGCCAGCTACACACACCAAGGAAGCCACAGCTTGGTTGATGAGAAATTCTGGGAAGGAATCAGGCCCGCTGTGCTCTTTCCTCTTGCCAATCATGGCCACTGTTGGTTCCCAGAAGATTCTTTAACTATGTTAAGCCTGTTCCTTACCTGGGTGGAGGCAAGTCATGCTTTGTGACACTATGATAAGACCAAAGGGCAGCAAACATGTGTGGCCTGTTGGCAGGAATCTGTCCACTTGATTGCTCCTTATGTGTCTTACTACTTATTGGGAGTTACAGGTTGTCCACAGAAGGCAGTCTGTCCTCAAGGTGCTTGACAGAGGATGTACAATTTCCCTCCTTTGAGGATAATTTATTTCTCCCCTTGGGCTGTTTGTTCAAACCCACATAGGAACAGAAACACAACTTCATTTTCCCAAAGAAATGACCTGATAACCCAGCGAGGTAAATGTAAAGGACAAATTCTGTCGGGCCGAGCCTATGAAGGCAGCATTCTGGTGGCAGTGATTTGGGTGATAGAAATGGTCAGGGGTTGATGGAGGCCTTCCTCCTGGTTGGTGAGTCTGGGTTTGACCTGTCATGTGCCTTACTGCTAATATTATGTTCTGTTTTTGTTTATTTGGATGGACAAAGGGGCAGATGGGGCAGAGAGCAGAAGTGTGTTTAATTTTTATCAAAATCAGCTAATTCAAACTTTAGCCACAGAAAGAAGCAATATCCTTTGGGCAGCTTCTCTGAGGATAAGGCAAAGTGTAGTGATGGAAGAGATGGGCCTGGTTTGGAGGGCTAGCAGGTGCCTCCCCACAGTAGATGAAGTCCTGAGGGCCACAAGGAAGCCTGTCTTTAGGTAGGACCTTAACACTTACTGTCTTACATTGTAATTCTCTTTTCTCAAGTAAATTTTTAGAGTGAAATAGATATAACATAAAATATGCCATGTTACTCCCTTTAAGTGCAGAATTTAGTGGCTTTTTTTAAAAAAAAATTTTTTTTTTAATGTTTATTCATTCTTGAGAGACAGAGAGAGACAGAGTATGAGCAGGGAAGGGGCAGAGAGAGAGGGAGACACAGAATCTGAAGCAGGCTCCAGGCTCCGAGCTGTCAGCACAGAGCCCGACTCGGGGCTCGAACTCACAAACCGTGAGATCATGACCTGAGCCGAAGTCGGACGCTCAACCGACTGAGCCACCCAGGCGCCCCCCAGAATTTAGTGGCTTGAAGTACATTCACAATATTGTGCCATCATCACCACTATCCATTTCCAGAACTATTTCACTATCCCAAGCAGAAATTCCGTACCTGCTAAACAATAACTCCCGACTCCCCCTTCCCTCACCCCTGGGGGCCTCTATTCTACTGTCTGTCTCGGCGAATTTGCCGATTTCAGGTACCTCATATAAATAGAATCGTATAGTATTTGTCCTCTTGGGTCTGGCTTCTTTCGCTTAGCATAATGTCTTCAAGGTTCCTCCATGGTCTAGCATGTATCAGCACTTCATTCTTATTAAGGATCAGTAGTATTCCACTGAAGGTACAGACCACATTTTGTTTCTTCATTCCTCTGTTGATGGACACTAGGGCTGTTTCCACCTTTTGTCTGTTGTGAATAATGCCGCTGTGAACATTGGTGGGCAAGTCACTGTAATTCCTTTTTGCCACTCTAGTGGAAATGGAAAAGGTCAGGCGGCAGGGGGAAAGGAGGCTTGTCCTAGCCCTCTACCCCCACCCAGCACCTCCTCCCAGACTCCAGCTGGAGGGGACCGTAGCTCAGGGTCCCACACTGCAACACGGGCATAGGGAACATCCGGCAAGAGAGAAAGTGTGGCCGGCTTTCCAACTACTTGTTGGAAAGAGAGAATGCTGCCCCTCCCCAGCCCCCAGAAGAGGTGGGGGGGGAGGGGTTCCCGTCTCACATCTGTTTGGTAATTGCATTTATAGTATATAGTCTGGAAAGATACGAACCAAAATGTTTACCGTGCTTATTTTGGAGGACGGAGTTATTGGTGATACTTTCATATCAGCTAAAAATAGAACTATTTCTGTTTTTTAAAAAGTGAATGCCAGGTTGAGATTATTCAGGCAAAAAATAACAAAATATTCCACTTCCGTGCTTACATTCAAAATGCAGCCATTGTCAACAATCTGGTTCAACTGTCCCTTCTGTTAGCTCTGTCCGGCAGGAACATTTTCTGCATCGAACCATCACAAGTTGTATTCAGGTTTTTCGATGTCAATGTTAAAGACGGTGACCCCATAGCATTAATCTAATAGCCATTGTGCACATCATGCTGTGTTAGGAAAACACAAATAAAATAGATACATATTTGTACTCCGGACTTAATATAATCCCATGCAATATGCAAAAAATATAAGATCCAGATCAGTTTCCACATCAACTTTAGTAGAGATGCTTCTATCACATGCTATCTGATGTGTGGAAGATGGAAAGTCTATGTGCCCCATGGGCATAACGTCCTTGGGGTACAGTTTTAGGGAGACCCAAGAGGCCCTGCTGCCCTTCCTAGTCTCTATGGAAACCATGTTCCCACAGTGGACGGGAGCACATTGCCATCTCACATGCCTCCAGGGCAGGAAGTTAGAGGAGCAAAGCAGGTGGGGTGTCGGATCCTATCATGCGTTTTCCAAACGCAAACACTTTTAAGCGTGAGAAGGGATGCTGTTACCAATTGCACAGGGATAACTGGCATCCACTGGGACCGTTCAGGTAAATGAGGATGTACACTCTTCCTAAACACAAGACATGTGGAATGAGGGAGCCTCCTGCTCCAGCAAAACAGCATAGCCCTATCTAGAGACGGTAAGAAACAACATTCTTGAAAATCAGGTTCCAACCAAACACAGAGCCACTGACTCACAGTATTTGAAGGCAGACCCATCCCTCGAAGCTCCCCAAGGGGATCAGAGCAGGGCATCCAGCCACATGCTTTCTTTTAGGTTACGCTGCAGAAGCTTGGCAACCGACACATTCGAAACATGACTCTCCCTTCTGCTCTACCCGAACAGGGAACAACTGAAACGTTCAGTAATAGGAAATGATTGGGGAAATCATGGTCCATTCATATCAGCTTTTACTGATAATATCCGTAAAGATTTTTCAGTGGGATGGACAAAATCTCATGATATAATGTTGAATCCAAAAAGCAGACTAGAAAACAGGATATATAGTATAAACCCAGTTATGTGAGATATAAATCACACACATATACATATACATGAAGGATAGAGATGTAGGGGTGTCTGGGTGGCTCAGTCAGTTAAACATCTGGGTCTTGGTTTCAGCTCAGGTCATGATCTCATGGTTCATGAGTTCGGGCCCCACATCGGGCTCCAGACTGGCAATGCTGAGCCTGCTTGGGAGTCTTTCTCTCTCTCTCTCTCTCTCTCTCTCTCTCTCTCTCTCTCTCTCTCTCTCTCTGCCCAGCTCCTGCTCATGCGCTCTCTCTCTCTCTTCCTCTCTCTGTCAAAATAAATAAATAAACTTAAAAAAGAAAGGATAGAGATGTATAAAAATGTAGTTTGAGGGGTGCCTGGGTGGCTCAGTTGGTTAAGTGGCTGACTCTTGATTTTGGCTCAGTTTATGTTCTCAGGGTTCATGAGTTCGAGTCCCGCATCAGTCTCAGCACACTGACAGCGTGCGCCTGCTTGGGATTCTCTCTCTCTGCCTCTCCCCCGCTCACGCTCACTTTTTCTCCCTGCCTCTCAAAATAAACTTGAAAAAAAAAAAAGTAGTTTGACTCTGGGCAATGGGGGTTAGGAATGATTTTTTTTCTTCTTCTAAATTTTTCATTAACTTTTAAGTTTACAATAAGCATATATTTCGGAATCAGAAAAAGCACCCATATGTGTGTGTGAAAGCTGAATACACATCTGTGTGTGTGCATATATAATATATACATGTACATAGTACATATATATTCTGTTTTCTCATGTGGCCTGTCCAGCACTAACCTATCTGACCAGAGGAATTACCCAGTGTCACATTCTTACACTTGGCCTTGAGTGGTAGCTTATGTCAGGATCATGGGGGGGCTGTGGAAGAACCAAAAAGAATCCTCAGAAAATACCTGCTCCCTAAACCCTCTGCCCAGCCTACTGCCAGGAAGCAGGGAGGATGGCATCTAGTTATGACATTGGTAAGAATGGCTGTACATAAACTCGCGGTGAAAAAATTTTCTATTATTACATGATCTTTAAAAATGAGCTCTCCTTAAAAAAAAAAAAAAAAGCTTTCCTCAATTATCGCTCTCTCTCTCCCTATCCCCCACACAAAAAGACTTTCATTGTTGTTTGTTTGGGTTAAAAGCTGTTCTGTTGGTAAGACTGGATCCCATTGCTTGGCCACAAAGGAGAGCCCTTTCAAGACCTCTGTCCCCTCTGGTTCCACGGGCTGCACACATGGGAAGGAGCCTATCAGTACACAGTCTAGCAAGAGAACCTAACATTCTGTGTTGACCTACTGGTTCTTTTGGATTAAAAAACATCACACAGCAAAGAGGCTGGCGAAGTTGCTGTATTCTTCTCTTTGAATTCAATGGCAGCACATTTTCTCCTTTTTAAAAAAATGTTAATTCCAGTATAACTTACAGTGTTATATTAGGTTCAGGTGTACAATATGGTGATTACTCTGTACTCATCACAATAAGTGTACTCTTAATCCCCCTTCACCTATTTCACCCATTCTCCCCCCCCCACCCCCCACCGACTCTCTGGTAACCACCAATTTGTTCTCTAAGAGTCTGGTGTTGTTGTTTGTCTCTTTGTATTTTGTTTGTTTTGTTTCTTAAATTCCACACATGAGTGAAATCATATGGTTTTTGTCTCTCTGACTTATTTCACTTAGCGTTAAACCCTCTAGCTCCATCCACATTGTGAATGGCAAGGTTTCATTCTTTTTTATGGCTGAGTAATATTCCATTGTGTGTGTGTGTGTGTGTGTGTGTGTGTGTCTGTGTGTGTGTGTGTGTATCTTTTCAAGTTAGTGTTTATGTATTCTTTGTGTAAATACCAGTAGTGGAATTACTGGGTTATATGGTGATTCTATTTTTAATTTTTTGAGGAACTGTTTTCCATCCTGTTTTCCACAGTGGCTGCACTAGTGTGCATTCCTACCAACAATGCAAGAGGGTTCCTTTTTCTCTACATCTTTGCCAACCCTAGTTGTTTCTTGTGTTTTTTATTTTAGCCATCCTGACAGGCGTAAGGTGGTATCTCATCGTGGTTTTGATTTGCATCTCCCTGATGATGAGTGATGTGGAACATCTTTTCATGTACCTATTGGCCATCTGGATGTCTTCTTGGGGGAAATGTCTGTTCGTGTCTTCTGCCCGTTTTTTAATTGGATCGTCTGCAGGTTTTTTGGTGTTAAGTTATATAAGTTACTTACATATTTTGGATACTAGCCCCTTAGCAAATACCTCATTTGCAAATATCTTCTCCCATTCAGTAAGTTGCCTTTTTGTTTTGCTGATGGTTTCCTTTGCTGTGCAGAAGCTTTTAATTTTGATGAAGTCCCAGTAGTTTAGTTTTGCTTTTGTTTCTCTTGCCTGAGGAGACCTATCTAGAATAAAGTTGCTACAGCCAGTGTCAAAGAAGTTACTCCCTGTGCTCTATTCTAGGATTTTTATGGTTTCAGGTCTCACAGATCTTTAATCCATTTTGAGTTTACTTTTGTGTGTGGTGTAAGAAAGCGATCCAATTTCATTCTTTTGCCTGTAGCTGTCCAATTTCCCCAACACCATTTGTTGAAGAGACTGTCTTTTTCTTATTGCATATTCTTGCCTCCCTTGTCATAGATTAATTGACCATATAATCATGGGTTTATTTTCTAGTCTGTTCTACTGACCTATGTGTCTTTTTCTTTTTTTTTTTTTTTTTAACTAGGCTCCATACCTAACATGGGGCTTGAACTCACAAGCCTGAGATGAGGAGTTGCAGGCTCTACTGACTGAGCCAGCCAGGCATCCCTATGTGTCTACTTTTGATTACTGTTTTGATTTCTACAGCTTTGCAGTATATCCTGAAATCTGGGAATGTGATACCTCCAGTTTTGTTCTTCTTTTCCAAGGTTACTTTGGCTATTCAGGGTCTTTGGGAGTTCCATACAAATTTTAATATTATTTGTTATAATTCTCTAAAAAATGCTGTTGGTATTTTGATAGAGATTGCATTAAATCTGTAGGTTGCTTTGGGTAGTATGGACATTTTAAAAATATTTGTTATTCCAATCCATGAGCATGGGATATCTTTCCATTTCTTTGTGTCATCTTCAATGTCTTTGATCAACATTTTATAGCTTTCAGAGTATAAGTCTTTCACCTTTTTGGTTAAGTTTATTCTTAGGTATTTTATTCTTGTTGGTACAATTGTAAATGGGATTGTTTTCTTAATTTCACTTTCTGCCCCTTCATTATTGTACAGGAATGCAACAGATTTCTGTACATGGATTTTGTGTCCTGCGACCTTACTGAATTCACTTATCAATTCTAGTAAGTTTTTGGTGGAGTCTTTAGGGTATTCTATATAGAGTATCAAGTCATCTAAAAATAGTGAAAGTTTTACTTCTTCCTTGCCAATTTTGATGCCTTTTATTTCTTATTCTAGTGTAATGGCAGTGTATTTTATTTCCATGTATTTATTTATGCATTTGTACTTCCTCAGAAAAGGCTTTGAAGGGACATAACAGCAGTTATATTTTTGGGTTTGGTTTCACTTAATAAATTTATATATTTAACTTTCCAAAATGTATACATTAGTAGGATTTTATTTATTTTATTTTATTTAAATTTTTAAAGTGTTTATTTTTTTAGAGGGGGGTGGGCAGAGAGAAAGGGAGACTGAAGCAGGCTCCATGCTCTGAGCCATCAGCACAGCGCCTGACAAACTGTGAGATCATGACCTGAGCTGAAATCAGATGCTTAACCAACTGAGCCACCCAGGCATCCCAGTAAGATTTTTAAAAAAGAAGAAGAAAGAAAGAAGGGTGGCTTAGCCAGTTGAGCATCCAACTCTTGATTTTGGTTCAGGTCATGATCCCAGGGTTGAACGATCGAGCCCCATGTTGGGCTCCACATTGAGCATGGGGCCTGCTTAAGGTTCTGTCTCTCTCCCTTTGTCCCTCTCCCCTACTTGCACTCTCTCTCTAAAAAAAAGAAAGAAAAGAAAAGAAAAGAAAAGAAAAGAAAAGAAAAGAAAGAAAAGAAAAGAGAGGGAGGGGGAAGGGAAGGGAAGGGAAGGGAAGGGAAGGGAAGGGAAGGGAAGGAAAAAGGCAAGGCATCAGAGTAAAGGGAAAATAAAAGTAGAGGATGAGAAGACCCAAGAGGAAGTTCATGCCCAGAACCCTGTGGTGAGGTCCTGCGAGTTATGAAGGTTGGATGGGACACTCAGCCCTGAGTCCCCAAATGCTTGAAGAGAATGCCAAGCAGAAGACTCACCTTATAATGTGATTCAGTGAGAGGACCATAAAGCAATCTTGCTTTAAGATTCTATTTTAAATCTCTACCAACAGATAGCTCATACCATGTTCTTGCATCACCTGCTGAAGGAAAGCTGCCCACATACCAGAAATTTATATTACACAAGTGGGGGTTTTGTGTGTTACAGCAGTCAACCGGCCCTAACACACCCTAGAGGAGAACTTATTCCATAAATTGGTTTAATTACCTTTCTCTGTGTTTTGGTGCCCTCTCTTCAATTAGACTGCAAGTTTCTTTGGACCACTTTTTAAAAATTTTTTAATTGAATCCTCTATCCGCCGAGAGCCTAGCATAGAGCCATGCACCTAGTGAGCCTTCAGTGAATGCTGAATGATTGATTTGACAATGATCAATTTGAACTAATGGGGTGAAATGGAGTATTTGTGGTTTGTTTTCAGTTGCACCCAGTATAGGATTATGTGCGCTCAGTCACTTTTAAGAAAGGTTCTTGCCCTCAAGGAACTTGAGACCCCGTATATTCCTAGAGAGAGGAGATCTAAGGGAAAGAAATAAAATTGATATGTCTAAAAATCCATTTAAGATTTCTTCGAGAGATACTTATCTCTTTAATCCTGGAGGTTATTGAATGTAATAGAGGCTTGAGCGGATCTGAAACAGGGCTGCAAGCTGGGAGGAGGCTTGTGGTTGTTGGCTTAGCTCTGCAGCAAAGCGTGTGCCTTCAATTCCCTTGCCTGTAAAATGAGGTCAGTAGTTCCCAAGTGAAATTCTTTGGGTTGAGGTACACTGACTACCATTTGATTACATGTCTCTATGCCCCCCATGTGGTTTTGATGCACATCCAGATTTGGGAACTACTGCACTAGGTAGGTAGGTGATCTTAACGCGTGGGTTTGTCTTCTATAACATGGAAACGTAGTTTTCCTTTCTTGACCTAAGGTTGTAGAATTTAGAACTGGAAAGAAACATAGGATTGAATAATCCATTTCTTCGTGGGGGGGGGAGCAAAAATGCACAATAATCCCAAACACCTTTGGCTAGTCCAAAGATGAAATGGAAAAATAAGCAGGTTTTAAGACGATAGGGTTATTCTTTCACAGGATATGAGAATTCATCAAGTGTTATTAAACAGGGAAGTCAAAGTTCCCATTGCAGGAACTTAATAAATAGTTGTTGATTAACCGATTAGTGTGCTAACTCAAGCAAAGAAGGAAGTTTGGTTACTGTTTGTTACTGTTTTATTTTTATTATTTTTTTATTTTTTATTTTTTAAAAATAATTTTTTTTAAAAAAATAAATTTTTGAGACAGAGAGACAGAGCATGAACGGAGGAGGGGCAGAGAGAGAAAGAGACACAGAATCGGAAGCAGGCTCTAGGCTATCAGCCCAGAGCCCCACATGGTGCTCGAACTCACGAACCGCGAGATCATGACCTGAGCTGAAGTCGGACGCTTAACCGACTGAGCCACCCAGGCGCCCTTGTTTGTTATTGTTTTAAAGCAAGGGTAATTCAGGACAAAAATTCATTGTGGATAAAAATTCATTCAGGATAAAAATATGCATTGTGTTCTCCTAAGCAACCTAAACTATCTATTCTGTTATTCAAACAAACACCAAAAAGGACTTAATGTATCCTTTGGCAACCAAAGATAGAACTCCCACTTAAGCTTCTTTCAAGTAGATATTGGTGGTTACTTTTGGTTATTGAGAAATATTGTATGATCCGTGCCCTGTGTTTGGCAAAGTAGAGTTTGGAAATTCTGCCCCTGTCCCCACCACCATTCCAGGAATTTTGGGCAGAACTTAACCTTTGAGGGTGGCTTCCTTCCCTGCCCCTGGGTGCTTATCATGCTGCTGAGGGATACAAAGGCTTTGAAAATAGGAAGGATCCCAGCTTCCTTCAAAAGTGCAGCCATCAGAAAAACAACTATTGATTCTGAAACTGGGCAATTTCCAGTGGTACAAAAAGAATTGGCATATTATAGTAATTAGGCTATGTCTTCTATTCAACACATTCCAAATTATTTTCTATTCAGACATGTTCAAAATGTATTTTTATTCAATGTATTCAAAATGTTCATTCTTCAAAAAGTATTCCCCAATTAAGGGAATGGCCTCCCTCTACATCAAGTCATTCCCACCTTTATTCTCAGGGCTTAGAGGCCCCTTAAATGTTATTTGCCCTTATTCAAACCATGCACTCCCATTTCATGTATACTTGAATTATGTAAATTTTGAATAATGCTATGTAAAATAGCAATAAAATACCAACATTTAAAATAGTGCAAAGTTCCTCCAAATTTGTATGATTCGTCTGGAATGGCATAACAGAGCCAGAGCACCAACTCAGTGAAATTTAAACCACATTTAGTCCCTTGTCTGGTGGCCGCTTACATTAGCCGTAAACAGAAACCCGCATAGGCCTTGGTCATTATCATGGGAAACCATGGTGTGAATCTCGGGCAGAGGCTTTTGTGAGTGATTTTGTTGACACCAGTGCTGTTATTTTAACATGCATTGCTCCCATAGTTTGATATCTTTTCTAGCCTATGATAGTACCATCTAAACTTCTATAAAGTAGCAATCCTGAAAACGTGCTGTGACTTACTATGAAATCAAGTCAGATGCGATAGATGCAGAAGGCCTGGCAGTGGCCGTGACCCTTGGTGCTGTTAATTTTAGGGAAAGACCACAAAATAAAAGGGATATTGCTAGGGCTTTTTAAAAGAGCATCATTAAAGCAAAATTATGCTACTATTAGAGATGAGAACCTATCTCCTGGCCCATTTTGTGATTATAAAAAAATCATCCTTGGATTACGTGAGTTTTGAATGATGTAGTTCTTCAGGAATGCAGTTGACTTGTGAACATAGTGTATATCCCTCCTCGATTGCAATCTCTCAAAGAGGAAGCAGAAACCATCTGTTATTTCCATATTCCACACTCCACCTCCCTGATGATAATAATGGCGACATTGTTATAGAAATCCAGTGTTTACACAACAATGGTCTCAATTCCCCCTCATGATGACCCTGTGAGGTGAGTGTTCTTATTCTTGGCCCATCTTACCGACCGGGACCCAGAGATGGACAAACATTCATTGATTTGTTCATGTGGCTCGGCATGGAGCAGCACGTAAGAAAACTTCCAGAGTGATCACTGTGGGCATCCAAATAAAGTTGCAAATTGTGCCTCTTCACAAACTAGCCCCCGTGCATTCAGGAAAAGGAAAGACCAGAGAAAGGGGTGGAACACTCCTGATTGGCAGGTGGTAGATTTAATAAGCAAGGGAACTTATTTACGTGGCCTATCTTGGGTGGCCACAGGAAGAGTAGATCTCCACACCCAGCTACCAGATCTTAAAAGTTTCTAGAGAGGCCTTAAGTGGGTTCAGTCAACACTACCATCCAGATGGTTTCAAGACCACATCAAGGCTATGTTCTTGGGGAAGTTTCTGGCATGAGGAAGGCAAGCAGAACATGCCAGGGGAGGGGGTGACAGGCCTCTGATTACCTAGGTTCAGCTCATCCATCAACCAGTGGTCACGTTCTCTCAGTGACCTCTTCCAACACTCTCCTTATGTCCCTCCTGCATTATCTGTGACTGTGGCCCTGTATCTGTTTCCTTAGAGAATCACTTAGTGAGGACAACAGTTTCATTTGAGGCTGGCTGGTGATCAAGAAGTTTCACTTGTGTGTATTGATGTTCCATGCGTGGAAACGTATCTCTGGAGATGGAAAGGGGAAAAGAGTCACAAGCCATATCAGAGCAGAGCTGTCATGGCTATGGGTCCCAGTGAAAACTGCAGAAAAAGTCAGGGGATAGCACTCTGTTTCCAATCATAACCAATCATGAGATCTTGGACAGGCCCTTTAACCTCCCTGGGCCCTAATTTCCTCATTTGCAAAATAACACTTGTCTAAACTAACTTACAAGATTGTTATGAATGATGGGAATGTTTTCTTTCTAGCACACGTCATCTAAGGCAGGACAGACCTAAGGACTTAATGTGAGCAAGCAGGCAGGAAGCCCTCCCCACTCTGCCAGCACCTCCATCTGCCAAGCCCTCCACAAGCTCCCTGGTGGCATGGGCAGGATTATGTTGTTGCTGTTGTTTATTTTGAAAAATAAACTCAGCTTTTTCGATTCAGAGAACAAATAACAAATATGATAGCTGGTTAAAGAAACTGATATACATATTTATAAACAAACATACTTTGTTAGTTTTTAAGATAAGAAATTATGTCTCCTTCTGGTCTATAAAATTTATAAAATTATCCAGGTATAAGGAGTGAAATCAATTCAAAAGACTTTATTTTGGGAATGCCCAGAATAGGTCATTTAGATGCACTCATGAGGAATCGCCTCTCCTTGCTCTGAAATGCGTCCAGGATAGAGTTTTGTTCAACCACAGTTGTGTCGGGGACTTGTCCTTTTCATCCAGAACACAGTATGTGGCTGTGCAAGTAACAGAGGGACATGTCAGTCAAGCCTGAAAAGGCTCGAAGCTCCTAGAAGCACACAACCCTGGGGAGAGAGCTGAACAAAAGGCAAGAGTACCTCTTATTCTCTCCCCAGGCCACTGTCAGTCAGTTCCTTGTCCTTCAGTGCCAGCCCCCTCTTCCACAGTATCTCTAGTGTGCATGGAACTTGATGTGAGTTAATATATTTTGGGCAATGGTTATACACAGTGGGATTTGCTCCAGGGAAGGAGAAAAATAAGTTTTATCTTGCGATCAATTGATTTTGGCTGCCTGGAGCACCTTGTTGAAAATGAGTCCGAGGCAAGACCGGGTCAGGGGCAGAGAGTAATGAGAACCCACCCCACATAGCTGTATCGCTTCTCTTGGGCCTCAGACTCCCTGGAGATTGTCTTGGCTGGCAGCCTATGGCAACCAAGCTTCTTTGCTTTGTTCTAGACACACCAGAATTGCAAGCATATGTAGAACACTCTCAGAGATAGACAGAGCCACACAGAGAGACAGAGACAGATTTGTTATAGGAATTGGCTTGTGTGGTTATGGAGGCCAAAAAGTTGGCCTGAGAACTGGGGGCCATTTGAGTAAATCTCAGTCTGAGTCCAAAGGCCCAAGAACCAAGAACACCAATGTCTGAGGGCAGGAGAAGATGGATGTTCCCAGCTCAACAAGAGAGCGCACGTGCGTGAGAGAGAGAGAGAGAGAGAGAGGGAGAGAGAGAGGGAGAGAGAGAGGGAGAGAGAGGAATAGAGCCTATCTGCCGTTCTTCCACCTTTTTGTTCCATTAGAGCTCCCAGCAGATTGGATGATGCCCATTACTGAGGGCAATCTTCTTTACCGAATCTGCCCACTCAAATGCTAATGTCATCTGGAGTCACACTTGTAGACACACCCAGAAACCTGCCATCGGAGCATCGCTAAGCCTAGTCAAGTTGACATATAAAGTTAACCATCACTGGTGTGTCAGTTTGTATATTGAGAACAGTGGTGTTCCATCTTATTCATTGTATAAACCAACTGTATAAATGTGGAGCTCACACAGTGCTCAAATTCCAGATGATCTACCAAAGTTCCACACCCCCCTCCCCCATACATTTAGCACCTTTAGTATTTACCATTCTGAGGTTAAGAGAGGAGGCTCAGGGAGGTCACTTGACTTGCCTGGGGCCACTCAGCTAATTAGTAGAAGAGCCAAGACTGGAAACATTTCTCTGTACGCCTCTGTCTTGGATGTGGCTTGCATGACCTGGTTACTGGTCAGATGGGACAAACCATGAGGATCAGAACCTGGGACTAAGCATACCTACCTAAATGGGACAGACACCTGAACAGAACACGTTGAGAGACCTTTGCTAAAAGCAGGTACAGTCTGGGAAACAATGAGGTCTGTGAAGGTTGTGGCTACAGAAAGAGGTGGTGTAACCAACAGCTGTTGGAACCCAAGGACAAGCTGGGAGGAAATGATGTTGAGAGATCCTGCAGGCAAGTGGTGCCCTGGTGGCAGGGAGCAGGTCCCAGGAACTGGACCATTTTCAGGAACAGGTGTCTATCTCTGGGACAGCCTCTGGCACTAGAAACTCAGAAACTCAGCCCCACAGCGACTGATATGGTTGGCAAGAGATAAACATGGATATTCAAGTTTAAGTAATAGTGGAGGAACTCAATAATCAGGTGAAAGATGAGGTTCATTTTAGAGAGTAAAGCAAGAGCATTCAAGGCAGGGGCCAGAAAAGGATGTCAGTGTTGGGCTCAACCCACTGAGATGTGGACAGGACTGGCCTTAGATGTCAGACTGAGTTGAGCCTGCAGATCTGGGGTGTTTATAGGGGATGGTGCAGGGACAAAGGTGAGGGCTGCTGACCAGGCAGAATGTTGCCTTGACTTCCAGCCCAGTGCCCTTTCCTATTAAATATGTACCTGTTAGCAGTTCTGCAGAGCAGGAGACTTTTCACCGTTGTACCTGAAAAAAAAACAAATGAAAGAAAGGGTAAAGAAATGAGGTTCTGATTTGCTCCTGCTTGTTTGAAGAAAGCAGTTGTATTTACTCGGATTTGGTGGCTGCATATTGGCCAACTCAAGCAAAGGAAAGTCATAGCCCTCACAAAGATTCTTCCATGGCCAAACTTCAAGTGCTGCACAAATCATAGGAAAGTGGGCACTTAAAAAATGTAGTCTGTCGTCCTCTTAAAAAGTCAAGCAGGGCATAAAATGTGGGATTTAATCAGTGAGATGATTTTCAGGTATGCTCACTCATTGTGCGGGAAGAGAGGAATTGAGACCTATGTCTAGCAGGATAGAGGAGGGGAAAGAATACTGGTCTTGGGATCAGAAGACCTGGGTTCTGAGCAAGACTCTATCCTTGTAGTTGCTCTGAGCAATGTCCTCCTCTATGACCTGGGGGACTCTACACCCCAGAGAGGGATAAATGTTAAATGGAATCATGCCTCTGTGAGTGCATTGAAGAAGTTGCAGAGAATGGTTCCCCTATAGTTTAAGTCCACAGTCCCTTCCTTCTTTCTCAGCTATTCAGATATTCTTGTCTGAGTTGTGGAGAGAGTCCTCTGATTTGGCCTTTGTAGACTGAGCCTTGTGACTCACTTTACTGTTGCAGAAGCTTGGTGGCCAGTCCTTCCAGCAACACTTCACCTATGTCCAATCACACTCACGCTCTTAGAGCAGTAGGGAAAGGCTAAAATTCCTGTCACTATCCATGCCCCTAAAATTATTGGGATCAAGTCATATCAAACTAGGAGTGAGGAGGGACTCCTGGGTGGCTCAGTTGGTTAAGCGTCCGACATCAACTCAGGGCATGATCTCGTGGTTCATGGGTTTGAGCCCTGTGTCAGCCTCTGTGCTGATGGCTCAGAGCCTGGAGCCTACCTCAGATTCTGTGTCTCCCTCTCTCTATGCCCCTCTCCCACTTGCACTTTGTCTGTCTGTCTGTCTGTCTCTCTCTCTCAAAAATAAACATTAAGAAAAAATTTTAAAAACCAAACAAATTAGGAGTGAGGGAAGTTGTCAAGATCCAAGAGAAGAAAATGAATGTTTACATGGAATCCCCATAACTTCTAATTTCTCCATAAGCACTCTCTCTCATCCCTAGTTCTCCTGGGGACACATCAACTGTCCACCCTTGTAGGGCATGTACCTCAAGCTGGACTCACTTCTGAAAGTCGTTAGGTAATACGTTGCCCTCTGGAATTGGCCAAAACCAGCAGGCAAAGAACTGATCCTATTAGAATTGGCATGGTCCAGCACAGGAATCAGAGAAGGTGCCGGTGGGCCCTTTCAGGGAAGATGGCACTTATTTTCTGGGCAGTTCTCTCGATAGATAGGTAGATAGATAGATAGATAGATAGATCTACATATCTATATATCTATATATATACTAATTCTCACAAAAGCCTTGAAGGTATGTTATTACAGAAGTGAGTAAGATGAGGGTGACAGAAGCTAAGTGGTTTGCTTAATGTTGCCAGCTAGCAGGTAGTTGAGCCAGAATTCAAGCCCAAGTCAGCTTGAGAGCAAAGCCCATGCTGTTTATGGGACACCATGCAGCCTCCTTCTCACAGAAGTGCTAATTAACTTGGCTCAGGGTGGGTAGGGCTACGTGCTGGAGAAGAGTCAAGGGCTTGTAGTCCATTAGATGAAAGCCAAGAGTCCAATATTGACAACTTAGACCCTCTCTTCCCTCTTCTCTTTCCTCTCCTACTTCTTGTTCCAGGGAGACCCGTAGGTAGGGGCAGTTTGGGTTGGGTCTGGAGGTGCATCCAGAGAGAGAGGCTCTGCAGACCAAACGACTCAACCAGACTTGTGAATACAGCCCCACAAGCAGTCATTGATCGTGCACCAAGCACTCAATGCAGACGGCAGGATATTCACCCCAAGTTGTTAAATGACAACCAGGGCTGTATATGACTGGAAGTCAGAAGGAGGGCTCCAGGCAGCAGGGGCTCAGCGTGTGGTTGAGATCAGAGGAGGCAGTGCGGATGAAGGGAAAGGCTCCCACGAGGCATGGGGACCTTACCCAGCTGGCTCAGGGTAAATGTTTGTTGAATGAAAAATGGAAACTGAAGGGTGGCTTGAATTCAGACAGGAAGAAGTGAGTTGAGAGGACACTCTGAGAATGAGGAAAAATGCCAAAGAACTCCTGGAGGCAGGAATAAGTGGGAGAAAGGGAGGCAAACACCATGATTCTTTTGAAAGGAGCAAGGATACCCCTGGTGGTAGTGACATGCTGACGAAGGCGGGGTTGTCCTACGGCAGGCACTCTGGCCTCTCCACTTGGGTGTCTAACAAGCATCTCAAACTTGTTTCAAGCTGAGCTCTTGATCTTCCCCCTCAAATCCCACTTTTTCACATTTTAGTTGCCAGGAACCCCACCCCTGTACTTGCTCAGGCCCCGCCTCGTCGAGCCATTCCTGACTCTTCCCTTTCTCTCACAAACTATACCCAATTCGTTAGGAAAGAAGACTGGCTCTGCCCTCACAATCAGTCTAGATTCTAGAATCTTCCCTCTCACGTTCCATCGTTCTGTGGCATTCTCAGAGAGCTAGGCCTCCGCGGAGGGCAAGAGGGGAGAATTGGATTAGATTCATTGGTGACCATGAAAACATTTTCAAAACAACTATTCATTTTCAGAGCCCAGTGAAAAACTTTGTAGGTACATTCTCCTCAGCTGGCTTTTCCTCGGCATTTATTTCTAGCCTGGGCTGATGTCATTGATAAAATGAATGGAGAGATGAGTCAGTGGTTGAGGACGGCGACAGGCCCTCAGTGGTAACTACTAAATTAAGCTAGCTGTAGCTTCTTAAGTTCAATGTAAAAGCAGAAATGGAAAAAAAAAAAATGTCACGGAAAGGAAGAGGCCCAGGGGAAGATAATTTTCGGTCTCTCTTCGAGAACAGATTTATGCCGAGGGGCCCAAAATAATACATAATTGGCAGGCTTCTTGTCAACTTTGCTACTTTAGTCCCAGCTGAATTACATGTCAGTTGTGTAAACTGCTATAAATAATTATCGGTTTTGCAAAAATTATATGCAGACAGAAAAGCTAGTGTCCTGTGGGAGCTACGTCTCAGAAATATCCAGATTTGGAACCAGGATTAACTGCCTCCAAGACCTGCACCACAGTCTGCAATCACTTAAGTGTTGCAGCAACACTAATGGAGGCAAACCCATGACCCCCAAATGTGTGCGGTGACACAGGGTTGCTGTGTCAAGTGAGTCTGGATAAGACACAGCTGCGTTGAAGCTGGAAATGGCAAGCTGATGAGGCAGTGTAAGCCACCTCTCAGAATATGACCAAATGAAAGGACTTTCTTCTTGTTTTTGTTTTTACCAATTCATTCAACATATTCCCTGAGAACCTACTACTTCCCAGGTGCTAGGCCCTAGGGATGCAAGACAGACACCATTCCTGCTTTACAAAACTTACAATTTATAAGACTTACAATTTCTTATCACAGCATGATATGAACTGTGAAGGAAACAGGAAATAACAAGGGCACTTAACTGTGCCAGAGAGAGCAGGGAAGGCCTCTTTGAAAAGGGGAAATTGAGACCTAAAGATGAAGAGGAGCTGGCCGTGTGAAGAACAAGGCCATTCCAAGCAGAGGGAATAGCATGTGCAAAGGTCCTGAGAGGGGAAAATTAAATGCCTGCTATTGAAGTAGAGTGAAATATAGACAGAGAAATATTGGACAGAGAATTATGGATCTAGAAGTGTCACAGATAGCAATTTGCCAAACACCATTACTGCATATTTTCTAAAGTTTAGACAGTCTTATTACCTTCCCTAGAGTCTCACAGCAAGCCAGTGCAAGAACTGGTACCCAGAACTCTGGAATATTCTATATCATCAAACCCTCTTGTCAACTAGTCAGAATAATTTGAGTTTATTCATTTTTGTTCTTCCAAAATATTAGTAGCTCCATGTGTCATACAACAAGCAAATTGCAGATTTGGAAGATAAAAGAGGTCATTTTATGCTACTGTCTTCATTCCTTCATTCTTTCACTCATTCAGCTGTTCAGGGATGTCCTCAGGGAAGCTCATGTGCCCACAGCATTGCTGTTTTCCTGGCCACCAAACTTTGTCATGCTTTTCTTATGACCTGTGTACTATCTGTAGCCTCCTCTGGATGCAAAGTTCCATGAGGAAGGAGGTCAGTATCTATCCTACCTCAGCACTTAGCACGTAAAAGGTGCTTGATTAATATTTGTGGAAAGCTGAATGGATGACGAATGGATGGCTGAATAAATGAAGGCTGACTATCTTCCACTCTTCATTGGAAAATTCACCCGTGAGGATGTGGTTGTATTCATGCATGCTCCAATCTTGTCTTCAAACACTGCCAATAGGGAGTTGATATATCATTAAATGCTTCTCCACCATACAGACCATTAAAATCCAGTAGTCCATTTTACCATGACTGTGGTATTCACAGATATTTTCTAAATTTTATTTCTCATTGTTTCCAATAGGTAATATATATGCATGATTCTAAAGTCAAAGCAATATAACAAGGAGTACTTTGTGAAGTTTTTACTCTGTTCCCCATGCCCCGTCCCCACCCATTCTAGGTGGGGTGACCATGCAGACTGGTTTGTCTAGGACAGTCCCAAACTGTACCAACTGTGTTGATATAAATATTAATGGTGATTCCTTTCCCTCTCAAAAATATCCCATTTAGACAAAAAATAATATGGTTACCCTATCTGTAGTTAACTATTTTCACTACTTCCTTCAAGCTTTTCTTTATGCAGCATCAAGCAAATAAGAGAGGAATACGGTTGGTTTCTCTTTTCCCCAGAACCTGACCTGGCTCCCTAGACCTGCCAAAGAAATGCTAGCATATTAATATTTTGTTCTAATAAATGATAAGTTTTATTTTATTCTTTAATGTTTACTTATTTTGAGAGAGAAAGCAGGGGAGGGGCACAGAGAGAGGGAGAGAGAGAATCCCAAGGAGGCTCTGTACTGTCAGCATGGAGCCTGATGCAGGGCTCGATCCCACGAACCGTGAGATCATGACCGGAGCCAGAGTCAAGCGTCAGACACTTCACCGACTGAGCCACCCAGGCACCCCAAATGATAAGGTATAAAATAAAACATTCTTTAAATCAAATACCTTCATGAATGCTAAGAACTTTCAATATATTCCTATTTTTTCCCTTAATAATTAACAGTTTTCCCACTAAATCTCCTAATAAAATGGTTGCTAGCCAGTGGTTCTTCTTTAGTCTGATATGTAAGGCTTTTTAAGAACTACAGAAGGCTGTTCTGCCAATAAATTTTCAGGGAGTAGAATAACTGTGTGTGTAGCATTTAGAAGCACTTACCTCTCATCACACTTTTCAGGTCCTTTGGGCTATTGAGGTAAATTGAGTTAATTGCCCACATCCTACTGTTAGAGTGGCCTTGCTTGAATAAAGGAAATTAGCCCAATTGGAAGCTAGAAATCAGGCTATGTCGCATAAGTCATGAGTGAAGAATTTCTCAAACTGTGGTCCTTGGGCCACCTACGTGTGAATCAGCTGAAGTACTTTATTAGAGGATAAAGTCTTGGACTGCCCTCACATCTACTGAGTTTCTCTGTACCACTTTTTTTTCCACATGTCATTTTTCTGATCATTATCACTGTCGTCCGTAGTTCTTGAACAAAAGCCATGTGCAGGACACCGGACCAATGCTCTGCAGGAACCTCCTAGCTCCTCACACCCTGAGTTTTAGAGATGATTTCTCTTTCTTTCTTTCTTTCTTGTCTCATGATTTTTAAAAAGTATTTTCTTGGGGTGCCTGGTGGCTCGGTTGATTAAGCGTCCAACTTCAGCTCAGGTCATGATCTCACAGTTCATGGGTTCAAGCCCCGCATCAGGCTCTGTGCTGACAGCTCAGAGCCTGGAGCCTGCTTCAGATTCTGTGTGTCCCTCTCTCTGCCCCTCCCCCACCCATGCTCTGTCTCTCTCTCTCTCTCTCTCTCTCTCTCTCTCCCCCTCAAAAATAAACATTAAAAAAAATTTGAAACATTTTCTTATGAAAATTTTATTTATTTATTAACATTTATTTATTTTTTGAGAGACCGAGACAGAGCATGAGCAGGGCAGGGGCAGAGAGAGAGGGAGACACAGATTCTGAGGCCGGCTCCCGGCTCTGAGCTGTCAGCACAGAGCCTGACGCGGGGCTTGAACTCACGAGCCGCGAGATCATGACCTGAGCTGAAGTCGGATGCTTAACAGACGGAGCCACCCAGACGCCCCTCTTATGAAAATTTTAAAACACAGGTGAAAGGAGAACAGTATAATAATCTCCACGTAGCCATTATCAGCTTGAATGATGACCAACCCATAGCCAACTTGGTTTCATCTGTGTCCCCGCCAAGGTTTTCGCATCCTTGGGAATCCCAGACATCCTCTGTTCCATCTGTAAATATATGTTAGCATGTATGGAGAATTCTTCCCTCTCCTACAGAGGGGCAGCTGATAGGAGAGGGACTTGAGCGGCACCTGGCATGGGTGGAGGGACAGCATCTCAGGTCCAGCTGGGTGTCCTGTGGATCTCCTCTGGGCTGGCTATTAACCTACGAGGCGTTTGTACTAGGCACATTTTGAGGTCCCTCCTGGCTCTAAGACACAGGTTCTGTCCTTTCCCCCGAGGGGCTGTCCCTGCTGGGTTGTTGGAGGCCCAGACACGAGGGCATTCACTGAGGCCAGTTCTGGGCTGGGGTGTCCACATCTCCATTGAACACGGGTGGCTGAAGTGCATTCTTGTCATAAGCTAAGTGCTTCGTTATGGCTCGAATACCACGCCAGACTTTTTCCACCCTTCACTAGGTTTGTTTCTGAACTTCATCAGCATTTTGCCCGCTTCCTTTGCCCTGTACAAGCCATTTGTTCCAAAAAGCATTCGCTCCTCTGCAACACGTGATATCCTGCTTGAATTGGAAGTAGGTCTTTTCTCCTTTTTAAAGAAAAGATGGCCCATCTGCAATACAACAATTTGTTTTTACAGAGAAAACCCAAGCCCTTCATTGTGGGACAAAATGCCACTTTATGATCTTGTGGCCATGATAGGCTACCATTTGTAGTCCTCTAAAACCCTAAAAGCCTGCAACCCAGTGTGTTACTGACCTAGGCAAGCCTGGTGCATAACAGTGGGAAAACCGAAGCTCGCACGGCTTTGCATCAATAACAGAGAGAGCGAGAACAAACCACTAACCCAAACTGCAGGCACTACCAAAGAAACCTTTTAATTAGGTCAGCGTTATAAAGTTTCCTACTAAATTGTTAGAGGGGATATGTGAAGAGTAGGCTCTTGATTGATCTTTGGCCCAGAAAGCAGAGGGCTTCTTGCCGTCGACATTGCTTTTCATAAAGTGGTGAAGTTGGCAATATCCCATTCTCGTTACTCTGCTTTCTGCTACCCTGCAGAAAAGTTGTTTTCTCAAAGAAAAAAGTTGGTTTTTCTCCAATACATTCCAATAGCAAAGGTCTTTCATCATTAGGTGAACTCTGTTTAAAAGAGGTATATTTCCTCAGCCTTAAGACACTATTCTGCTGTCTTGTGAAAGACCACGGTTTCAGGGTAAGAAGCAAAGGGTTGGGACACACAGGCTCAGATTTCTCAGTCTCTTCTGTGTCTTGCTGCGTGACTGCCCAGATGCGTGGGTCCTAAGACCCTTGGTTGGAGCCTGTTGAACAAAATCTACCACCATACAAGATACCCTGGAGAAAAGAAGCAGTCCTAGGTTGCATTTTTCTTGTTGCATCTTTAACAGCTTGATAAATTGGACCTGAATAAAAATGTAAAAAATGTAAGCAAAGAAAAGTAAATTTTAACCACAATAATTGGTTTTTTCACCCAAATAATTGACAAAGATTTCAAAGAACGTTAATGCTCTAAGTTAGCAATGGAGTGGGAAAAGGGGTCACTGATAATGAGAGGATCTGTTGGTACAACATTTCGGAAGAGCACTTTGGCAGTACATGTCAAAAATCCTCTACAGTGAATATCCTGTAATCTACTAATCTCTCTTCTAAGAATTTATCTCAAGAAATAATCAGACAGGGGTTCAAAACCGTCCACAACAGATGTTTACGAGCGGAAAAAAATCGACGTCCAAGAATGTAGATTGGGTGAAGGAAGTTGTTACACATTTGTAAAATGGGAATCTCTGAAGTCATAAAAAATTATAAGGTGGAGCTATATTTATGGCCATGGAAATATCGCACAACACATCTTTTTTCCTTGCGCGTCTATCCCTTGTCTGTTTCCCTCTTCCTCTTTGCAATGATGGGTGCTCCTATCAACTCTAGAGAACATCAGTGAACAGGTACTCTGCTCCACTGGGATCTAGATGGACATTAGAATTCCAAGAGGATATGAGTATTGTTACCGTTCCAGTTAAACAGTACAAGGAACCCGCTGGTTCCTTTAATGAAATCACACTCAGAGATCATCATGAAGGTCCAATCTTCATTTGGGAAACAGTAGCTGAACCGTGTGGTCACTGCTCTTGTTGTCAGATAATCATCTTCCATTACTGTCCTTGGAGGTATTCCCTGCGGAGGGAATATTTCCTCATTCAATATTTTCTGCATAAAGGTCTTGATGGAAAAGTGAAATTAGTCCCAGCTGGAAAACTAGAAATAAAATGACAAAATGCCAATTTAATATTGGGACAGGTAAAAAGGAAGGATGTCCCTTTTTACTTAAAAGTCTTTAAATCCAAAAGATATATTTGTAGACATTTGTAGACCTGCAAAGGGAGAAGAATGGAGAGCAAGCATATGAGGTGGGTGGAGAAAATGCTCAACAACAATGAGAAATTTGGTCCAAATTCTCCCCAAGCTATGGAAGTTTATTTATAAATGTAAAAATGTGTTCATTAAATAGACACTGATCAAGCACCTGTTGTGTGGCAGCTCAGATATGTAAAGAGAAGCAAGGCAGCCTCCCCTCAAAGATCTCCCAGGAACCCTAATGGCCCTGGATTCGGCAGGCGGACTAGAATGTGTCTCAGTTCTGCTCTAGGTAGGCAAAGCCCCCTTCTACATAACCTCCAATGCCCTTTTTTCCCCAACCATGAACTAATTCCACTAACTGATTGTTTCAGTGTCACGTAGATAAAACCTGTCCTCCATCTGTCGAGATGTCCTGGAGCTCTTCCTTCTATGCATTCTTTCTCCAGGTAATCTCGTGTAGTCTCATGGCTTCAAATACCATCCAGGTCCCATGAGTCCAGGCTGGCCTCTCCAGTCCCTACCTTTCCCCTGAGTCCCACAACCAAGTATGCGCCTGCCTATTTGACAGCTTGGACATCGGATGCGCTTCTCAGATCTCACCAGGGGCGGTGGCCCAGGTCCTCCACTCTGCCTGGCCGGCCCTGCAGTCACCGGGGCTACACTCTGTGGCTGCTGTCACTCGGCACGAGAAGGGGAAGTAGGAGAGGTCCACCCTCCTCCGTTGTTCAGTTGCCAAATTACTTATCGACTCAGTTATTTCTCTCCTTTTCCCTTGACTCTGCGCTGGAAATTCTGCCAGAAGTTCTCCTGGACTCCATAGCTGCCTTCTCCTGCATGTGTTTTGGATTAGGGTTTCCTCAATTAACAGGATCCCATCTGCTTTTAATCATTCACGAATTTCCTCAAAGTTTGAAGCTTTCTGGCTGGGCTTCTTATTTTTTTCTCTCTCTCTCTTTTTAATGCGTTCTTTGAATGTTTTAAGATTTTTTTTTTTGGACCTTTTGGGTAGAGAAAGATGCACTCTGTTTTTCATCTTGCTTTAATATCTAACCTTTCTTACAGATTCAGTGTTGTTCTGAATGTAAGCCAATTGAATGACTCAATCATTTTGTTAATTATCATTGTGTGCTCTGGGACTATACTACCTTCAGGGGATGGATAGCACTCCTATACCCAAACACTATGTGACCTCCAGTCGATTACTGAAGAAGTAGAAAGCACTCAGAGGTCTAAGGGTTATTGTTTCTTTTAGCTATGAATTGTCACTTCTCACTTCTTTCAATGTGTCTTGCTATTATAATTGGTAGTCTAATGTTTAATACAGTTGCTTTTCCTTTAGAAAAAAATATATGTGCTTTATAGAAGCTTTTGTTTCTTTTTTTAAAAAAATTTTAATGCTTATTTATTTTTGAGAGAGAGAGAGAGAGACAGAGCACCAGTGGGGGAGGGGCAGAGAGAGAGGGACACACAGAATCCGAAGCAGGTTTCAGGCTCCGAGCTGCCAGCACAGAGCCTGGCACGGGGGCTTGAACTCACAGACCACGAGATCATGACCTGAGCTGAAGTCAAATGTTTAACCAACTGAGCCACCCAGGTGCCCCTAGAAGCTTTTGCTTCTTAACCCTCCCTTAAGGGGAGGTGATTATTTCTGTTTTGGCAATTACATTTAATAAGAAAAATTTCTCAGATTACTTCTTTTTAAATAGGTGATATTTTACTATAATTATACTTTTTTTAAAAAAAACAACCTTGAAACAAAATAAAATTGGTTTGTTTAAGCTGGACCCTGCATTTGAAGAGAGCACTACATAATTTAGTTCTCAAATTGTTCTATTATCAAAGGGAATAGGAGTTCTCTGGAGACAAAATAATTTGTTCTATTGTCTTCAGGATAGTGGAGGAAATGAAAGCTTATAGCAAGGCTATGTGAATATCCTCTGCTCTTAAAATATAATATCTTCCTCTATCTCATCAGTTAGGTAAGAGGTTGTAATGGTTAATTTTGTGTCACCTTGGCCGGACCATGATATCCAGATATTTGGTCAAACATTAATCTGAATGTTTCTATGAGGGTGTTTTGGAAGAGATTTACATCTGAATCAGTGGATTTTGAGTCAAGCAGATTGACCTCCATACGGTTGGTGGGTCGCATCCAATCAGTTGAAGGCCTTAATAGAATTAAGACTGACCTCACCAGAGCAAGAGGGAATTCTGCCCGCAGATGGTCTTTGGACTCAAACTGCAGCATCAGCTATACCTGACTCTCAAGGTTCCTGGCCCATCCTGCAGATTTTGGATTTGCCAGCATCCGTAATTATATGATCTGACTCCTTAAAACAAGTCTCTTTATGTATATAAATATAAATATATTAAGTATGAATATATAAAGCATTAATGTGTCGAAATATATAAATATAATATTAAGCATGTCGTATATTACATATATTTTGTAGATGTATTTAACCCTAAATGGACTTGGAGTCCTTGTACATTTTCACACTGAGGGATAGAAGTTACAGAAATCAGAGTAAACCCTACACATATTCATGTAACTGCTTTGAGAATAGAGATCAAATCCCTTCTCAAGAGATAGTTTTATGGATCTACTTGCTCATTACTACCTTTGTAGACACCCCTGGACGATGAACTCTATTTTTCTACTAAAAACCATGATGGCAGCCTTGCTTCTAATCCACGAGGCATTTCTTGAATGTTGGATTTAATTCAACAACCTGAATCACTCTGTACAGCTATGATTTCATACCTCTGCTAAATCCCTAGAATTTGCACTTGACCTTGTCTCCCAGTCTTCCTGGCCTTCCCAGTTACTGAATTGTACCTTCATGTCCAGATAAGTAACATTCGCTCATTTCCTCGCTCACCAGACTCCTGGTCTCAGCCAGACCAGGTCTTCTTCTCTGCTTCCCACACAATGACCATGAGTGCCACAGACCTTACGCTGGGTTTTCCTAATTTTCACGACAACCTGACAAATTGGCAAGTGTCTTTTGTCTTAATTTCTAATGTAGTTCATATGTTTTAATGTTATATTCTACAGTGTAAAGTTGGCCTAAATAGGAAGACTATTTTTATTTTTATTTTTTTTAAATTTTTTTTAACGTTTATTTATTTTTGAGACAGAGAGAGACAGAGCATGAACAGGGAGGGTCAGAGAGAGGGAGACACAGAATCTGAAACAGGCTCCAGGCTCTGAGCTGTCTGCACAGAGCCCGACGCGGGGCTCGAACTCACGGACCGCGAGGTCATGACCTGAGCCGAAGTCAGCCGCTTAACCTACTGAGCCACCCAGGCGCCCCAGGAAGACTATTTTTAAAACATTCCATGCTAAGTATGTCATCACAAACTAATGGTAACCTTGGAGAACACAACTGAGACCTGATTATTCAAACAAAATAAATAATATAAAATAAAATAAAATAAAACAAAATAAAGTAAAATAAAATGAAATATAACTGAGCAGCACTTAACCTTTTAATAACGCAGAACTAGACATCCAGCTCTACTTGAATCAGTCAAGGTCAAGTCAGGAGATTTGAACCCCCACAGTTAGTTTAACAGACAGAATTTAATATAAAGTATTATAAACTAGGTAGGTAGGTTTAACATTAGTCTAGGTAATGAGAGTTGGCTTCTATTACTGCTATAACAAATCACCTCAGATTTAGTGGCCTGAGACCACACAGTAACAGATTTGTTGCTTTAAATTTCTGGAAGATCAGAAGTCCAAAATCATTTCTAGCGGGCTAAAATCAAAGTGTCAGTAGAATTGTGTTCCTTTTGGAGGCTCCAGGGCATTTATGTTTCCTCGCCTATTCCAACTACCAGAGGCCATCTGCATTTTTTCGTCTCGTTGGCGCTGGCTTCACTCCATCCTCTGCTTCCACTGGCACACCCCCTTTTCTGACTCTGACCCTCTGCCTCCCTCTCATAAGGACCTTTGTGATTACGCGGGGCCCATGCAGATAATTCAGGAGAATCTTCCCATCTCAAGATCCTTAACTGATAAATTCTTTTTGCCATGTAAGGTAACAGATTCGCAGGTTTTGGGGATTAGGATGTGGATGTCTTGAGGGGGACCATTATTCTACCCATCAAAGTAACTGACAAGGCAAAAATGGAACACTAAGGTGTTGCATTTTATAGACCGACTTAGCCACTGCAGGAAGCAGCAACCCATCTAGGGTTCCAATGAAGGGAAGATGTTGGAATGCTGACAATTTTGAAGCTTAGAGAAAAGTCCCACAGAGCAGAAGCGCAGACCTCTGAGGACAAGATGCCGGCAGCTAGTGGTGGCGTCTCTGAGGGGGCGGGGGTGGGACACTGAGGCAGGTTCTCTAAAGGTTAAGAGAACTGGAAACTGCTGCCTGTGGCACGGAGTAAGGCTTCAGGGGGCAGGAAGCAGGGCTTCTGATGCTGACCGGAACAGGAAGCAAACAGGAAGCTACAAAAAGGAGTAGGTTTCTTTCCTTCCTCCTGCCTACTAGGCATCCTCTAATACTCCTTGTTGGCACTCCAAGAGAGAGCCAGCTGGCACGAGAAAATTGTGGGTAGAGTCCCAGCCCCACCATTACGAAGCAGAGCACAGAAGGTAAATCAGAACTCGAGAGACAATAGTTTTATAAGTGGTACATGACTCAACGTGACAAAAAGCAAAAAGCATAAATCCACCAATTGTTTTGATTATGTATCCTTGAGACAAGACTTTTTCTCTCAGCTCATTGTTTTGTTTTGTTTTGTTTATATGTTGTAGCTTCAGCTCACTTTAAGACACATGTATGGAGGGGTGCCTGGGTGGCTCAGTTGGCTAAGCATCTGACTTCAGCTCAGGTGATGATCTCCCGGTTTGTGGGTTTGAGCCCCATGTCAGGCTCTGTGCTGACAGCTCGGAGCCTGGAGCCTGCTTCGGATTCTGTGCCTGCCTCTCTTTCTGCCCCTCCCGTGCTTGTGCTCTGTCTTTCTCTCAAAAAATAAAACATTAAAAAAAGAGACATGTATGGAAATTATATAGTGTTTTTAGATATACTCTAGATAATGCAATGATTATCAAACTTTTAGAAAGGATGTACCCTTGGATTATTTTGTTTTCTAACACTCCAGGCAATCTCCTTCAATCCCTTCTCATATATGTTTAGTTTCTAATTAAAGCTATTAGTTCATTTGTCTGAAAATTTCATACCTTTCTTTGAAACAACTAAAGATAATGCAGGATAACTCAAAACAAGAGGAGAATTTCTGGGTCAGTACAGTAGATGGTTTCATCAAACCATTTCATAACAGCAAGTGCAAAGAAGGAGGATAGAGGAGACATAGAGGTAGGATAGACATAGGATAGAGGAGACATAGGAGACATAGAGGATAGAGGAGACATCCTGAGTCAGAAGTTCAGAGTAAGAAACGTATATCCTATTTTGAGAGTGCAATCTCTGCATTTTTACTCATATTCTGATCTATTTTGATGGCTTGTGTGAACAGTCTTTCCAAATGTAGTTTCCCATTTTCAAATGCCAGATTTGTGTTCAACATTACTAGATATGTTGTCTGATATACTCCCCATATTACCAACCTCTTCTTCAATTATAAAAGCAAGACTAAAAGAGCTCAAAGTTCTTGGGTCTATCTACCAGCATGTGCTCCCCATGTTGACTTCCAAAATGTACCAGGTTAGAGCACCTGCAGTACTGGGCTTGGTGCCCTCTTTTGTTCTCAAGTAAACGAATCTTGAAGCTCTGAGGTCCCACCGAGCCTGGGATGGCTTGTTTGGCTTTCAACATCATTCAGTACACTTTCTTGTCATGACAACCAAGAAAGACCTCAAGCTAACATATTTAACTGCTTCTCATACTTCATTCTCAATAATTCTGTCTCCTTTCCTCTCCCTCGTTTATAAACGCATCTTTTGACTTGGTACAGTGACACAGCAGATTTTTAAGAAAAAGAAGCCAAGGCAAGGAAAAAAAATTATGCCAGGAATTTATTCCAAAAAATATTGTTCAGGATAAGTTGGGTCTGTGTAGACTCATCCTAGTCCCATACACATTTGACATCTTTCATCTCTTCAATAAAGGCTATGTTCAAAGTGGCAATCCTAAAATACTGATGATAAAATCCTAACGTAACACAAATTATTGAAATACATGACACGCATTGTAATTACTGAAGCAGAAAATAATAGATTAACTTATGGAAAAGTTATTTTTCAATAGGAATTTATATTTAAAGGAGTTTGGAGTTTGAGAACTTGTATTTCCTTGATTTTTACCACCACTTCATTTTCTATTATTTTTCTTGGTGATAAAGCTTCTTTGAAGATTTGTTTATTTATTTTCAAATGCTACTGCCCTTTGCTTTTGCTCTTAGTTTGGCTTTTTTTCCCTCCACCCTCACAACCACCATAGAGTTATCCTAATTTTTATATTTTATATCTTTACTATTCCTCACATCTCTTTATCAGTTAATTTTTTGAGTGGCAATTGTTTTGTCCCTAAGAATTGATCGAACAATTGCATCTTATATTCTTATTTTATTACCCAAATAACTGTAGTATATATCATTTACTTTCCCTTTCTCCATTTCTTGTATGTTCTCACTAATGACTTGACAATTGAGGTTCATATAACAAATTTCATTACATTTCCCAGGCAAATGTTCCAAAGTAGGGAGGTGATTAGTCATAAGGTAGAATATATACAGGAGATAAAACATATAAAAGATAGCATATAGATGATAACAGAGATATTGAAGACTACCTAAGAGGCTATAGCTGTATTTCACTTGTACTGTTTATGTTCTTTGTACTCATGTTCATGTGCATCTGATTTCTAATACTTTATTTTGTAGACTTTTTCTTCATTCTGATTCATTTATACCTAAACATTTGTGTTCTGGGAGGCCCCCTTCTGATTGTGGTAATCTAAGTAATTCAGATTAATCCTATTGCTAACAGCTAGAAGAGCTGAACAATTATTTTTTAAAAATGTTTGAAGGCATCAGGGAATTAAGAAGCCAGTGAAGAATCATGGAGCCAAGATCTTAGAAAAGAAGGAAAACAGGAAGATGGGCATTGCACTCAGGACTCTGGAGCTTCTAGAAGAGGCAGATGAGAGGCTGAGGAGTTCAATAGAGGGTGACAAGGATCCAAGTACCCCTCTAAACTTTGGATAAACTACATGGCTGCACCCTAGGACTAAGTGTGAACTATAAATAATCTAATCTCAATAAGTGAACTATAAATAATCTAATCTCAAAGGGACTAAAGCAGCTTCAAATAATCCCAACCCCTTGTTAGACTCAGGTTATTTAGGATTGCTGGAACCTTTAGCTATTACCAAGAAGAAAAACATAAATCCTCTCTACTGAAAGAGACTATCATCTTAAACTTCAGTGTTTCTCTACAATTTTTCATGTACTATATCTAATATTCACTTTTAAATAATCAAGACTATGATGAGACAAGTTAATGTAATAGATAACCAAAGGGGAAAACACACACAAAAAATGACTTATAGGTATCCAGATAATCAGACACAGATGTTAAAATAACTGTACTAATATGTTTACCAAAATAAAAGACATAATTGAGAATTTTTACAGAAAACTGGAAATTATTTTTAAAATGAAACTTCGGGAACAGAAAAATTTGGCAATGAGTTTAACAGCTAGAGAGAGATAGGAAATTGAAAGATCAGTAATAAATATCCAAAATAAAAGCACAGAGAAACAAAAGTACAATAAATGAAGAAAAGGGACTAAGAAACATAAGATACAGTGAAAAGTTTTGTGATATGCATAATTGGTGTCCAGAAGCAGAAGAAGAGAATTGGACAGTATTGTTATTTGCCAAGATAACACCTGAGAATTTTCCAAAATGGACTGATGATATCAAACTACAGATTTAAGAAGCACTATAGAACCAAGCAGATAACTATAAAAACACACCTAAGCATAGTATGGTACAACTGCTGAAAATGAAGGGTAAAAAAGGTCTTAAAAGTAGCTAATAAAAGAGAAGAAACATTACCTTCAAACTAATAGCAATAAGACTGACAGTTTACTTTCCAATAGACACAATAAAAGCCAGGAAACAATGGAATGGTGTCTTCAAAATATTAAGAGAAAATAATCACAATCTATATTTCAATACCATCCAAAATATCCTTCAAAAATGTAAGCGAAATAAATACATTTTTGGACAGATAAAAATAGAATTCATCATCAGCAGACCTACACTAATGAAAATAAAGATGTTTTTCAGGCAGAAAGAAAATTATTCCAGACAGCAGCTCAGAGATGCAAAAAGAATGAAGAGAAAAATATAAGATACACAGAAAGGAGAAATAATAATAATTATTGATGACTGAGATCATAGTGATAAAATTTTATGGGGTTTAAATATATAAAAATCAAAATGCATGGCAAAACCACTTTGAAAACAATTTGGTAGTTTCTTTAAAAAAATTAAACAAACATATGAGACCTAGCAATTCCAATATCCATCAAGTGGTGAATGTATAAATAAATTGTGGACTATTAACACAATAGAATATCATTCAGCTATACATAGTAGTGAACCAGTGATATCTGTAAGAACATGAATGAATCTCAAAACATGAGATAGTCTTAAGGATCATGATGATCTTAAAGAAATCAATCAGGGGCGCCTGGGTGACTTACTTAAGTGTCCAACTTTGGCTCAGGTCATGATATCTTCATTGGTGAGCCTGGCATCGGGCTCTGTGCTGACAGCTTGGAGCCTGGAGCCTGCTTTGGATTCTGTGTCTCCCTCTCTCTCTGCCCCTCCCTGACTCATGCCCTGTCTCTCTCTCTCTCAAAAATAAATAAACATTAAAAAATTTTTAAAAATCAATCACAACCAACCAATCTTAAAGAGATCAATAGTTACCTAAGCATGAGATGACTTTTCAGGGTGAAGTAAATGTTCTATATCACGATGGTCACATGGGTGTATGCATTTGTCAGAACTCCTCAAACTGTACACTTAAAACAGGAACATTTTATGCAGTGCCACCTCCTTCTTAATAAAGTTCATTAAATTGACAAACATATGGAAAAATAGCATCTAAGTTGGATAATAAGGTAAATATAGTTATTTTTTTTTAACATTTATTTATTTTTGAGACAGAGAGAGAGCATGAACAGGGGAGGGTCAGAGAAAGAGGGAGACACAGAATCTGAAACAGGCTCCAGGCTCTGAGCTGTCAGCACAGATCCCCATGCGGGGCTCGAACCCATGGACCACGAGATCATGACCTGAGCTGAAGTCGGACGCTTAACCGACTGAGCCACCCAGGCGCCCCAAGGTAAATATAGTTAAAGTGCTATAAAGTTCTAGTACTGTCCAGGAAGAGATAAAGTATTTCTATTTGATGTTGATATTTTTTAAGGATGTGTGTAATCATATCTAGGGTCGCCACTAAAAGAATAGTAAAGTAATGTATAAATGCCAAAATAAGTGGGAAAATGGGATAACAAAAACAATCAATTTGAAAGTAATAAAAGAAACATAGAATATGTGGGACAACTAGAAAGCAAATGGTAAGATGGTAGATCTGGAGTGAGAAAACAACTATATGCTGCTTTTAAGAAACACATCACAAAGATAAGGACACAGAAATATCGAAAGTAAGGTAATAAAAAAAGATGTATCATGCAAATACTAACCAAAAAAGCCAGGGTTATTATATTATTATCAGTCCATTAAAGTGGACTTTAAGGAAGAAATAATTGGTAGAGATAGACTATTTTATAAAAATAAGTAGTTTAATTTACCAGAAATATATAGTGATTCTAAACTGTATGCACTTAATAAAATAGCCTTAAAATGCGTAAGGCAAAACTCAGCGTAACTACAGGAAGAAATGGATAAATCTCCGAACATAGTGTGAAATTTTCACATGCCTTTCTCATTAAGGAGATAAAAAATATAGATTTGGACTTCACAATTAAACAAATCTGGCCTAATTGATAGATAAACAATATTTCACTCAACACTGTAGATTTCGTTTTTAAAATTACACTTGGATTATTTATAAAAATTACCACATGCTAGGTTTAAATCAAACCTTAACAAACACCAAAGGATTGAAATGATATAGTTTATTGTTGGCAGTAGTGGAATTACATTAGAAATAAATTATAAGTAGACCATTTGAAGATCCCTCCAGGTATGAAAATTAAGAATTATCCTCTGAATAACCCATAAGTCAATGAAGAAATAACAATGGAGGGGTGCCTGGGTGGCTCAGTTGGTTAAGCGTCTGACCTTGGCTCAGGTCATGATCTCAAGGTTTGTGAGTTTGAGCCCTGCGTCAGGCTCTGTGCTGATATCTCAGAGCGTGGAGCCTGCTTCAGATTCTGTGCCCTTTCCCCTTTCCCCACTCTCTGCCCTTTCCCCACTTGTGCTCTGTCTCTCTCTCTCTCTCTCAAAAGTAAATAAACATGAAAAAAAGAAAGAAAGAACAAGGGGAATTAGAAAATATGTTACTGGAATGATAATGAAAATATTGCAAAGCATATTGGTTGCAGTTAATGCCGTACTTAGAGGAAAATTTATACCCTTACAACACATATAATACAAAAGAAGAAAAGCTGAAAAATCACTGATCTAAGTATCTATCTCAAAAAGTTGGAAAGATATCTGACTCAAAGTGGAAGAGAGGAAAACATAAGAAGAGAACTAAATGGAATATAAAGTAAATACAACAGAGAGAGGGCCAACACAACAAGAAGTTGGCTCTTTGAAAAGACTAATAAAGTCCTAATTCCCTGGTGAGATCAAAGAAAAAAAGGTAAAAATAACCCATGTCAAGAATGAAAGAGGGGACTCTGTTATAGATCCTACAAATATTTAAAATATTATAAGAGGATATTATAACAATGTTATGTAAATAACTAAATTTTTTTTTACCAGTGGACAATTTTCTAGAAAAGCAATGTTTACCTAAACTGACACAAGAAAATCTCTATAGTCCTATAACAATAAGAGAAATGGAACGCATAATTTTAAATTTTCCATAAAAAAAAATAAATCCAGATTACTTCACTGGTGAATTTTACCAAATATTTGAGAAAAAATTATGCCAATTGTATATAAACTTCTCCAGAGAATAGAAAAGTGAGACACTTTCCATTTTGTCTTCTGAGGCCAGTGTTACTTCAATACCAAAACCTGACAAGCACATTATAAAAAAAGGAAAATTACAGGCTAATAACATGATGATTTACATAAATGTAAAAAATAAATAAATTAACTACTAGCAAAATAAATCCAGCAATGTCTGGTGAATACACTGTGACCAAACGGGGCTATTCCAAGAATGTGAGAATGGTTTAATATTCTGGTTGCCCTGGCAGAATGGGGACAAGCCCTCTGGCTGGAGATACATGTAACACACTGACTTAGCATGACCTGGGAACGGCTGCCAAGGATGTCTTCAACAGAGGATTTGGTTTTGGTATAGTCAGTAGATCTGAGAACCAAATCTTGTAGCGGAGTGGAATTTTCTACTTCTGGTCATGCTTCCACGGATACAGGGAAAGCATCAGACCACCTAGAGACCAAATAGAAGATCTGTAACTGGGGACTTACTTTCAACCAACAAATGGAACATGGACAATACTCTTGGGACGGAAACTTCTTTGTAGAGTAAGTTGGCTGAAGGGTTGAAACTGACTCTCGGTACCATATTTATACTGAGGAAGAGCAGAAAATTGAAATCCCCTATAAATAAGATTGTTTCTGTCTTGACGATGATGCGGATACAGATTTTTCTGGACCAACCATCTATGACTGGGCTGTGTTAGCCACTGGAGGTTGCTCGCTGGCTCTCAGATGAGTTTTGACACAGCCAAATCCAAACTGTCACAGGATCATTTTGCCCTGGGCTACAGGGATGCACACCTCCAGCTGCACACGCATGTAAACGATGGCACTGAATTTGGAGGTTCTATCTACCAGGGGCTTAAAACGAGAAGACTGAATTGCCAGTGAACCTGGCTTGCGTAGCTGTCACCAGCACCTGTTTTGATGCTGCTGCTAAATACACACTGGCTTGTAGAACTTCTCTATCGGCCAAAGTGAGTAATCCCAGTCTGATTGGACTGGGTTATACTCAAACCTTTCAGCCAGTAGTCAAACCTACCCTATCAGCTTTCACTGATGGAAAGAACATGAATGCAGGAGGTCACAAGTTTGGGGTGGGGTCTGAGCTATGAAGCTTCACATGGTTTTGAGTGAAACATCCATTTTGTCTCTGGACATGAAGAGAAATGGACACACTGTGTTCGGGCCTTAAAAGTCTTCTGTGAAATTTCAGAAGCGTGAACTTTTTATTCTTCCCAAGAATGGTAATAATCTTCCCCACACTGAAGTCTAGAGATCCTAAGTCCATCCTAAGGTTGGTGCTTGAAGGCAGGCCGAGAATTGTCACGTCTGTGCCGCATTTCAGTTCAGTGCCACAGTGTTATTTTCACATGCATGCCTCAGTGACAATGTAGTGTTGGGTTGTAAAGGAAGTGTGATCCAAGCTTCCGGTTTATACATCATGTGTTGCATGTCCCACATGTTTCAAGACCTTTTAAAAGATAATGGTCTCTGCGCTGTACTGGAACTTTTGTTTTGCAGCAGAGTAAAATGAAATAAATCCATCACGTTTGGAACGACAACGACAACAACAACAACAGAATCGTTTAACGTTTGAAAAAAAAAAATGAAATTTGTCACTTTAACGGAATAAAGGGGAAAACAACATGTTACCTTCCAGATAATTTCTGAAAAAGAACTTGCCCAAAGCCAATATGTATTCATGGACAGAACTTTTGCCAAATATAAATAAAATTGCTTGAATCTAATAAAATGTACCTATAAATAATCTTACACAAACACGATTGAATGTTAAAAGCTTTACCTCTGGATATGAGAATGAGATAAGAATGTCCTACCAATCTGATAAGCAAGATAAAAGCAAACAAGTATAAGAATATGAGCACAAGAATAAAAACTGCTCCTACTCACAATTTGGTGATGTACGTGGACTACCCAAAAGAATCTACCAATTATTTATTTATTTATTTATTCATTCATTCATTCATTCATTTTTGATAGAGAGTGACAGAGCACAAGTGGGGGAGGGGCAGAGAGCAAGGGAGACACAGAATGCAAAGCAGGCTCCAGGCTCCGAGCTGTCAGCACAGAGCCCGACGCGGGGGCTCAAACTCACAAACCATGAGATCATGACCTGAGGTGAAGTCAGATGCTCAACCGACTGAGCCACCCAGGTGTTCCCCTTCCAATAAATTATTTAAATTTAATTAGTGACTTTAGTTAGCAAGGTTGTTGGATACCAAAAGACAAAAATCAAATCTATCCTTCTATCCCAACAACAAGCAAAAAATAATATTTTAAATTATTTATCTATTTTTGATTGTTTTATTGAGATATAATTAACATGCTAGTTTCAAGTGTACAACATAAAGATTTGAAAGAGCTTACTGCCTATGTTTTCTTTAAGGAGTATTATGGTTTGGGGTCTTACATTCAAGTCTTTAATCCATTTTGAATTTGTTTTTGTAGATAGTGTAAGATATGGGTCCAATTTCATTCTTTTGCATGTAGCTGTCCAGTTTTCCCAACAACATTTATTGAAGAGACTCCTTTTCCTATTATATATTCTTTTCTTCTTTATCATAGAGTAATGGACAGGAAGTCTTAAGCAAGACAAAAATATTGCTGTAAGGGAAAAGATGGACAAATATGGCTACATTAAGAATTTGTTGCTCAAAAGACTCAACTTTATGTAAATGCTATTCTTCCCTGAATGGCTCTTTTTTTTCCCCCCGTTGAAAATTATGCTTTTGAGAGTCATCCATATTTTTTTAGATGCTTTATGTTTTATATATGGTATGAGATAGGGGCCAAGTTTCATTTAGGTAAAATGGGGAAAACTCTGTCCATTGGTTTAAAGGTCAAGCACGTGGTTACCTTTGGGGAGAACCGGGGGGAAAAGGATCAAGAGAGGAAGCCAAGAGGGCTCTGTTACTGATGTTCCATTTCTTGTCCTGGGAGGTGGTTCCACGAGAGTGATTACTTGGGGGTAATTCATTGGGCTTTATGACGATTTGCTCACTTTTCTGTATTTGTGTTACACGTCCACAAAAAGTTAAAGAAAATGTATCTTCCTTTCCCTTACAGATAGAGACTAGCAGTAAATGGATCGGTTCCTTTTCTCCTGAACTGTCCCCAATTTGTTTCCTTTTGCCAATTGCCCTCTCACCATCACCTTTAAAATTTTGTATTGGCCACCTGATGCATGCCATATACGCTGCTAGATTCGGTGGCATATATTGTCACATTTAATCTTCCCAATGACTCTGTGAGTTGGATGTCATTCTAGCTGAGGCTTGGCACGATCAAGTGATCTGTCGAAGTCAAACAGCTAGCAGACAGCAAGCAGCAGAGCCAGGATTAGGTTCTGGTGTGTTTGTTGCATTCCCCTGGGCTTTTAAAATCAAAAGATTAAACATAGAAAATCCTAACACCAATTCACCTGGGAATATCGTCAATCTATATAAAAATGCTATTAAAAAGGTACACCTAAGTAAAATGCAAGGAATAAATATTCTTTTCTATGTACCTCGTATAAATGAAGAGCACTTTTCAAGTTTGTGAAGCTTTTTAAAAGTGGATGTAGTGGGAAAAGCATAGGTTTCTAGTCAGGTAACTCTAATCCCAGATTGGCTACTTATCACTTGTGTTTCCTTGAAAAGTTGCTCAAGCTATTTGACGCTTGATTTTTCTCATCTGCAAAAAGCAAATAATAACACCTGTTGGTGGTAAGCCAAAGGAATTGTGTAGGAATTATTTAGGACTGCGGATGAACAGAAGTCAGCCTGCAAGCCTGAGAAACTGAGAGAATTCAGGTTGTAATGACTGAAATTGTAGCAGAGGGCTGAGCTTAGCTAAGTACTCAGGACATTATAAATGCAGGTAGAGGCTAACTTATTGGAGCCCCACATAATCATACATAGAGCCAGCTGGTCCGCACTCCCCTGTTCCTCGCCTTTCACCCTCCCTGCCCTCACCCCCACAGCTACAGACTCCTCCACTCTTGGTGCATTGAGAGCTGCTGGGAAGGACATGGACATATTAGAGACTGTCCAAGTGAGGTCAAATAACCCACCAAAAGGGCGCCTGGGTGGCTCAGTTGGTTAAGTGTCCGACTCCCGCTCAGGTCATGATCTCACAGTTCATGAGTTCGAGCCCCGCGTCGGGCTCTGTGCTGACAGCTCAGAGCCTGGAGCCTGCTTCGGATTCTGTGTCTCCCTCTCTCTCTGCCCTTCCCCTGCTCACGCTCTGTCTCTGTCTTTCTCTCTCTCAAAATAAAGAAACATTAAAAAAATTTTTTTAAAATAACCCATCAAATGCAACTCCGGTCAACAAGATACCATTTTCATCAACCAAATTAGCAAGACATTTCATATAAATACACTCAGTGTTGAAAGGGTACGGTAGACTTTCTCACGCACCACTGGAAGAACCATGCACCTTTCTGGAAAACCATTTGACAAGCAAATTGGAAAGAAACCCTCAAGAGAAGTTTAGATAACATAACTGTCACAGTAATTCACCTTCCAGGAAGCTATTACTGGGAAACGGTAATATCAGTCACACACCTGGACCGAGGTTTATGTCCAAGGGGGTTCCAGGCTTACGTACCATGGCTTAAGTCTGAGATAACCTAAATGTTCAAGCATAGGAGAATGATTAGGTCATCTCTTATGAACTCATAGGGAAATTGTCACTCAATTGGATAGAATGTGTCCCCCAAATAAAATAATAAAATGGATGAATATATAATGATTATCATAACTATATTTATTATGCAGTTATAATATACATGCAATGGAAGAGTATTCAGCCTTAATATACTCCAGAGTGGGTAAACATTGAAAATATTATGCTAGGGGCACTTGTACCCCAATGTTTATAGCAGCACTCTCAACAATAGTCAAATTATGGAAAGAGCCTAAATGTCCATCAACTGATGAATGGATAAAAAAATTGTGCTTTATATACACAATGGAGTACTACATGGCAATGAGAAAGAATGAAATATGGCCCTTTGTAGCGACATGGATGGAACTGGAGAGTGTGATGCTAAGTGAAATAAGCCATACAGAGAAAGACAGATACCATATGGTTTCACTCTTATGTGGATCCTGAGAAACTTAAAAGAAACCTATGGGGGAGGGGAAAGAAAAAAAAAAAAAGAGGTTAGAGTGGAAGAGAGCCAAAGCATAAGAGACTCTTAAAAACTGAGAACAAACTGAGGGTTGATGGGGGGTGGGAGGGAGGGGAAGGGTGGGTGATGGGTATTGAGGAGGGCACCTGTTTGGATGAGCACTGGGTGTTGTATGGAAACCAATTTGACAATAAACTTCATATATTGAAAGAAAAAAAAAAGAAAATATTATGCTATGGGGCGCCCAGGTGGCTCAGTCGATTAAGCATCTGAGTTTGGCTCAGGTCATGATCTCACGACTCGTGGGTTTGAGTCCCACGTCGGGCTCTGAGCTGACAGCTCAGAGCCTGGAGCCTGCTTCAGATTCTGTGTCTCCCTCTCTCTCTCTGCCCCTCCCCCACTCGCACTCTGTCTCTCTCTCTCTCTCGAAAATAAACATTTAAAAAAATAATAAATAAACCAGATGCAAAAGGACAATTACTATATGATTCCATTTATATGAGGTACCTAGAATGTGTAAATGCAGAGAGACATAAAGCAGAAAGAAGCTATCAGGGACTGGGGTGAAGAAGGAAAGGGGAGTTAGCATTTAACAGGGCTAGAGTTTCAGTTTGGGAAAATGAAAACGTTCTGGAAATGGATAGTGGTGATGGTTGTACAAATTGTAAAAGTACTTAATGCCACTGAATTGTGTCCTTAAAAATGGTTACAATGATAAATTTTATGTTATGTATATTTTACCACAATAAAAATGCACAGAAAAAAATTATATGCCCAAGTTTACCCAAAAATGTATGCTTTGAAATATTAGATAATGTGTAATTAGATACAAAGATGTCATCTCTGTATGCTGATTGATTCATTTGAAAAATATGGTTGATGCCTACAAAAAAGGTGTTGTATTGAACACCTACTATGTGCCACTTAGTCCTCCAGGATGCGGGGGATAGAGCTTGGTAAACAAGACAAATGACCCCTACTCTTAGTGCAAAGGATAACAGATACTGAGACTCTAAGAAATTTTCTTCTTTGACCCTTTCTGTATGTCCTGAATCCTTGTCAATGAGTGTGCTATTTTTATACTTGGGGAAAAAGTGTAAGTGGAAGAAGGGAAGTAATTATGAAAAGCAATACTGGCTTGAGATGGGCTTTCTCCCTTGGTGTCAACTCATATGCTCTCATCGTAGAGAGGAAAGGGTCTGGTGATGGTGGGTGAGGAGGTGGAGTGGGGTGCAAAATATAAGGAATGAGACCTGTAGCTCCTGCTCACTCAACCATCCTGCTCTTCTCCTCGTTATGTGTTGGGCTTCCTGGCTTCCAGAAGCACCTAGAATCCACTTGCTCTGTTAATCCTACTCACTCTATTCCACCACAAAAATAGTTTAGGTCAGTGTTCAAAAGATTAAGAGCTCTCTTCTGGTACCAAGATTTTTATTCCCTTAAAAACAGTCCTGGGGCACTTGGACAGCTCGGTCGATTAAGTGTCCGACTCTTGATTTTGGCACAGGTCATGATCTCACAGTTCGTGGGTTTGAGCCCCGCGTGGGGTTCTACGCTGACAGTATGGAGCCTGCTTGGGGTTCTCTCTCTCCCTCTTTCTCTGCCCCTCCCCTGCTCATGATCTCTCTCTCAAAAATAAATAAATAAAATTTTACCTGCAATAACTTTTAAATAATTATTTTCACTGCTCTGTCTACTTCTGATAGACCATTATACGTCTTGTAGGGACTCATGAAGCTGGTATGAAAATATCGGGCAGAGGTTAATAGATTTACTGGCTCCTCACCTCTCCACCAAGAAATGGTTGCTAATTTTTGGCTCGTCTTACAACAGCGCAAAACCAAGAATGATTTCAGGGTTTTGCAATGTAGAAAGTCCCCAGTGGCCTCATTTCCACATGCCCTGTCCACCCTCAAATAACTGACCCCAAGTTTTTTTCATCCTTGTCTGATCCTAGCCAGAATTAGGGAAGGGCCTGACCTGGATGAGTAGATTTTGAGTATACTGATCACGATGCAGAGACACCACCCCCCCCACCTCTGCTCTGAGGAGACATAGGAGGAATCATGTGCTTCCCTCTGTGAGAGATGGGAGACCCTCAGAGGGGACCCCCACCCATGTCTTTGCTGAAGTCCTCCTGTAATTCTTCTGTGACCTCTGGCCTAACGATCTATTTTAGGCAGTGATTTCCATACTCTGTCAGAAACCTCTCGTCATCAAACTAGGCTTTAGAGGTGTGCGAACATCTGGTTTTAGACTGTGAGTCCCCTGAAGGCTGATACAATGTTTAATTCCAGCTATCCGATGAAGGTTCAATTTATCAGTATATGACACATGAATATAACCAGCCTCAATGGCTTTGTTTTGATCTTATTCCCAAGAAAAATTTTACTCTGTTTCCCCCACAAAAACTTGACATTTTTCTTCTCCATTCAATTCTTTTCATCTCCCTTTTCCCCTAAATCTCCAGCTATCAGTTGCTCCCATGGAAAATTCCTCCTTTACTCTCTATCGCTACCTGTTCATGATCTAGTAGCTTAATCTAGGAAAGAAAGACTGTGTGGTTGGGTGAGTGAACTCAGGCTGCCTGAGTTCGGATTCTGATTCCACCACTTTTGGTAACTTCTGTGTGTACCTTGGTGACTTCATCTGCAAATAGGGGCTCATAATAGAAACTACGTGACAGGATTGTCAGGGGTGGTAATAAATGTAAAGTATCTCAGGTAGAACCTGGCGATTGAAGGATTTAATACATGTCCACTGTTAGTGAAGCTACACCCCAATGGGTCTAGGCTGCAACATTATTTAGGTAGGCAGTTCTTTCTTCATGGCCTTTGTCCAACCCTGGACACGTGAGGAGAAAATGGATAATTGACCTGTGAGGGAATATTTCGGAAAATGGTTCTGTTTGTTTTTTTTTTAAGTTTATTTATATATTCTGAAAGAGACAGAGATAGCATGAGTGGGGGAATGGCAGAGAGAAAGGGAGAGAGAGAATCCCAAGCAAGCTCTGCACTGCCAATGCAGAGCCCGATGCGGGACTGGATCCCAAGAGCCGTGAGATCAACCTGAGCCAAAACCAAGAGTCGGAAGCTTAACTGACTGAGCCACCAGGCGCCCCCTAGAAAAGCTATTATTTATTTATTTATTTTATTTTAATGTTTATTTATTTTTGCAGAGAGAGAGAGAGAGCGAGGGAGCATGAGTGGGGGAGGGGCAGAGACAGAGGGAGACAGAATCTGAAGCAGGCTCCAGGTTCTGAGCTGTCAGCACAGAGCCTAATGCAGGGCTCAAACTCACTAAACCAAAGCAAGAGTCGGATGCTTAACTGATTGAGCCACCCAGGCACCCCAATGGGTTTTTGCCCCAGAGAAAAGGTGACCGCGAAGGGTAGCATCTGCGTCCACCCAGCACCTTCCAGCTCAGAGAGAACTTCTCGGTGCCTCTGCCCCTTTAACACTCCAACAACCCACCGCCTGCACAGAACTTCGGTCAATCACCAACTCGCTGAGACTCGTGTCCCTACTTTTCAACTATATTATTTTCACCTTTGAAAAGAAGCAGCTGCAACCTAGAGCGTACAAAAACATTTACCCAGGTTCAAGCAACCGGTAAGTGACAACGCTGAGTTGAGATTCTAGGTCTTTAGAAGACCTATCTTGGACCTTGGGTGGGCACAGAGGTGCTGAGTCTGTTCTTCAGTTCTACTTAATCTAGCCTGCGTCTGGGGCCCTGCTTCCTAATCCACTTCCAGCTACTCCCTCTCCTAGTCCCAGCCCCAGAGCCAGCCCTGAATGCCACAGATACAAAAACATGAGGGGTTCCACCTTCCTCTCATGCCTAGTGGGCTTGAGAATAAGCCAACAGCCCAGCCCCAGTTCCATGGCCTGGTTATAATAATATCTGGGCTCAGGTGACTCCTGAGGGACCTTGCTGTGCGTCAGACCCGGCAGCTTCCAGAAGTGCTTCCAATAGTCCCAGCTCTCTCTCTCTTGCTGCACTCCTCTCTAGCTGGGCACTCCAGCTGGAGTCGGGTCCATTGCCCTGCCTAGTGTCTAGGTTAGGGGAGGCCAGCTTTATTCTGAATTCCAGTTCAGTTGTTGGTGGCCTTGGCATCCATCCTGGCCTTATCTCTGGGGCATGAACTGACCCATATTGTCATTTCCTGCCATAAACAGACAGATTTCAGGGAGCAGTGCTTGGTCCTCTTGGCTCCTGAGCACCTGAAGGCTGCTCGCACCCCTAGCTCCAGGCCTTGCCCACCTGATTGTGGACTCTTCCTTCACCCACTGCTTCAGAAACTAGGGCCCACCTCCTTTCTTTACTCCCCACCACCCATTTTTTTCAAAGGACCTATGATATACTACACCCAAAAAGCCTCAATTTCAACACAACGATGGTATTGCTACTATGCCTTTATGGAGTAGAATTGGATGGTCCACTCCATCTGTGACATTGGGCAAATCATTTTCCTGCTCTGAGGCTTTATTTCCTCCTAGTTAAAATGGGCATTAAATTCGATGACATCTTCCTGCTAGAAAACTCTGAATTTAGAGCTGAGGCATCTTTTCTGTTATCTGAGGACTCTGGGGAAGAAAGCATGGTTCCTGGGCTAACTCTTTAAGTAGATCTGTCATCCAGGAGGAGAGTCTGAAAATTTTCTCCATCATAGACAAAGAGCTCTAGTCTATTTTTGACTCCTATCCCTCCTGCTATGGCCTCAGAATGACCTTTTCTATCCATATCAGCTATATCATACTGGTCAGGTGTTTTTACCTTCAAATCTACCTTTGCCACCTTCCGTAAATACCCTCCATTCTGTACATTGAGTTACTTGTGTGAAAACCATAACAACTTCCTTCAACCCGAAAGTGTTTTGGAGACCTAAAACAAGCAATTAACCTTTGAAACGAAATGTCACCCTGATATTGTGGAACATTGACGTCACTGGATTGCAGGGTACCTGGGTGGTTCCGTTGGTTGAACATCTGACTTCACCTCAGGTCATGATCTCACAGCTCTTGAGTTCAAGCCCCACATCAAGGTCACAGCTGTCAGCACAGAGTCTACTTTAGATCCTCTGTCCCCCTTGCTCTCTGCCCCTCTCAGCTCATGCTCCCTCTCTTAAAAAAATAAACATTAAAAAAAAATAGTCACTGGATTTCAACTATTTCAATGTTCTATACTTTTAGTCTCTTGATGTATGCTCTAATTGTTGGCTGACTAATTTTTCATAGTTCCTTTCCCATTTCTGCTTCTTAGAGTTTTAAAATTTCCTTGATTATTGGTGGGACAAAGTTAGCTTCCACCTTATCACTGTAAACAATTCATTGATTTAATAACACATTCATTCAACAAACAAACTCTTGCAATATGCATTTACACAAATGTTTTTACCAGAAAGCACATTAAGACCCATATGCTTTTTGGGTTTACACAACCCAAAACATCTGTTTGAAATGGAAGGTTAAATCATTCCATGTGTATAGTTATGTTGATTGGTAGAGAAATATGAATCATTACCTGAATTTTTTTTTTTTTTACCCAGCACAATACTATGTTTTTCTCTAAAGAGATTGACTCACCAAGCTTATCTCATCCTCTTAAGAACATAGTGAAATTAATTTCCCAATCATCATTGCATGGGCATGAGGCCCGACAACCAGCACTCATCAATGGAATGTAGTGAAAGTGAACTGGCCCTGAGGGACTAAGGAGGTTCTGTCCTTCTTCCCCCATCTGCTGACTGGAGGACACCAGGATGAGCTTGAAATCCTGTGTTGAAGACAGTGGAACTACATGAAAGAAGCCATGTCCCTGAATGATTATGAGTAAGGCCACATGCGTATTACCTGACTGGATATGAGGTGAATCGCGGGACTTCTGGGACTGTTTGACACAGACCTGGCTGAAACGTTCCTCTTCTCCTTTATGTTGCAGAAGTAAAGGAGTCTTTGGAGTAAACAGCCTCGCTACATGGCACAAAGATGGCACGTCACAACCGACTTATGACACTCCTGCTACTTACTCTGCCTCCACTTTAAGTAATGTAAGTTACATCTTCTCAGCAGAATTAGAAGGGGGTTTAAAGCTGTGAACACATCCTCTCCTTTCAACTTATCCTTGCTTCTCATCCATGGTGGCCAGTCTCACACGTCAAGCTTCATGAGCTTATCAAGATGTCTGCCTATTTGGGCAACTGAGTGAATACAGTCAAATGGCTTTGGTGCGACTCAGTCTCAGAAACCAACACAAAGCATTCGTATCTAGCTCCTTCACTTCTTTCAGATCACTCAATAAATGTGATCTGGTGTCTTTCACAGTAATATGGTTATCTAATTTCCTTTGTTAGCTAGTTAAGCAAAGCTTCTGGCTTTCCAAGACCCAATTAGCTGGGTCCCTGAGCTCAGTCAAGGCTTTTCCTCTTCCTCTTGAGGTCAGTCACAACCTTACTTCTTTAATGTAACCTCTGGGTTTTCTGTTGAAATATACTTTCTGGTTTTTATGTTATTTTTAAAAAATGAATGTCTTGGACCGTCCCTTCACTATTTCCAGCCCACTGAATCTTCACACTTAGCTGTGTCTCTTGCACTACTACTCCCTGAAAATGTATCTCAAATCATTTCTTCAAAGTAAGACCTCGATAATATCGAGATCTACTCCTTCTCTTTCCCTAGAATACAGCTGTTGTCACCTGTTTTTCTGAATCTCCTCCCCTGGTCCGGGCCTCTTACAGGGCTACCTAAACACAAACCATTGATTGCTAAATCAAATCAAACAAGATAATACCCAATTTGCTCTTTTTTCTCTCATAATTTTTAAATTTCCTTCTCCTAATGTTTAAATCTCTCCATCAATCAATTAACAAATCACTCTGGTACCCTTTGCCAGGACTTTTGAGATGAAAACAGAAAAATGAGAACAGGAGCGCCTAGGTGGCTCAGTTGGTTAAGCTTCCGACTTCGGCTCAGGTCATGATCTCACAGTTCATGGGTTCGAGCCCTGCGCCGGGATCTGTACTGACAGCTCAGAGCCTAGAGCCTGCTTCAGACCCTGTGTCTCCCTCTCTCTCTGCCCCTCCCCCACTTGCACTCTGTGTTTCTCTCTCTCTCTCTCTCAAAAATAAATAAACATTTAAAAAAAAGATGAGAACACAAGAAATACAACCAAGTTCACAAGTAACGTGTGAGACTCATTTACATGAAACCATTGGAAAATAAGATAGTATATAATACTAGTCATCTCATGTATATAAAAAGTATGTCTACAGTTGCAGAGGGGAGAGATCAGTGTTTTCTGCAGTATAGGGGAGTTTAATAAAGGTGGGATTTGGTCTGTAAGAACTGTTTGGCTAGAGTCTTTTGGGTTTTCCACATAGAGTATCATGTTGCCTGTGAAGAGTGAAAGTTTGACTCCTTCTTTTCCAATTTGTATGCCTTTATTTCTTTTTGTTGTCTGATTACTCCACCAAAAAAACTGCTAGAACTGATCCATGAATTCAGCAAAATCACAGGATATAAAATCAACAAACAGAAATCGGTTGCATCTCTATACACCCATAATGAAGCAGCAGAAGGAGAAATCAAGAATCAAGGAATTGATCCCATTTACAATTACACCCAAACCATAAGATACCTAGAAATAAACCTAACCCAAGAGGTAAAAGATCTGTATGCTGAAAACTATAGAACACTTATCAAAGAAATGGAAGAGGACACGAAGAAATGGAAAAACATTCCATACTCGTGGATTGGAAGAAAAAATACTGTTAAAATATTGATACTACCCAAAGCAATCTACACATTCAATGCAATCCCTATCAAAATAACACCAGGATTCTTCACAGAACTAGAAAAAAATTATTCTAAAATTTTTATGGAACCAGAAAAAACCCCAAATAGCCAAAAGCAATGTTGAAAAAGAAAACCAAAGCTGGAGGCATAACAATTCCAGACTTCAAGCGATATTACAAAGATGTAATCATCAAGACAGTATGTTACTGGCACAAAAACAGATGCATAGATCCGTGGAACAGAATAGAGAACCCAGAAATGGACTCACGAACATATAGCCAACTAATCTTTAACAAAGCAGGAAATATCCAATGGAAAAAAAAGACAGTCCCTCCAGCAAATGGTGTTGGGAAAATTCAACAGCGACATGCAGAAGAATGAAACTGTACCACTGTCTTACACCAGACACAAAAATAAGTTCAAAATGGATGAAAGACCTAAATGTAAGACAGAAAACCATCAAAATCCTGGAGAAGAAAACAGGCAGCAACCTCTTTGACCTCAGCCCAGCACTTCTTACTAGACATGTCTCCAGAGGCAAGGGAAACAAAAGCAAAAATGAACTATTGGGACCTCATCAAGATACAAGCTTCTGCACTGCAAAGGAAACAATCAACAAAACTAAAAGGCAACTGACAGGATGAGAGAAGATATTTGCAAACAACTTGTTGGATAAAGGGTTCATATGCAAAATCTATAAAGAACTTATCAAACTCAACACGAAAAAAGCAAATAATCCAGTGAAAATATGGGCAAAAGAAATGAATAGACACATTTCCAAAGAAGACATCCGGATGGCTAACAGACACGTGAAAAGATGCTCAACATCACTCGTTATCAGGGAAATACAAATCAAAACCACAATGAGATACCACCTCACACCTGTCAGAATAGCTAAGATGAACAACTCAGGAAACAATAGATGTTGGCGAGGATGCAGAGAAAGGGGAACCCTTTTGCAATGTTGGTGGAAATGCAAACTGGTGTAGCCACTCTGGAAAAGAGTATGGAGGTTCCTCAAAAAATTAAAAAAATATAACTACCCTAAGACCCAGCAATTGTACTACTAGTTATTTATCCAAGGGATACAGGTATGCTGTTTTGAAGGGGCACCCCAATGTTTATAGCAGTGCTATCAACAATAGCAAATTATGGAAAGAGCCCAAATGTCCATCGACTGATGAGTCATTAAGAAGATGTGGTGTGTATATATATATGTATACATATACATATATACATACATATGTACATATGTACATATGTATGTATATATGTATATATATACATATATATAATGGAATACTACTCGATGATCAACAAGAATGAAATTGTGCCACTTGGAACAATGTGGATGGAACTAGAGTGTATTACGCTAAGCGAAATAGGTCGGTCAGAGAAAGACAAATATATGATTTTACTCACATGTGGAATTTAAGAAACAAAACACATGAACATAGGGGAAGGGAAGGAAAAATAAGATAAAAACAGAGAGGGAGGCAAACCTCTTAAATACAGAGTATAGACTGAGGGTTCCTGGAGCAGAGGTTGGTGGGGGGGATGGGCTAAATGGGTCATGGGCATTAAGGAGGGCACGTGTCAGGATGAGCACTGGGTGTTGTATGTAAGTGATGAATCACTGGGTTCTACTCCTGAAACCAGTAATACACTCTATGTTAACTAGAATTTAAACCAACAAACAAAACAAGAACTGTTAGGCAAGACTAATAGGAAGGACAAGCATTTCCATATGTGGGGAATATCATGAACAAAGGCACCGAAGCAGAAATAATAGTAACCGTCACAGTGGTCCTATGTATTGCGCCCCTAGTATGTGCCTTGCACCATGCCAGGCTCTGTACCTTCATTATATCTAATCCTCGCCACAATCTGGGATTTGGGGTTGGGTATTTTACAAATGAGAGAACTCGAATTTAGAGAAGTACTAAATGCCAGAATCATGATTCAATGTCTGTGCTCCACCCACCACACAGGAAGGTGGGGGGAGTTAGGAAGAAGGGTCCCCTCTGGAGAGCAGAAAGCAGTAAACTAGACGGGTTGGTCAAGCTCAATTCTGGAGACACTGGATGTTGAACGAGGGTGCTGGGCTTGACCCGGTAAGTAACAGGAGACTGCTGTGGCTATCTTAGCACATCCATAGCATGGCAAAGTTTGGAATGAGACAAGGTATGAGTTCAAGGCCACACTCCACGTCAGCTGAATGACTCTGGGAAACAGCTGAGCTTGCTGAGGTTGTCTGCTTGTTTGTAAATATGTTTTACGATACCCCCCATTCATAGGGGGAGAGGCTTAAGTGAGGTAATGTATTTCAAGCTTCTGCTAAAGTACCTCACATACAGTAAGCGCTTAACACGTGATACTCCCGCTACTACCACTGCTGTGAAAGCAGCATTTCCTGGTGATAGTTTAGAGAAAGACAGCTAGCAGACTACACCCTGGAGTTCCTGGGATAAGGAGAGACAGGTGGGAACGAGTTTACAAAAACGGCAAAGATGAGTCCATAGGACTTCGGCGGCTATTTGGGGGACAAAGGAAAAGACAGACCCAAAGACACAAATGTAGGAGAATCGGAGAAGTGTGATAACATGACCAGAAATCAGGAAGCAAGGGACAGAGTTAGTTTTAGGAATTAGATGAGGAGTTACGTACGGGTTGGATATTTGGAGCGCGAAATGATGGTAATACCTCGAGGACTATGTACTAGAAACTTTGACCAAAAGGTTGACTTTGGAGATGTAGATTGGGGGATTACTGTAACAATTGTCTGTATTTGTAAAACAAAAATGAACTAGAGCCTGATAGAGAGAAGACCAGAAGACTCAGATTGACACCTGGGAGTGCCTGCATTTGGGGAACATGAGATTAGAGAGGAGCCATTGAAAGCACTGGGTGTTGTATGGAAACCAATTTGACAGTAAATTTCATATATTAAAAAATAAAAATAAATAAAATAAAATAAAAAAAAAATTAAAAAAAAAAAAAAAAAAGAAAGACTAAATGAAGGAGCAGAGGGAGAGGTGAGACAGTAAGGCCAAGAAAAAAAAAAAAAAAGTGACAGTGAATGCAGATGACGGAAGCCACAAAACAGGGAAGGGATTTTCCAAAGAAGACAAAGGTCTTCTGTGCCCAGGGCTGCTGAGGGGAGGAAAGACTGGGGGGACCAGAAAAGACTCTGCAGTTGGTGTGGTGACAGCTGGAAGCCAGACTGGCAGGAACCAGGTGGCAATAAAAGTCAGCGCGCGCTGCCTGTTCATCCATTCATTAGAGGGGTACGTGTACAGAGGACCAGGCTGTGTCTGGAGACAGTCGCAAAAGAAACACAGGAGGTTATTTTTTGTTTTCGGGGAGGCCAGCACCGCCCATAAACCTCAGAGTGAGCTTCAGTTCCTGTCCACCCCTTACCACGGCTCATCGCTTCGCGGACACGCTCCCCTCTCCCATCGCCAGGGCCATGGTCTTACAACTCTTGTCTTCTTCAGGTCTCACTTACCACTCATCAGCCTGGCCCATTTGACCCCAACCGCACCATTTCTGATGACATCCTGAGTCCTAAGACCTTTAGCAAACGCATCCAAGATTGTCTGGTCTCTTTCAAAGGCATCGTCGGGATTGAAGATTATTTTACCGACTTTGGTTTTTTATCTGGTTTCACACAGGTGTCTAAAAAAATGATAGCAGTTATTTTCATTGTGGGTTTTATTTTTTTTAATGTTTATTTATTTTTGAGAGACAGGGGGAGAGAGAGAGAGAGAGAGCGAGCGAGAGTGAGTGGGGGAGGGGCAGAGAGAAAGGGAGACAGAGGATCCGTACACAGCAGGCTCTGCACGGACAGCAGAGGTCCTGGCGCAGGGCTCAAACCCACGAACCACGAGATCATGACCTGAGCCTGAGCCGAAGTCAGATGCTTAACATACTGAACCACCCAGGTGCCCCAGTCATTGTGGGTTTTAGATCACTCCTCTCAAACACACTCGAAATTCCTTCACTTCTTACACAGTAATTCCCTCGGGAGCTGAACCCCCCAAGTATTATTTGGAGCATGCCCCAGGAATAACCTCCCTTCCCCAGCCCACTTTGTAAGTGATTCTTAGAATCAATTTCCTCCACAAAGCCTCTCCAGTTGGATTTCTCTAATTTCTGCCCCGGGTAAGCACGGGACTTTGGTGATTTTTTTCCCATCTATCCTTTCCCAAACACGATATCTACATTCCATCTCAAGCGACAAATAGTATGTGCCAACAAATAGCGTAGACACAGTTGCTGCATTGTATAAGTAATTTTTGCTTTTCCTTCTGTTATCGGTTTCACTCCCCAAGCCAGTCTGAGTTAGCTTCATTGGACATGACTTTCTATCACAAGGTCAGAAACCGTCTAATCCTGTGTGTCACCTTCCACACTCCAGGATCCCCACCCAGTGTCATGTAAAGAATGGTAATTTATAAATTATAAACATTTATAATTTTATATAAATTATATAAAATACAATTATTATAAATTATAAATTATAAACAAAAAACCCAGCTTTTTATTGCTGGTTGATCACGAGGGTGACCACACTCCTATGCTCTGCAAATTCCTCTTTATGGGGAGAACTAGGGAGCCTCATCTCTCTCCTACCTCCTGTAAACCCAGTGCAGGCATCGCTCCTTACCTGTCAGCGGCTCTGAGATCCAGCCTTCCTTTCAGAGACTTTCAGGACAGACCCTCTTTCTTAATACTGGTATCATAGTGTTCTTCTTCTCTCCTTGAACTTGAACTTTTTTCTGCCTTTGGGAAGATACAGCAAGTCCGTCCTGATCAAAAGCATTCTCCATGGACAAGCTTCTGGTTATGTGCCTTTCAACTTTATTTCTCCTCCACTACCCATATATTTTAATTCTAATTCCAGGTACTACAGAGCAAAGCCATATCACACTATAAGCTTTGGTCCTGGACTTCAGAATCACAATACTAGATGAGTCAGCCGATAAGCTCTAGGAGTATTCCTGGAAGTCGTTGTACTTTGGGATTCCCAGTCATACCTTAACTAGATACCTTGAAGTCACTGAAAAACACATCAATATGTCTCACTCCACCAAAAATAAATATATCCGTAATTTAATTTCCCCTCAACTGGATCTCCAAAATGTCTATCTCCCCTCCAATGACACCTGACACAAGGAACAATGGGATGGAGGAGAGGTTAAGGTGAAAAAGTACAGTAGATTTAACCAGTTGCACTTAATACATCTTACCTCTGAATATTTATGAAAGTTATGGCTATGTAACCACCATTCTGGGCCCCTCCTAGGGCTTTGGAAGAAGGTATGAGTGCTAGTGAAGTTTCATCAAATTCATGGCACATCCACCTCTCCACTCCACCCCTCTGAGTTTCTTTTTTCATCTGCAAAATAAGAATACTATTGGGGCGCCTGGGTGGCTCAGTCGGTTAAGCGGCCGACTTGGGCTCAGGTCATGATCTCACGGTCCGTGAGTTCAAGCCCCGCGTCGGGCTCTGTGCTGACAGCTCAGAGCCTGGAGCCTGTTTCAGATTCTGTGTCTCCCTCTCTCTGACCCTCCCCCATTCATGCTCTGTCTCTCTCGGTCTCAAAAATAAATAAACGTTAAAAAAAATTAAAAAAAAAAAAAGAATACTATTTACCTGTTTGGGAGGTTGTTGTGCTACATATAATGAAATCATCTATGTTTTTAAAAAGCACTTTGTATTACTATCTAATACATTATTAGAGTTATTTCACATGTATTTTCTAATATTGGTTACATCAATATCTCCCTTCCTACACTCTTCTTACAAAGACTCTGACACTCCTACCTTTACAAGCTGCAGCCTCTGAAGTTGGGTGCCTGGGTGGCTAAATCAGTTGAGCCTCTGACTCTTGATTTTGGCTCGGGTCATGATCTCGCTGTTCATGAGATTAAGCCCTGCGTGGGGCTCTGTGCTGATGGCATGGAGCCAGCTTGGGATTTTCTCTCTCCCTCTCTCTCTGCTCCTCCCCTGCTCACCCGTGCTCTCTCTCTCTCTCTCTCAATCTCTCTCTAAAAAATAAATAGATAAACATTTAAAAAAAAAAAGTTGCAGTCTCTGTTCCCACTCCTCGAATTTGGGTAGACTGGTGAGCACAGCAGAGGTGACACTATGACTCCCAAAGGTCATACAGGGTGAGAGATCTTTCATGTGGCCCTCTTGGAACGTTTACGTTGCAACCCAATGGCTGTGAGGAAGGCCAAGCTACAGAGAAGCCCACATAAGGAAGAACAGAGAGCCACCTCCAACTTTTCAGCCACGTGAGAGAGCCATCTTGAAAATGAATTCCCCCCCAGCCCCTCCCCCCCCCAGTTAAGCTGACACGGATGAAACAAATTCATGATTCATGAGCAAGATAGGTAATTGTTGTTGTTTTGGAGTGGTTGGTCATGCAGCACTAGAGAACGGATACACCATCCATGTTTCCAATTAAACCCCCCTCCGCTCATTCCAAACTGAATCTCTCCCACGACCACATCTTACAATTCCCTGCACCTGTGCCTTTTCTCATACTTTTTTTCTACTGAAATGTCCTCTTCCCATTGAAGTCATACCTATCCTTTAAAGTCTCCCTCAACTACCACTTCTATGGACCCCACACACCCCCCCCCATTGCCCCAGTTGATTGTGATATCTTCCTCCTCTCAAACCTTGAAGAACTTTCTTTCTACTTATTGCCAGGATTGATATTTCCGATATTTATTAACTGGCACGTCCAAGCATTGACCAATCAGGAGCGGGGGTGGGGGAGGGTTCCTAGGGTCCTGGGATTGCCCTCAGCCGTGCAGTGAAGTTGGTTCCACATGCTCTTAGCTCCTTTTCTGACCTGAATGCACCTTTCAGGAAGGGCACTTTATATATTTTTGGAAGTATCCCATCCCCCATGCAAAGCATAGAGTCTTGTGTGTAATATACTGTGTATATTATTTTAAAATAATTTGATGAGACTTAAAAAATAGATCTCTGACTAATAAAAGAGAAGGTGCAAAGAGAATACGCAAGAGAAAAAGGAGCGTAAAACTTTAAGACTGTAAATAACTGAAAAATCAGATAAATTTTCTCAAACCAGGATCATGAAGCCGCAGGATTTTTTTTTTTGATCTGAGAGCTGAGACATCATCTAATTGGGACTCATATTTGTGTGTGCAAAAGAATCACCTGGGGAAAATTAGTGTACGTGTGGTGGGGGAGAGAATACAGATTCTGGATTCCACACCCAGGCATTCTGAATAAGTAGGTCTAGATGAGATTGATGAAGCCTCCTTCTTAATGAGGTCTCCAGGTGACTCTGAGGCAGGCGGGCGGTGAACCTCACTTTTGGAAACCCTGGCTTAGTCAAACCCCTCTCTCTGCATCTGGTTTATTCCCTCGTCGCTGTAGTCATGTGCCCTTTGAACTGGCCATGGATGCAGGACTGCCATAGAGTGGAAGAGGTAGCATGGCCAGAAGGAAGGGGAAGTTGGGAAAGGTGTCAGTTTAGGGCTGCCCTTGAAGGAGAAATCGCTGCCCTTGAAGGAGAAATCACCACCTTTAATCTTTGGGTGGGGGCAGAATGAAACAAAACACTTCACTGAGATCAGCAGGGAGGCAAGTAGCCTGGTTGGGGAATCTTCTCTCTGGGGGTGTCCTTGGGTGTCCTTGGGTGGAGTGGCCTGTTTTCTCATAGTGGAGTAAATTGTTACGGGGGTGACTCACTCGGTGTGGTGCAGGCTCCACCCTCGGCCACCCAGTTCCTACCTGTTCCTACCGGTCCAACACGTCATTTCATTTACCCACAGCCCCAGAGCTAACATTACAACCCAAGGGTCTGACATCGTATTGTCTGCTTCAACCATTTTCAGAATAAAATCTATACAGTTCTGAATCCTTCAACTATTTAGAAATAAATCCATGGGATCTTTCCAGCTTTGCTTTCCAGCATCACACACTCCATCCTCTGGAATCCTTCACGAAATGAGTGATTTGCCCAGGAATCTGAGTCTCTGGATGAGGTCTCAGTCACTGCTGAGGCGTGTGATCTTACCCAATAGCCATCTAAGAGGTGGCTGTCCAGCCCTTCGAACCTCAATGTTTGCCTACAATAAAAACTGAGGGACACCCTTTAACTAGGACAGCTTTTTCTCACCAGCATCTTCCTCTTCTTGGAAGGCAGAGAAGGAAAGCAGGACGCATGAAGCAGCTACCAATGACTTAACCATGAATTATCATGAACCGTGAATTATTCGGGAGCAGCAGAATAGCCATCTTTTGTAAAATTTTAGGTCTTTCTGGAAATACTCTATCTCCCCCAATCCCTATGCATTTTTAAAATTAAAAAAAATTTTTTAAATATCTGCCTAGGGGCGCCTGGGTGGCTCAGTCGGTTAACTGTCCGATTCTAGGTTTCGACTCAGGGCACGATCTCACAGTTCATGAGTTCAGGCACCACACTGGGCTCCACGCTGACAGCTCGGGGCCTGCTTGGGAGTCTCTCTCTCTCCCTCTCTCTCTGCCCCTCCACTGCGTGCACGCTCTTTCTCAAAATAAATAAATAAACTTTAAATAAATAAATAATCTGCCTAGAACCTAATGTAGAAACTGACATCTACTAAGTGATGAGACCCTACAGAATTTGAATCCTGAACCAGCTCACAGCGCGGTACAAACATAACCACAAAGGTGGGCACAACCCTATCATTGCCACAGACTTTCCTCACAGCAGAATTCCAGGCTTCCTGTCATCAGCCTTTAACAATTGCTCTTTGTTGATTGTGTCACAACATGCCTATTCGTAAGTTGTACCAGGCGGTCGGCACCTGTGGGCTCATGTCATTCCCCACGACGCTGTGAGAGAGGTGTTACTTTAAAATCAAGAAACCAAGTCTCTGAGAGGTTTGGCGCCTCATCTAAGGTCACGGAGCTAGTGGCGATCGGGGGCTTCACCCAGAACCTCCGTGCCAATTTCAGGGCACGTTGCACCGTGCCATATGGACTTGCTCTGTGTAGGAGCCGAGCTGGGCCCACACAGCTTGTTCCAGACAGAGCCTGGACGTGGGCCTATAGGGGCCCTGAGGATGCAGACCTCCGACTGCTTGGGGGCATAACTGGCCCAGGGCACCGGCCGCTGTGCTCTCTCTGAAATCCACCTCTGCGTCACCAAGATCACCCTTCCCATAGGCTGTGCCCGCCAATGAGGACCGAGGGGGCAGGGCACTATGACGGGCCCCTTTGTGGGATACATGGGACTCCACTGACTGGTGACTTTGTCTCAGGACGCCCTTTGGCCTTGCCCAACTTTCCTGACAGCTCGGGAGCCAAGGAAGTGTTCACTCCACCTTTCTCCCCCTCCTTCACTCAAGATCACACTTGTATTCCAGTCTGATGGCAATCCCACCCTTCTCCAGCTCCCTAAGCAAATCCTTGGCTGCTGTTGGTCAGAGGCCCCGATTATCCCAGCCTGACTCATTCCTTCGTTGCTGGTGCCCCTGCAAGGCGCATCCCCAGGCTCAGGGACCCGGAGGAGAACCTAGTGTTTAGACTCTGGTGAATTAGCAGAACTAAGAAGGCAAAAGACAGAAAGATCGGGCAAATTTCAGCATGCATGCCAATGCTGACCCAAACCTGTCCTTAGACGGGGGAATCTTCAAGGGAGAACGTTAGGTGGGGAAATTAAGGCTGCCATGGGCATGTTTGCTTGGGCAGCCTGCTTGGAGGGGTCGGGGAGAAGTGGTTGCTCCTAAGCAGTGATACCCCCACGAAGCTCCTTTGTGTCCTGCTGACAAAAGTTGTTCCTATTTGGCCTTCTGTACCCCTCTTAGGTTTCAAAAGTCGCTGTCCTCATGACCTGTTGTTTTTTTTTTTTAAGTTTTTATTCAAATTCCAGTTGGTTAACATACAGTGTAATATTAGGCTCAGGTGTTCAACACTTCCATCCATTACCCAGTGCTCATCACAGCAAGTGTGCTAGTTAATCCCCATCACCTATTTCCCCCACCCCCCACCCCCCACCCCCTCCCCTCTGGGAACCATCAATGTGTTCTCTACAGTGAAGAGTCTGTTTCTTGGCTTGTATCTCTCTTGCCCCCGCCCCCTCGCTTGTTTGTTTCTTAAATTCCACACATGAATGAAATGGTATTTGCTTACAATGTTTTTGTTGACCTTTGAACTGCATGCGATGGGGAAGAGGCATCACATATGATACACACTCATTAAAGAAAGAACCGTCCATGTTGATTCCTTCTGAATGACATCACAGAAGGCATTAGTCTTTGGATCTGTTGTTCGAAGAAGGAACCAGTTCCAAAAACAGAATCCCACACGTTCTCCTCCCCTGGGTCACAGAGCGAGCATACCATTCCGTGTTCATTCATTAAATACGCCCTGTGCCCTATCATGGCTGGGTGCTGGGATTCAGAGAGGAAGTACTGTCTAATAGCATCATTAACACATGTCAGGGAAACAAGACAAAGGAACCTGTCTACGGGAACTCTGAGACTTAGATGGATTTACTGAAAATAAAATTCTTTTACTAACTTTTTAAATGTTTGTTTATTTTTGAGAGAGACAGAGAGAGACAGAGTACGGGCAGGGGAGGGGCAGAGAGTGAGAGGGAGACACAGAATCCAAAGCAGGCTCCAGGCCCTGAGCTGTCAGCACAGAGCCCAACATGGGGCTTGAACTCACAATGACCAGTGGGCAGAAGGAAGGGGTTTAGACATCAAGGAGCCAAGTTGCACAACACCCTCTCCATCTGTGCTGGATGTGGCCCTTGAGTACCTCAAGTGCAGGGTCAGTCTGACCCCCGTGCTGTATGTATAAAATACACAATGGAGTTTGGAAACCAAAGTTTAAAAAAGAATGTAAAATATCTTATGAATAATTTTTATATTTATTGCGTGTCAAAATGACATTCTTCTGGACCTATTGAGTTAAATAACATACAGTATTAAAATTAACTTCAACTACTTCCTTTTGCTTTTTTAATGTGGCTATCAGAAAATTTAAACTTTCGTATGAAGCTCAGATTATGTTCACCGTGCCGCTCTAGATGTCAGATCCAACGAGGGCAGTGATCGTATGTGCTCATTGAATTGCCATTATATTCATAGAATTGAACACAGTATCCAGCACTGAAAAGCACTGAATAAATATTCGAGGAATGAATAACAATATGAATGAGCAAATGGACATCAGTATTATTCATTTCTCTGAAGCAAGAAACATTTCTGTCCCCTTTTTCCTGAACCTAACATCTGAGAAAGAGGCAGGAGATTTGCAAAAGTCCATCTCCCAAACTTGAATTCCAGCCCTGAACTCGCCTGGGTGTATATCTGATTGCCTTCGCAGAAACTCCACGGAGGTGGCTCACAGACATCTCAAACTTAACACCTCCAGAGCAGAATTCTTTATTTTCTTCACAAACTGATTCCCGCCCAAATCTTTCCCGTCCGATAAATGGCCGATAAATGGCACCGTGATCTACCAATCTTTCAGGGCAAAAACACTAGTCATTCTGGAGTACTCTATTTCCCCCACTAATACCACAACCCAACCCCATCCAATCAAGAAATAAAACTTATTGGTTCTCACTGCAAAATATATTCCAGATGCATCCCGATTTCTCTACCATATTCCGAATTGCACCGTGTACTACTGCCGTGGCCCTCAGAAATTCTGTGAACCGTTATTATCCTTCTGACAAAATGGATGCCCAACAAACTTTATGGGAAGACGACTTTTATTTGTATTTAACAAATGTGTTTCAAAAGAGCACACCAACTTCAGGATGGACACGGGTGAGCAGTCATCTAAATATACACCAGCCTTCCGGCAGGGCTTCAGCTTGTCCAGACAAAAATCTGCTCCATTTATTGAGCTGTCCACAGATGTGGGACCCAGAGACAGGCGAGTGGAGGTGTTAACCTCACCATGTATTAGCTGTATGATCCGCGCCTTTCGTGGGTGTTGGTGCAACAGCAGAGTAAACATCACTCTCCCCCTCCCCGCCCAGTGCAGCTTCTTGCCGCCTTTTGGGGACCTCCGCCAACAGCGTTCCCCCAGCTCAGAAGCCAATGAAGTGCACCCCTTGCCCCCACCTAAAACATACAAAACATAAAATGATAGCCGTCATCTATCTGCTGGATCACGGAAAAGATAAAGGAGATCTCAGACACTTACGGAAATAAACCATAGGCGCGCTTTGCTGGTTTGGCTCTATAAAGAGTTTGTATTGCTACAGAAATGAAGGAAAATTAACTCAGCCTAATAAGGAAGAGGGCACGCTGAGATGGAACCCTAACACGGGGTTCTGCCAGCTCCCTCCATGCAGGAGAGCAGGTGCCTGCCCTGCACATCTCTGCAGTTCGACTGGGGGCTCTACACCTCCATGTCCCCCCTCCCGCTGCCCCTGGATTTCTCCTTCTCCTAGGACGACCCTCCTCGAACACCCCCCGCCACCTTTCCAGTCCCTTGTGCCCGAGTTGGCCCTCTCCGGTGTGAGTTTCGGCTCTTCCCTGTGACGCCACGCCTCCCAGGGGGGAGCCCTCTTTTCACTCTCTCCTACTCAGTTCTACTCTGCCAGGCGAATCTTCCAGAAGCACCATATTCTTGAAGTCATGTTCCTAAATAAGAATCCGCGGTAGCTCGTCTGGCTCGTTCATTCATTTTTAAAGATTCATTCATCCAACATACATTTATGTCAGGCCATATGCTCGGGATGCTGATTAGCGAAACAGGCCAGTGCCAGTTCCCTAAGACTGAATGAGCGCCACGCTCTTCCCTGTGGTTTTTAACACTTCGCCATCTCTCAGCTGGGCCTTTGTGTTCATCATTTCCCCAAACGGGGCTTCCACCCTCCGTTCGTTATCATCCTATGAATTTTGCTCACCGCGAAAGGACCGATTTAAAGCATCCCTCCTCGATACTTGTCTGAATTTATATCGTTTATTTTGCATACACCACTAATTTCACTGCCATCCTTCAGCGTCTTATTTTTTTAGTGCAGTTACTCTTCGAAATGTGTGGGTCTTATCCCCACAGCTAAACATAAATATACATACTTTGAGTGGGGTTCTCCCACAGTGTCTAGCCCATAGAGTGTTTTGCAACATTTTTGATTGATTGATCTATTAGAAATTTGCTCTTTGAGAGATCTGCTCCATTATCGGCGAAAGTCATACATAGACTGCAGTTCACCCTTCAACACCCCGGACTTGAACTGTGTGTGTCCACTTGTACACGAATTCTTTTCAGTAATTATATTGGAAAATTTTATGGAGATTTCTGACAATTTGAAAAAAAAACTCATAGACAAACCACATAGCCTAGAAATATCGAAGAAATTATGCACAAGTTAGGTACGTCACGAATGAATAAAATGTGTACAGACTATTTTATCACTTGCTGCCAAAAAAATATACACAAATCTATCATAAAAAGTTAAAATTTATCAAAACTCATGCACACAGACCATACATACTCCCGTCTGCGGTTAGGAGAAATGTAAACGCAGATGCAGTATTAGATCATAACTGCATAAAACTAACTGTAGTACATATTTCACTACACTGGTAATTTCATAGCTACCTCCTGTGACCATTGTGGTGAGCTCAAGTGTCGTAAGTATCCGCTTAAAACACCCTGTGATGCTAATTATCTCCATGTGGGCAGCTCCTCTCGAGTCAATTGCATATTGCGGTAAAAAGTGACCGCTCACAGTTCTTGCGTACTTTTCATCATGTTTAATCAATACCGTAAACCTTAATGCCATGGAATCCACGTGAAGTGCCACTAGTGACGCTGGAAATGCTCCCAAGAAGCAAAGTCCTGACATGACAAGAGGAAGTTGAATTTTTTTTTAATTTATTTATTTTTTATTTTTTAATATATGAAATTTACTGTCAAATTGGTTTCCATACAACACCCAGTGTTCATCCCAAAAGGTGCCCTCCTCAATACCCATCACCCACCCTGCCCTCCCTCCCACCCCCCATCAACCCTCAGTTTGTTCTCAGTTTTTAACAGTCTCTTATGCTTTGGCTCTCTCTTTTTTTTTTTTTTTTTTTTTCCCTTCCCCTCCCTCATGGGTTTCTGTTACGTTTCTCAGGATCCACATAAGAGTGAAACCATATGGTATCTGTCTTTCTCTGTATGGCTTATTTCACTTAGCATCACACTCTCCAGTTCCATCCACGTTGCTACAAAAGGCCATATTTCATTTTTTCTCATTGCCACGTAGTATTCCATTGTGTATATAAACCACAATTTCTTTATCCATTCATCAGTTGATGGACATTTAGGCTCTTTCCATAATTTGGCTATTGTTGAGAGTGCTGCTATAAACATTGGGGTACAAGTGCCCCTATGCATCAGTACTCCTGTATCCCTTGGATAAATTCCTAGCAGTGCTATTGCTGGGTCATAGGGTAGGTCTATTTTTAATTTTCTGAGGAACCTCCACACTGCTTTCCAGAGCGGCTGCACCAATTTGCATTCCCACCAACAGTGCAAGAGGGTTCCTGTTTCTCCACATCCTCTCCAGCATCTATAGTCTCCTGATTTCTTCATTTTGGCCGCTCTGACTGGCGTGAGGTGGTATCTGAGTGTGGTTTTGATTTGTATTTCCCTGATGAGGAGCGACGTTGAACATCTTTTCATGTGCCTGTTGGCCATCCGGATGTCTTCTTTAGAGAAGTGTCTATTCATGTTTTCTGCCCATTTCTTCACTGGGTTATTTGTTTTGGAAGTTGAATTTCTTAATATGTACTGTGGACCTTGATCTGCAGCTGCCTTTGCCTATGGTTTCAAGTGCATGAATCCAGCATAGAGACCATTGTAAAGAAAACAAAAGAAACTGCATGAGGCCATGACCACAGCCGGGCCAGTAGCCATGAAAACCTTGATCTTCCTTTTCTTAAGTTTATGTATTTATTTTGAGAGAGGGAGAACAAACAAGCAGGGGAGGGGCAGAGAGAAGGAGAAACAGAATCCCAAGCGGGCTCTGGGCCATCAGCGCATAGCCCTATGCGCTCACCAACCGTGAGATCGTGACCTGAGCCAAGATCGAGAGTCAGATGCTTAACCAACTGTGCCACCCCAGGCACACCAAAAAACTTTGCACCTCTTGCTAAATACCCTTTTGGGTCGTATTGAAAATGCAGCTTTTATGTGGATGCAGGATTGCTGCTAAGAAAGGCGTACCTGTAGCCTCTAAGGTGGTTCAAGAAAAAGGGAAGTCATTATAGGACAACTTGAAGCAAAAGGAAGGCCGCTGTCTCTCGTAAGCAGAGAAACTGCGTGTCAGCCAATCACATGTAAGTGGTTTTACAAAACATAACAATGTTTTCAATACTGTTATGAATCTGACCATGATGCTTTGTGCCATAAAAATTTTATAGCAATTCACTCATTAATGTATAGGCTAGGCTACTGTGGAGCAGTCACGTGGGATATACTAGGCTACCATAAAGCAATCACACTGCTGCTTTCTCATTGTCAATGCATGAATCATTATACCTGTAAATAAACATGAATTTCTTTCCACATTATATTTTCATTGTTGGATGTCTAGTGTTATACGTATTAACATCTGCATTGTTTTGTATCATGTAATATTGAGGTAGGTACTGACAGATGATGCATCTCGTGAACAAATGATGTAAACGTATGGGATTCATAAATACAGTACAGTTCTATAAATGTATTTTCTCTTCCTTATGATTTTCTTAATAACATATTCTTTTCTCTAGGTTACTTTAGTGTTTTTAAGCTTATTTATTTATTTAGGGAGAGAGAGAGAACGAGCAGGGGAGGGGCAGAGAGAGGGAGAGAGAGAATCCCAAGTAGGCTCCACACTGCAGAGCCTGACGTGGGGCTCAATTTCATGAACTGTGAGATCATGACCTGAGCCAAATAAAGAGTTGGATGCTGAGCCACCCAGGCACCCCCTATAACTTACTTTATTGTAAGAATACAATATATAATACATAGAGCATACAGAATATGCATCAATCGACTGTTTATGTTATAGGTAAGTCTTCTGGTCGACAGTAGGCTACTAGTGGCTCAGTTTCTTGGGAGTCCAAAGTTACAGATAGATTTTCAACTGTGTGGGGAGGTCAGCACTCCTAGGCCCTGCATTGTTCAGGGGTCCACTGTATTTTTGTCATCAGACTAAATCATCCAATTGTATTTCTACTACTTGAAATTTATATGACGTTTTTAATCAGCAGATATTTAATATCTATTCTCTACACTGAAAAATTGTTTACAAATTCTATTTATGAAACAGGAGATGCCCTTAAAGTCGGGATTCAATATTTCACTTTTTATTAGTTCTCATTGTGTTTACTATGGCATTAGACAAACAGCAAGTGCCTGATTAAAAGAAAAAAAGAAAAAGATAGCTTGTAACATTTCCTGTATTTCAATGGTTTATTTTCTTGTTATTTTGGCATTATATTCTGACATCATTGAAAGCAGGATGGTGTTTTGTTTACTGCTGCATCAACAATTCCCAGGACAGGCCTGCTACCTGTTAAAAAGAAAAAGAATCAAAGAATATGATGGATGGATGCATGGATGGATGGATAGGTGCATGGATGGAAGGATGGACAAATGGATAGAGGGACAAATTGATAGATGCATGACACAGAACAACAGAGATTTCTTCCAGTCTAGGGCAAAAGAAATTTCCTGAAGGAACTGGTATTTGAGCTGACCTTAAAGACTAAGGAAGCTTTAGATGTGTGGGATGATAAGGGCAAACACAGGCAAAGCAAACACGTTAAACAACAGCCTGGTGGATCAGAAGAGTTTGATGAAAGTTGGCAAGACATGAAGTGCTAGACGATAAGGTTGATGACTAAAAATGTGTTTGACATACTTGTGAGTCCATTGGAAACATTTTAAGCTCCTTGAAGGCATAGCCAGTTCATGGGTGTGTTTCCAGAACTTAGCCCAGTGCCTGTCACACACTGAAATAATGGAATAAAAAAACAAGTCATGGAGGAAATTTGGCTCTTGGCCACTTCTCTGAAGTCACCTACTGAAACCTTTTTCCTGGCTCGCTCCATTACACCATATTGAATGCCTTGGTCTTTCTTAAACATAACTTAGAGCCTTTGCATTTGCTCTTTCCTTTACCTGAAGCTCTTCTTACTCTGCTCTGCCCCACTGACCTCCTGCTCTCCTTTAAACAAACCACCCTGACACCTTTGCAGTTGCCATTTATTTGATCACTCTGCTGGGAAAATTCTTCCCACCCATCTTCACGGGACTTGATCCCTCCTTCATTTAAATCTCTCCTAAAAGTCTCTTTCGCTTCCTTGAGAAGCCCTCCCTGCCAGCCCATGTAAGGAGTGCCTTTCTCCTGTCACTCTCAATCCCCCCAACTTTTATTTTTCTATTGTTTCCTTTTTCTTCCTAGCACATAGCGCCACCTTCTATTATTAGAGAGTTGTGTCTAATCTCCACCTGGTTAGAATGTCAGCTCTTTTTTTTTAGGTTTATTTTTATTTGAGAGATAGAGAGCAAGTGGGGGGAGGAGCAGAGAGAGAGGGAGACAGAATCTCAAACAGGCTCCACGCTGTCAGTGCAGAGCCCAATGAGGGGCTCAGACTCACAAACTGTGAGATCATGAGATCATTGAGAGTTGGACATTTTTTTTTTTTTTAATTTTTTTTTTCAACTTTTTTTTTTATTTATTTGTGGGACAGAGAGAGACAGAGCATGAACGGGGGAGGGACAGAGAGAGAGGGAGACACAGAATCGGAAACAGGCTCCAGGCTCTGAGCCATCAGCCCAGAGCCTGACGCGGGGCTCGAACTCACGGACCGTGAGATCGTGACCTGGCTGAAGTCGGACGCTTAACCGACTGCGCCACCCAGGCGCCCCTGGACATTTTTTTTAACGTTTATTTATTTTTGAGAAGAGAGAGACAGAGCATGAGTGGGGGAGGAGAGAGAAAGAGGGAGACCCAGAATCTGAAACAGGCTCCAGGCTCTGAGCTGTCAGCACAGAGCCCAACACGGGGCTCGAACTCATGGACCGCGAGATCATGACCTGGGCCGCAGTCGGATGCTTAACAAACTGAGCCACCCAGGCTCCCCTAGAGTGTAAGTTCTTATTCCAAAAATTTCACATAGTGGTGGAGGATTTTCTTATTCTCTGCTATTTCCCTGAAGCCTAGAACAGTGCTTGACATAGGAAGCCCTCCATAAATATCTGCTGAATAAATAAATAAGTAGTTCAAATACCTTACCCTGGAATTGAAAGCCTTTTATACTTGTACTCCGATCTTCCTTTGGGGCGACTAAGTCCTAGAACTTCAAAGGTAGAATGGACTACATTAAGATGATCTTATCCATCCAAAGCATCTTAAAGATGAGAATAGTGAGGCCTAAACACGGAAAGCATAAGCTAGAGGCCAAATCATACAGTAAATTGGTGAAAGGGCCAGAATTAGAAACTTGATCTCCCATGGCCTACCAGGCTTAACCCTGACCCACACCAGTTCCTGCCATCTGCCCTCCATCAGGGATCAGAGTGAGCTTCGAAAATGCAAGCGTGACTCACCTCTACTTGACGCTGTTCAGCGCCTCTCCATCTCTCAGTCCAATCAGCTGTGCTCGCTGAGAGCAGCTGCCATGTTGGACCCACGTCCTTGTTGTGTTCCCAATGAATCTCACTCAGTGCTGATTCACACATCTGTACCTCCATACACGCTCACTTGTGTCTGGACCTGTTATCGTCTGCCTTGATGATTCTTACCCATTTATCCTTCAAAACTTTATTTAAGGGGCTATTCCACCATGAGGCCTACCATTATACCATCCCCCCAAGTCTCTGAGACATAACCAATTCCCCTCCTCTACATTAATTCTAATCCTAGTCCTTGCTTCTGTCACTACAAATGTTATAACCGAATTGTCCCCTTCCATGGGGTTACAGAAGGTAGCGGACATTTGTCATTTTTACTGTGCGATGTTCAACCCTCCTTCTGTTTGGGAGCAGGAGTGTCACATGACCTGGTCTGTGACTACAGACGACAAAGCAGAGAGATCCTCTTTCTCTCTCTATCCCTGGCAGCCTGGGCCCAGGCACTGGGCCAGAGGCTGGCAACCAGAAGCCCATCCTACAATTTGGACTCTTGAGTGAGTATAACAGACACAAAGGGAGGGCTGGGATCCCCTCATGGCAGGTACTGCGGCTGTGGTGGTGGCATTCTGACGAGACTAATCTTGCTAGAAGATGGCTCTGCTTCTTCCAGCTTCTCAGTCTAGGTACCAGGTCAACGTCCTGTGAGTTCTTTCCAGTATCCCGTATCTATTCACATCAGTCATAATTGGTTTTTGTTGCTTACAGCCAAGAAGCCAACTGTTTGGCACAGGGCGGGTGTGTAAATCCCCCCAGGCTCTCCCAGAAGTAGTAGTGTAAAGATTACACACTTCTGCAGCAGATTGACAGGGTTATTTATTTTTTTTTAATGTTTATTTATTTTTGAGAGGGACAGAGACAGAATGCGAGTGGGTTGGGGCAGAGAGAGAGGGAGGCACAGAATCTGAAGCAGGCTGCAGGCTCTGAGCTGTCAGCACAGAGCCTGACACGGGGCTCGAACTCAAGAGCTGTGAGATCATGACCCGAGCCGAAGCCAGACGCTCAACCAACTGAGCCACCCAGGCGCCCCTAAGATTGGCAGGGTTTGAATCCCGACTTCCGCGCTCAGCAGCCATGTGGCTTCAGGTCAGTAGCTTGACGTCTCTAACCCACAACTTCCATAAAATGCGGAGAAAATCTCATGGCAGAATTAAATACAAAGTTCAATAAATATTAGTAACTAGTATCATTAGCCATGTATATTGACACAGGGAGCTCAATCTTCCTTTAAGACAGCCTGTCTCCACCAACCCTATTCTTTCTGAATTGTCTATTTCTTGTCACCTGAATATGTTTTGGACACTTTGCTGCCTCATCTAAAGGACCTAGCCCCTACTCCGTCTGTCTAAATCCTAACCATCCTTCAAGGCCCCTTCAGTGGCTCCATTTGACAACCCCCCCACCCCCATGAGCTTGCCACCTCTTCGTTCCCATAGCACTCTTTCCCTATGCTATTTATGATAGATTGGATTTTCGGTCCCTATGATTCGCAGCCCTTTCTTGTGGAAGGACTACACATCACCCTCATAACTTGACAGGACCACTAAAATGTGAGCAGTGACATGTGTCCCATCCAAGCAGAGCTTTCAGAGTGATCTTGTAGCTCTCCCATTGCACTTTATTCTCTGTCATAAGAGTGGCATCTCCTTAGAGGCTGTCCCTCCAACCTGGGTCCTGGAAAGACGAAGATCTGTGGAGTCCACAGTCGATCTTTAGTTCAGCCATCAAGAGAATGAAAAATAAACCTTTGTTATCGGCCACTGATTTAAAGTTGACATTACTGTAGCAAAACCTAACATAAGCTGACTAAGGCACCACTCATTGACAGTTTTCATGTGCTATTTGGTATTATTATTTATCTTTAAATAAATATATCCTGTGTTCCCAAGGTGTTTTCCAACACCAGCAGCCAATTTTCTGCTGACATCCAACTGGGTGCCCAACAATTCAATCCAATCTGTAACCTAGCATTAGCACAGACCCCACAGGGTAAGGGCTCAGTCCCAAAAACGCTGCCTTCCTTCTTCAGATGTCACTTGCAAGTAGTAAGACCCCACCCTTACGTCCAATTTGGCTACAAACTGGGGTTCCCATGACCCACTTCTCAGGTTCCATAATCTGCTAGAACCATTCATAGAATTCAGGGAAACACACTTATTGGTTTACTCGAAAGGATGTTATAAAGGATAAAAGATAAGCAGCCAGATGAGGAGGTACATAGAGCAAGGTCCAGGAAGGTCCTGAGTGCAGGACTGTCTATCTGTGTGGGGCTGGAATATGCCACCCTCCAGGCACGTGAATGCATCTACTAACCCAGAAGCTCATCAAATTTCTTCTTTTCGGAGGTTTTCTAGAAACTTAATCTCCAGCTGCTCCTTCCTGGAACTCAATGAGTGAGGCTAGAAGATCAACCTTATTCTGAGGCTAACATAAATCTCCTCGCTAGCATAAAAGGAAAGGGACCCTCTAAAACTAAAGGGGCTCACTTTGAGTAACAAAAGACACTGAGCACTCAGGAAATTCCAAGGATTTTAGGGACTCCATGCCAGGAATTAAGGGCAAAGACCAAATATATTCTTTATCATATCATCTTTGGAATCAGAGGCACCTGGGTCGCTCAGTCAGTTAAGCGTCCGACTTTGGCTCCAGTCGTGATCCCTTGGTTTGTGAGTTTAAAGCCCAGCATTGGGCTCTGTGCTGACAGCTCAGAGCCTGGAGCCTGCTTTGGATTCTGTGTCTCCCTCTCTCTCTGCCCTTCCCCCACCTCAAAAATAAATAAACATTAAAAAAAAAAAAAAAAAAAAAAGCCCAGAACCTTTGGAAACAGAAATCATGGCTTACACCACAACAGTTCCCAGCCCCAGACGGTGCAAAATAGTAGCTGCCCAGTAAATGTGAGTGGATGGTAAGGATGATTTTCAATAAACTTGAAAAAGAGACAAATTAAAGCAGACCTGTTAACCCAAAGTTTAGACTAGACCACCATGCTATTTTTTTTAACACGAAAAGTGTAGAAGCTTAATAGCATGGGGGTATCTCAGTAGGAACAACACCCAGGAGACAGAGATTTCAGAAATTTAGTTATTTGTCTTCAGTAACCTCCCCAGATTATTAGCAAAAAGCCATGGGCTTGGGAAAATGGGAGCTTGGTAAATTCTGGCAAATCGATTGACCTGAAGAAGACCGCATGAAGCACTCTCAACAATAGCCAAATTATGGAAAGAGCCTAAATGTCCATCAGCTGATGAATGGATAAAGAAATTGTGGTTTATATACACAATGGAGTACTACGTGGCAATGAGAAAGAATGAAATATGGCCCTTTGTAGCAACGTGGATGGAACTGGAGAGTGTGATGCTAAGTGAAATAAGCCATACAGAGAAAGACAGATACCATATGGTTTCACTCTTATGTGGATCCTGAGAAACTTAACAGAAACCCATGGGGGAGGGAAAGGGAAAAAAAAAAAAAAGAGGTTAGAGTGGGAGAGAGCCAAAGCATAAGAGACTCTTAAAAACTGAGAACAAACTGAGGGTTGATGGGGGGTGGGAGGGAGGGGAGGGTGGGTGATGGGTATTGAGGAGGGCACCTTTTGGGATGAGCACTGGGTGTTGTATGGAAACCAATTTGACAATAAACTTCATATATTGGAAAAAAAAAAAAAAAAAGAAGACCGTATGAGAACAGAGTCATCTAAATGTCTTCAATAGTGAGTCCAAATGACCAGAAGCCCATATGTATGTGAGCAGCCTGCATTTTAAACTGAAGAAAAGCCTGTCAGATACACACACACACACACACACACACACACACACACATACACACACGGATTTTCAGCAATGATACAAAACCAGCCATGTATTCCTATATTTAGGCCTAAGACATCTCCTTCAATTCAGACTATGTAAGAATATTCCTGATGGAGAATGGAGATGGATATCTATGTAAGAATATTCCCGATGGAGACTCTTGGCATTGAATTTAACAAAGTCAAGGACAAGAAGGTATTGTCACAGAGGGAGGTGGGCACCAAACAAGGGCCAGACTTTGATCACGTGGCCAAAATACTGGGGCACCAATACCGTGTCTTTGTAGTGAGTTAATTAGGTGAAATATTTTGTGCGAAAATTTTTCAGAGAGGGTATATTCTAGGGATAGATAGGCACTAGGTCATCATGCTGTGAACTGAGGTTCCATTTTATATTCAACTCTACATCCTTCGTGAACAGGTATGTATACACACAGACCCACACCTACCTACACACTCCAACGCCTACCTCCTAGATAGCACACAGTAAATGCCCAGCAAACGTTTTTAAGTGAATACCTGAAAAGCTGAATTTACGATCAAACGTCAACCCTTTGCTGCCTACATGTGCCAAACTGATAGCACCATGCACTTAAAAATGAAAACATATCTGGAAGCTTGGGATGGGGAAGCGAGGACCAAGGACCTATTATGTGGCCGGCCCCTTACAACCTATTGTTCGTATGTGGAAACTGAGGCTCAGAGAGATAAGTCACATAACTAGCGTTAAGATAAATTTCTAGGCCCAAGTTGGATCTGCTCCTGACCAGGGTGTACCATCAACAAATCAAAATTCAGATCACTTTCATGTCCCTATAAATGATCCACTTGACCAGAAATACGACCACTAGTCCCGCAAAGCCAAGCCAACTCAGGCTCTGTACTTATTTCCTTGTTCCTTCTCATTCCAATCAAGGTTGCCTAAGTAGCCCCCGCCAATCAGATATTCTCTGTTTTTCTCTTCCCTGTTCTTTATTATTTATTTTATAAATGCTTCCTGCCTTCTTCTCTGTTTTGCCATTCTTGAATGGGGACTATCGGGTCCATGAAGTGTTAAATAGTTTATTCATATCACTTAAATTCTGTTCTCTCTCTCTCTCTTTCTTTTGATTTTAGACAGAGAATCACACTCAGTGTGGAGCCCCACATGGGGCTGCATCCCACGACCATGAGATCAGGACCTGAGCCAAAATCAAGAGTCGGATGTTTAACTGACCGAGGCACCCAGGTGCCCCTTAAACTGTCTTCTTTAACCATTTTTTAAACACCGGGAAGAGGCAGAGTCCAGCCTTGAACTTAGAGATTTGTATTTTTCTATTCTATCACAGGCGCTTAATCTAGGGAGCCTCGGACACCCACAGACAGCACACGGGAAGCGTTTATGAGGTGCGGATCCATATTTTTCATCAGATTCTCAAGGTGGGCCATGGCCTCCAGAAGGCTAAGGTGTGGGCCTGGGGGGAGCCTGCAGTGGCTGGGCTGGTGCAATGGGCATGAAGGAGGGGCCAGAGCAGAACTGAGGGAGGATGCATGTTGCCCACTCACCCAGTTTCAACACTACTCTGAACTGATGTCCCAACCCCACGGGGGTTACCAGTGTCCTGTTCCCAGAGACATCGGGTGATAAATGATCTGGTCCGAGTCCCATACACTCCTTGTGGTATTTTTAGACACATTCTGTTCACTGAGAGAAACTTCAAATACTGCTGGGTGTCATGGGCCCGCGACATGACTGTTCCTTGGGTGGGGTGGAAGGGTGAGAGAGACCCCAGGGACGGGGGCTGGGCTCCCCCGGGCACTCAAGCACATGATGAGGGAGCAGCATTGTGACCTCAGAGGAGAGGGAAGCCAGTGAGCTCAGGTTCTAGGAATGGACTAGAAACAACCCCTGATGAATCACATACTCAATCCAATTTTCCTCTAGACTTCTAGCCACAGGCCTTCCTGAGAATAAGTAGAATGGAGATTCGAGACACTTTTTATTTATGTCACAAGGATGAGCAGAGTACTCACTGCTACCACCAGGCACGGTGAGGGGGAGTCTCTGTGTGACGTAGAGGACAGGAAGGCACATCCTATCTGCGTGTGCATTACACGAACAAGTAATCACAATGAATGTGACAAGTTCTGTGCCAGAACCATCAGACAGAGCTGTGGGACCACCTCCGGAGGAAACAGCAGTTACACCTTGGAGAAGGAGAAGCGGTGCTATTGGTGGTGACATACCGGTTCAATGGAATAAACACGTATCAAGTACCAGGCATTGTCTTGGGATGAGGGGAGGAGATGTCTAGACACACAAAGTCTGCTGTCAGGGAGCTCAAAGCCAGGTCCACAGACCTAGAAGCACGGAAATGACAACCTATCACAAACAGGCAGTGCAACTTAAATGGCAGGCTAGCACGACTCTGGGGATAACGGTGTGTGTTGTGTGTGTGTGTGTGTGTGTGTGTGTGTGTGTGTGTCTGCGTATCTGTGTGTGTCTGTGTCCTGGAGAAAGGGATGCCTGAGTTAGGTTTTGGATGATAAATAAGAATTTATAGGGTTGCAGATACAAAAAGCATAGCTACAGAGGCTTTCCAAAGAGAATCGTCAGTAATAGCACTTATAGAATATTCACTGGGGGCAAGTACTGTACTAAGTGCTTTGCAGACATTATCTCACACAGCAACTCACCACCGCCACCCCCTGCTTTTTTTTTTTTTTTTAACATAATCATCCTTTCTTGGATAAGAGATACACTCAATCCCCAAAAGGCCTACCATACTCCAGACATATCTATCTATCTGTCCATCTCTATCTAATTTGTCTATCTACTCATCTTTCTATCTTTTACATATTTTTATTTGACTTGATTTGATTTTGAGAGAAAGAGAGAGCACGCGGGGGAGGGGCAGAGAGAGAGGGAGAGAATCCCAAGCAGGCGCCATGCTCAATGTGGAGCCCCCGACCGTAAGAACATGACCTGAGCTGAAATCAAGAGCTGGCCACTCAACCAGCTGACCCACCCAGGTGACCCTCATCTTCCTGTCTTCCTATCTATCTATCTATCTATCCCTCATCTATCTATCTACCATCTACCTATCTCTCCATATCTATCCCAGTGTTTATTCCAGAATCAGATATAGGATTTTATTTTCTTAAGAAATTATGGTTTTCTTCTAAAAAGCAGAAAACACACTTTCAAAAGTTTTGATTTACATATTCCTCTATTAGATCAGCTGAGGGATTACTGAACAAAAAGAGAACACAATGTTTGGAAGGCAGAGGCGGGATTAATATTTAAATACCTTGAAAGGAGACCTTCTCAGTGATATATTTCATCTAGTCACCCTGAACTGTTTAAAGTGACACTCCAGATTTTAGAGCAGAAATTCATGGCTTGTTAGAGCATTAGTGGTTATGAACTGGGAACTTTAGTTCTAGAAACCCTACTGACTCACTGAAGTTTACAGAAGGCTGGAGGGCTCACTGATGGAGCTGCCAGGAATGCTCAAAGGTAGAAACTCTTAAGGGAAACAATATAGCCACCGCTGTGCATTGAACTGGACAATCATGTGTGTTTTCAGATTGACCAATGAACTATTTCCTTGGCTAATACTCCCCAAAGCATGATTTTTTCCTGTGGAAACATGATTTCTTCTGTGAAAACAGAAGGAGCACAGGACTAGAGGGATGGGGAGGGAAAAGGTGTCACGACAATATATTCCTTGGAATGTAGGATATTGGATTTATTTTGGTCACAAGAGTGGAGGGCAGGCTTCCTTCCTCTTTCAGCTCTAATATTTTCAAACTTTATCTGTATCCATTTGCACCTTTTTCTCTCCAGTCCCAGCAAAATGTGTTTTCCTCCACTAGAAGCTGATGACTTCAGCTGCTTTTCAAAACATTTGCCTCTCATCTCTTTACACACAGGGTGTCGCTCCACCAACAGAGCTATAAATTAAATATCCTTTGACTCTATTTTCACTTTAGCTAATATGTTTCTTCTTTACTTTCTTCTTTTTTTTACGTTTATTTATTTTTGAGAGACAGAGAGACAGAACCCGAGCAGGGGAGGGGCAGAGAAAGAGGGTGACACAGAATCCCAAGCAGGCTCCAGGCTCTGAGTTGTCCGCACAGAGCCCGACGCGGGACTCGAACTCACTGACCGTGAGATCATGACCTGAACTGAAGTCAGAGGCTCAACCAACTGAGCCACCCAGGTGCCCCTGTTTCTTCTTTACTTTCTTAAATTGAGATATGGTTGACTTGATCGATATAGAGAACATATATTAGTGTCAGATGTCCAGCATAATGATTCCATATCTGTATATTGTGAAATGATCACCAAAATAAATCTTTAACATCCACTACTTTTACTTTTACCACTACTTTTACTATATATACTTTTACTATACTTTTACTATATACTTTTACTTTATACTTTTAATATCTCTGGCATCAGGATGTATAGCAGACTTTTTGCAATATAGCCACTGTTGTTCCTCTCCTTGAATCCATGTCCTTGGGTAATCCTTTCCCAAATGGATACTTGCCTTAGTCATGTGACTTGCTTCAGCCAATGGAATAGCAGCAAACACAAAGCAAGCCAAAGTTTGAAAAGCAATGGTACGCTGGGGCTTATCCCCTTTGCAGAGCTTGGAGCCCTGAGGCCACCATTTTAGGACGGATGAACTGCTTACTGGAGTGGACATGTAGAAGAGAACCAAGGGACCCCAGCAAATATCCTGACATCCAAGTGAGTGAGGCCATTCCTGAGCCATCCAGCCCATATATCCACAGCTGACTGGCTGCAAGAGAGAGCTCAGGAGAGACCAGCAGGGGAACTGCCTGGTTGAACCAGCCCAAGTGCCAAGCCACAAAATCATGAGCTAATAAATGATTGTTTTTTTAAGCCGCTAAATTTTACAGTGATTTGCTATGCAGTAAAAGCTAAGCAGTACACAGTACATCTTCCAGCTGATGATGTCATAATTATAATGGGAAGCATTTTTTTTCTTTCTCAGGGATACATAAAATAATGGTGCATCTTACAATTGATTGTGACTTAGATCAGATGCGATACAGTATTATATGCACTTGGCAGGTAAGAAAGCTAGGGATCAGAAGGTTTCTTGCCCAAGGTCTGGAACCAGTAAGTTGTGGAATTTGAATCCATGCTGACTTCAGGCCTTTGCTCTTACCCTGCAAGCACTTCCATCCACCTGGATGGGGGAGTGTCTGGAGAGCTGGTTGGTAGGAAAGCAGAGATAGGTTATGAAGGGCATCTTAGAAGTTCTTGTAAAGAGTTTGATTTTGACAATGAAGAGCTAGTTGAATTGGAAGATTGGAGTACTTATAACTTATTTGACATTGACTGAATACAATATTCATACCACCTCAAGAAACAGAAAGTCGTGTTGTGGGGCTGCAGGGTAGAGTCTGGAAGGCCTGGAGTTGTCCAACAACTCACCCAGTAGGAAGAGGGGTGTACCCGTGGAAGTTACTGCCTACACAGCTGCGGACTAACTCCTCCTCGTAAAGTTAATGAAGTCAGTGGATCAAGTGCACTTGAACAATAAAAGGGGTGGGGGAGAAGGGAGGACTATGGCTTAATTAGGGCCACTGGAGACCATGTGATAATCAGTAGTTACAGAGCAACATCTGTTTGGTGGAAATATCTCAGATTTCCCAGCAAATCTGAGATTAATGGCATACAGTGCCTGCTCTCTAGGTACTTACATCTCCTGGGGGAAATGGATATACGCCTAATGTAGATGTAACCTCAAAACAGACTGAGTGACAAGCACCCAGCCACTGATGCCAACCCCTTCTTTAACCACCCACTTACCAAGGTCTGGAATTTAAAGCCCATTGGCCACTAATAACTGATGTGGCTACACTTCAGATGACCATGCTCAAAAGCAGTAGATATAGAAGATCAATAATTGTCACGACTCTGCAGTTGGCAATCACAAGTGGGAGATTTTGAGACAAGGTCATTGTCAACCTGTCCCTCAGCTTGTCCCAAAAAAGACTTTGACTCTCTTTCACTTTTCTGGAAGGTTGATCAATCAATTTTAGACAGCTATAGATTTGGATCTAGCCAGAATTAGCCACAGAAGTTTAATCGAGTCAAAATGGGGCCAAGAACAACTAAGAAGAGAGACTCAAACTTCTATTAGGAATTTTGTTCCACTGCAACATCCCATTTGGCTCCTGTTCGGTTGGCTACAGAAGTGTTTGGGAAAAAAGAAGGTGGAAAAGAGTCTTAAGACTGGATTTCTACCGAGGCACCTGGGTGGCTCAGTCGGTTGAGTGTCCGACTTCAGCTCAGGTCACGATCTTGCTGTCTGTGAGTTCAAGCCCTGTGTCGGGCTCTGTGCTGACAGCTGAGAGTCTGGAGCCTTCTTGGGATTCTGTGTCTCCCTCTCTCTCTCTGTGCCTTGCCCGCTCACACTCTGTCTCTCAAAAATGAATAAATGTTAAAAAAAAAAATTTAAAAAAAAGACTGGGTTTCTACCTCTCCCGGAGTCACAAAATGGAGCCCCCAACTATGGAGTACAGAACCTTTATTTAATGACAAAACTGAGATCATGGGCTGTCAGTCCCAACAACATCCTTCTGAGGTAGGTCCCATTCTTCCTTTCTTACAGAGGGTGAGCCGGGCCTTGCTGCCCAACTCCAAAGCTTATGTGGCTTATGTGCTCAACCACCGTGCAATACTGCTTACCTTCAAAGTCTTTATCTGGTGGTCACAGGACAACGCCATCAAGTGTGAAACTTTTTGAAATGACAAGGATTTTTTAAAAAGTTTTTTAAAAAAAGTGTTAGCACTGAAAGGGACCTGAGAAGTTATTTAGTCTAGTCCTCTTATTTCCAGAGGAGAAACCTGAACTTGCCTCTCTACATCACACGGCAGCTCTACCACAGAGAGTAGGAATTGAGATGTAATCCCTGGTTGTGTGCCTTTCCTACGCTAGGAATTATATTATCTGCACTAGGGCTAGAAATCAGGGAAGGGCATGCCAGTTAGAAGAAACGTGTCTTGGAGGGGGAAGGGACAGGGAAGACAGTCAGTGACAGCTGTCACGTGTTGTGGGGTTGAATTGTGTTCCCTTCTCCCTCAGAAGGAACCAACCGCACCCACACCTTGATTTTGAAGCTCTCGGCTCTAGAACCGTGAGACAAAACACTTCTGTTTAAGCTACCTGGTTTGTGATACCGTGTAATGGCAGGTTACAAACCAATACAGCACAGAACTTGGACGTGCCTATGGAGAGGCGGAAGGACCAGTTAGAGAAGCAAGAGAAAAAAAGAAGAGGCTCAAATGATGAAATCATGGGTGAGGAGAGAGAGATCTGAGCAGAGAAACCAAGGATTAGCCAAGTGGAAAGCCATAAAAATGAAAGTGGAGTACATTTCTAATTTTAGATGGAGAGCCTATGTGTAGAAGGGGATCTTGGAGAACTGAGCGGTTACAGAGGCCACTGGAGTGTGGGTGGCCCTCACCATTGCTGTCCTGGGGTGCCTGGCACACTTTGGGAGGTAAGTCCTTGAGATATTAGTTGCTCCAGGGAACCCAATAAGCTTGAGGTGTCCGGGGAGCTCAGGCTCACAAAAACATAAGTATCAGTCCAGTCCAGTGGTTATTATGTGCATATGCTCTGGAAGCAGATTGCATGAGTTCCAAGAGTACTTTCGCCCTCACTAGCATTCAGCCTCTGTGCCTCAGTTCATTCCAAATGGCCAACGCAGGGATGCAGAACCCCTCAAAACCACAGCCACTGCTGAGCAGGATATACAGGCCCCAAGAACTTGGCAGGTGAATACTGCCCTTGAGCAATATCAAGCCTGCATTCTGCTCTCACTATACCCGGTTTGATTTGTTCAACGTTGCTTCACGACCAGGGCATTGCAGAAGTCCAGACAAGAGTGTTCCCAAGCCAAAGACTATGGCGAAACTCCATGTGAAAACCGTGGTGAAATCGGGCTAAAAGGGGTCGTGCATGTGGATGACAAAAAAAAAAAAAAAAAGGCAAAGGAAGACCTCTGGTCACCAGGATCCCGCCCCCGCCCCTGCTCCCGCATTAATCCTTGCCCTCCTGGAAGTCAGCAAGGCAGGCAATTGAGGGAGGAAAATGACAAAGGGCGTCTGCCGGTCCTCATGGCAACGGGACCCCAGGGCTGGCCGGGCTTCTAGGTTGAAGCTCTACAATATACCCTTTGCCCTTCCACAGATTCGCTATGAAATCGAAGGCAGACGAAGCGACTCTTCCTGAGTTTGCTCTCCGCGTCCCTGCACCCGCCAGCAGGCAGCCCGGCACGCGCGCACCCAGACGGGAGGTGGGCGCGCGTCGGGGGCGGGGCTTGAGAGCGGAGGCGGGGCCCGGGGCCGGGGCGGAGCCAGCGGGGCGGGAGCGGCTGGCGCACCCGCAGCAGCTTGGCTCCGCGGCGGCTGAGGCTGGGGCGCAGCCAGGGCGCAGCGACTACGGCGGCGCCCTTAAATAGCATCCGGAGTCGGCGCTGGGCAGGCAGTGGGCTGAGGTGACAGCCGGCGGCGTAGCGGCCCGGCCAGCCGAGGAGGTGAGTGCTTTTGCCGCCGGGAGCCGCGTTTTTCCCGGCTGCGGCGCCGGTGGTCTCGGCGGAGGCGCTGGGCTGAGGCTGCTCCGCCGGCCCGAGCCCGGGAGGCGACGGCCGCGGCGGAGACGCGTGAGCCGCCCCTCGACTCCCGGGGACGTTCCGCTTTTCCGGCCTCTGCCCTCGGTTCCCCTTCTCCCGGCAGCGGAGGCCTTCGGGCCGCCAGAGCCCGCCGCCGCTTCCTGTGCCTGAGCCGGGGATGCCCGGCCGCCGTTTCCCGCGGGCTGCGCGGGCGCGGGGGCTGGTGCACGCCGGGGTCCGGGTGACGCGCGCCGCGGGACCGGCCTCTGGTTTGTGTGACGGCGGGGACCCGCCCGTCCCGGAAGCCGGACCCCGAGCTTCAGATGCGAGGGATGGTCCAGCGGGGCCGGGGCGCCTGTCCCCGTGACAGGGTTTTTGAGGCGCATTCGGACCGCGCCTGAAAGCGTCGGAGCCGGAACGTCCTGCTTCCTCGGCGTGATGGTGGCCCCTGCGCGGAGCGCTTGTAGGAGGGTCGAATGCAGCCTCAAAAGCCGGTTGCTAAAAGGAGAAATTCTCGCGGTGTCTCTGGAGGAGTGCCCATAGCCGTGTTGGAGTCACTGATGTAAGAAGCCTGGTGTTTTTTGAAATTAGGAAGCAGCGATGATACCTATCGTCTTGTAGCCTGGGAAAGTGGTGGTAAAGGACTTGAATGGTCACGTGGACTAGAACCTAGAGACAGACACTTATCAGTGTGTATTTACAATCGCAGATCCCTTCCCCACCCCACCTACTTACAAGGTTATGGAGCTTAATTAAGACCATTGTAGAAGTGCTGTTTGCCTTTTAAAGTTAACAGTTCTGAGCATCTTCTTGATACAGGAGCATCCAAAGTGCCCCCCGACTGTCAGGACCCTTTCTTTTATCTTTCGTCTTTGCTTAGCATGAGAAAAACATGAAATGTCATAGTGTCTGACACAAATTTCACCTGTGTTTATCTCGGTGTAAACAGTTATTTGCTTAACACAAACAAAAAGTCAATCGAAAGTTTCTGGTTGATTCTGCATTTTCAAGTGGCCATGGCAGGTTCAATGGGCACATTAGTGGACTTGAGGAGGTGGAACTTTTAAAGGAAATCTTGCTTCCCATCAGCATGGAGCCAGTCTTCTGAGATGTTCTTTCTTGCCTTCACTCAACTGGGAGAATCCCTTCCCAGTCTGAAACTTGACTCCTTATTTGTGAAAGGTCTGCGTTAAACGAAAGTCTTTCATGAGCTAAGATTCTAGGACTAGAAAAAAATCTTCAAAAGTAGCCAACCTCATACCTCCCTTCCTCCCTTCAAATAGTGTAGGCATATTATAGACCTCTGTTTTATGCATTTACTGTGAACAGAAAAAAACTTTTTTTTTTTTTTAATCACCCTTCCCTCACAATTATAAGCATTTTGACTTATTTCCTTCCTGGCTCTGTTATGCATATTTTGGCAATATTTTCATTATTATTGCAGGCAGCCTGACTAAAAAGAGATCTCTGGGCTTTTTAACTTGGGGTGTTTAAGAGATAGCTAATTGTGACAAGTGCAGGTTGGGACAGGTTTCAGTTTATATCATAGAGGTATTTTCCTAGCTACCTCTCTTTCAGATGAAGTTTGAAATAACTGAAAGCATGCTCACATGCCACAGGCCTTACTATGTCTTTCGTTTTTGATGTTAGCTGGCTTGTGGAAAATGGTGGTGTTCAGAGGAGGGGCTGGGGAAAGATCAGATTGTTCTGTCATCACAGCTGGGGATTTCTCCTCTCTCCCTTCAAGTTTCACTTTTCTGGAAAGAGCAAGACTATAGGAATACTAGTAATTTCTAGATGTTGAGACTCCGTAACCCGAGATGAATATATATAATTTTTAAGGGCAGTTGCTGAATGTATTGGGCAGGTTTGCCTCATAAAGCATAAGCTCATTATTCTTCTGCACATACCGACTTTCGTATCCAAATACTGTTAAGTTAGAATCCATTAATAACGTTTTATGAACGGTATTGTTTGGATGATGCAATGGGATAGACTCTTGTGTTAAAAAATACAGAGGAACTTCCTTTAAGGCAGCTCCAAGCTATTGGTATCCTGTGGCCTTACTTGAAATCTTGGGATTCAAGCCTTTCTCTCTCGCAGGCAGGTTCGTCAGGAGGTAGACTGTAGGTGCACAGTGTTGGCTGCAGGTGGTCAGTCCAACTTGGTGGTCAGACAAACCCATCAGGATCGTTTGTCTTTGGCACTCATGCCTAGAGACAAAGTCTCCTTGAACCGAGCTGATCTGAAGCTGCACGTGGTTAGGTTTAATTTTCAACATTGTAGTACTTGAAGGGGCTCTGAGAGCTTTTACAGAAACGCGTTTGGAAAGCGCACAAGCTAGAAAGTGGAGGCAATTTCCCAGTGTTTGTGGCTGCAACTCCAAGATTGTCCTTTTATCTCCAGTTCCTTACCGAAAATGCCCAGATGACAGCTCAACAGGAATTTCTAGTTTGTGTGAGCCCAAAGTGGTACATAATTTGAAAAAATTGACAAGAGGAAGCTCTTGCGTAATCGGTGGTATGTTACTTTCTCTGCTTTTTCTTTACATCCTGACGTTTAGAAGTTCTTGGCTGAGTTGTAGACAATATCGAATTTGGTTTGTTGTAGCTTTTGTGCAATTCCGAGGAAGAATGAAATATGGAGCTTTTCTTGAAACATGGCTGGCTTGGAGGGAGGGCACATTCTTTTGGACGAAAGCTTAGGTGTAGGTGAGTGCTCTCTTCCCCTGTGCTGCCTGCCTAGAAGAATGCATTTGGCTGGAGGCACAAAAAAAAAAATCTAAGATTTCAAAACTGGTGGCTCTGTGTAGGTACCTGGGCTAATTCTCTTTATGAGAATTTTTCAAGTTTTAAATGAAATTTGAAAGCTATCTAACACCTAATTCGAAACCATTTGCCTCAGAAAACCTACATATGTGTGTGTATGTATATGTATATAAAATATAAAATGATAAAAAGTTTAGCATGTAAATGTGAAAGTATTTATAATAGGAATATATGCTTTTATAAGAATTATATTAACATAGGAATATTATATATTATATACTTTTTATATTATAACGCGAACCTCTGCTTCTAGAAAATTTGGGAACTATAAAAAAAGGTCTTCAAGGAATAGATGCTATTAACCTTTTTGTGTATTTCCTTTTAGTGTTTTTCTAAACAACTTTTTTTTGTACTTTAAGCATATAGTTTTAATTGAAGATAAAAATTTTGATGATTTAAAAAATTTCTTAATGTTTTAAAAAAAATTTTTTTAACATTTTTTTTTTGAAAGACAGAGAGAGACAGAGCACGATTGGGGGAGGGGCAGAGAGTGAGGGAGACAGAATCTGAAGCAGGCTCTAGGCTCTGAGCTGTCAGCACAGAGCCTGACGCGGGGCTCGAACTCACAAACCAGATCATGACGTGAGCCACAGTCCAACGCTTAACTGACTGAGCCACCTAGGCGCTCCTGATAGTTTAATTTTAATCACCTAAGTTATATTGTGAGCATTCTTCCATGTTGTTACCTTCTCCTCCAAAACTAAGTTTTGAGAATGGCTGCATAATGTGGTGTAAGGGATATGTTCCAATTTACTTACCCTTCTCCTACTGTTGGATATTTAAGAACAACTGCATCCGAACGGTTTGCCACGCTTCTTATGTATTTAATGTATCTTTTGGAAAAATTAAGGCGTGTTCTGCTTTAAAACTGTTGACACTGGCAATGATTTGAAAATTATTTTTGTTAGTGAATGGTTTTAATGAACTTTTGGGTTCCTGTGTTCTAGTGCAAAGCTGTCGATTTTTGGATTTCATGGTCTGGAAAGATAAATGGAAAAAATGGCATCAAAGGAGGAAACGTGGATTGACGTTTATACCATTTCCTCATTCTGGAAGGACTTCTGATAAATGTATTATCTGTCCCTTTGCACAGTTTTGGCGGAGGAAGAAATCGGTACTTTCCCCTCAGGTTGGTTGTGAGAGAAATGTGCATATATCTAAGGCCCAAATACCTCGAACACTGTTTATTCTTTAAATAACCAGAGGAAAGAGAAGGTTGCTACAGAGACTAGTTTCTCCCTCAGGGCTCAGCCGTCAGCTACAAAGCAGGGTCTGTGAGCTGACTGAGGCAGTGGCCACAGCCCGGCAGGGGCAGGCTCAGGACGTGAAAGGTGATGATAACAGCCAACAGTCCAAGGCGCTGTTCTCAGTGCTTCTGATATCCCGTGAATTCAGTTAATCCTCCCTGCAAGGTAGGTCCTGCTATTATCCCTGCTTTACAAAAGATAAAAGAATAAGGGCAGGAATGAAGTTGCCCAAACCAGGATTTGAACCTAGGCAAGTCAGACTGCGGGGGCCTGAGCTCCTAATTGGTTGGCTCAACTGCCTCCCTAGAGCTTGAAAGGTTCTTAACCCAGGAGTGTCAGCAAAGTTCCAGGTTACCTAGCTAGTGGCGAGACAGGACAGAAGTGGTTCTTTTTCCGTGTCGTTGTTCCTTGATATTTCCTGGCCTCATTTTTACACTGTCTTGTACCACCAGAGCGCTGAAATGACAACAAATTTTGATTCAGCTTGCTTCAGTGAGTGACAAGATCACCTGGTCCAGAGCTATGACTTTCTAGAGAATTAAAGAGTTAAAGGCTTTGCCTGCCCTTGGTCTCATTAAGACTGGTGAACCGTCGAGGTGCACGGTTAATGCATCAAGTGTGTGGCAGGAAGAGAGGGTGTGGCTGGGAACAGGGACCCACGCTCAGCAGAGATGGGCGAGCCACTCACTGAAGTAAGAGATTGGTCTCACCATGGCACATAGGTTTGCTTCCTGCTGTGCATCTCGGGTTACTTTTACCAAAAATAGACTTTCTCAGCATGTTAGAGACAAGAGAACAGAATTGTGAGTTTTCAGGGTTTGGAGGCACAGTGTTGTATCGTCTACTGGATATGGGTGCCTTTTTTCTAGTACAGTGTTAGGCAGAACCCCAAGGTACAGAATAAAAGCAGGGCTGCTGTGGTTGAAGGGGGCAAGGGTGGGAACCCCAGCTCCCACATATATACTTGCTTCCTGAGTCACCTCTGTCTGCGGCACTTCTAAATATCCCAGGCTCCCTGACCGTCGAAATAGCATAACTTGCTCCCTTGCAGACACAGTAATCGTTGTGCAGGTCATGGGTGATTTAGCCCAGGTTACACAACCTGTGTTCCCCTCTGGCCATGATACCCAGTGGAGTTTGTTCCTGGGCCCCGGGCCTGTTCGGAGAATGACCAGATCTCAGTGTACTTCTTGTTTTGTGCCCTGCAGTCGACCTATCTTCACTTACTCTGTACAGTATTGCACAACATACACCAATTTTTCCTCAACGTCACTGCCCAAACCATAGCCTGTCACCTCTGGTTTAGACAGTAGAGACCCTTCGTTGAAAAAAGAGGGAGAGAATGATGACTTTCCTTAATGAACAACTCTCTGATTGAATCCCTCCTCTGCCCAGAAGCCTTCCGGGGCTCCCTCTATAAGGTCCCAAGTCTTTATTTAGCTTGGCTCTTGGGAGCTTCTAGAATCTGGTTCCAACCTGCTGTTTCCCGTGCCTGTCCCAAACCACCCACATCCTGGGACTTTTGGAAAGCAGACTCTGGGAGCACGGGATTGCACCAAGGTCTCTGCATCCCAAGATTCTATCCGTGAGCTCTCTCTTTGGCCTGAGTGGCCTTCCCATGCCCTGGAAGGGCCTCATGGACCCTGTGCATTTACTGTGACCTGTCTGCAATGACATTCCTCATTCCAGCCTCCTTCCTCATGGACCTGCTCCTCAGAGACTCTGGATCCCTCACTGGAACCCTAGGCTAACGTTCAGCTGGCTGAGATGCGCCAGCAGCCGCAGCGGTGGTTAAAATGCTGAAATTCTGCCACATTGGGTAGGAATAGCTGCTACTCCAGGTGCCCCCACCCCTAATTCAGATTCTGAAGGGTTGGTGCCTGGTCCATCCAAGGATCTCCTGAACCCGTTCTGGGGCAGTGGCCTACTTCTTTCTGGATCGGTTGATACCTGGCTGTACTGGTCATTCATGTTATGAACAGCACCCCCTCTCTCCTTCATTTGCCTTTTCATGTGAGCATATCTTGCTTCCTCATATAGACTCCCCAGCCGCATTCTAAGCTCTGGGCACGTAGGAGACCTAGTCATTATCTTTTGCATGTTTTCGGCAGCATTTAACGTGGCACCTTAACTGCTAGCAGGCACTTAATATTGTCTGATGTCCAGTTGAGACCAGGAGACATTCAGACAGTCCGGTGTCCTGTAGAAGGGGATCGCTGACAAGAATACACGTTTCAGTGTTCCAAATTTGTAAATTATGATGCTGCGCAAAACTGAGATCTTGCAGCAAAGATCAAGGTATCGAAAATCACTAGACCAAGCCTGTGCTTTCGTTGGGTTGAGCTTAGTGTTTAGGAGTACAGCCGTGGTGTCTCTTTCAGGGTACTTTCAGAGAGGTTTCAACAGCAGGTGGTTGTAGGCTTTGCGGGATGTGGAAGGGAAGCGGATCAGTGTCAAGTTCTAGATAATCTTACATAACTGTACCGTCGCCTTCATTTACCTGGTATTCCTCCTTAAAATCATACCTTGTTTCTGTGCTACTAGTGAAATGGTCGAATAGCTGTTTGTTCCTTCTGTAGGACAATTACCCGCATTGTTCCTCAGGCACGCTTCCAAGGTGCCCCAGAATGTGGGGCTGGCAGGGAACTTGCCTGTCAAGCAGTCCAACCAACCACCCCATGGGAGGATGGAACCCAGATTCAGAGAGGTGTGGCTGAGAGCCCAGAGACAGGCTAGACTCTGAAGACAGAGCCAGCCTGTGCTGCCCTCTTCGGACAGGAATCAGAGATGAGCGCCACTGAGGCTGGCACCCCTCTAAAGTGTAGGCAGACTGAACATCCCTGGCCCGTGAGGCAGGGGCTGAAGCTTTGGGCTGCCGTGGCCCTGCAACCTTGATTCTCCTTCCTCCAGACTAGCCGGTCCAGCCCCCTCGGGCTCTCAGGCTTGGGCCAGGTGACTTCACTGCCAGTGTCCTGCCCGCTCCAACTCCTTTCCCTCACGGAGTTGTTGATTACCTTCCCTCTTAGACGGAAAGTCTGTGTGCAAGCACTATTACACTGCCCCCTAGCGGCGGCAAGCTTTTCGGGGGGGGGGGGGGTGCTCCAGTTAGCGCTTGTTTTTAATGTTTATTTATTTATTTTGAGAGAGACAGAGAGAATGAGTGGGAGAGGGGCAGAGAGAGAGGGAGAGAGAATCCCAGGCAGGCTCCATGCTCAGCGTGGAGTCCGACTCAGGGCTCGATCTCACGAACTGTGAGATCAGGACCTGAGCCAATCGCAAGACTCAGACACTTAACGGACTAAGCCACCCAGGCGCCCCTGCAATTAGCACTTTTATTTGTTGCCTCCCAGAGTCAAGAACTGACAGAGACTCTAGCCAGGCAGGTGCCCAGAGAAGCTGCAAGAACTGCTCAGTCGTCCCAAAATGGGGCCGCTGTGCCCCGTGGCGGAGGTAGGCCATCCAGGCTGCAGGGTGGGTATATTACAACTACTACAGATACTCATTTTTTAGCTTAAATTCATATATGTGTATTTTATAATGTTCAGAAAATATTTGCAAATGTCTAGAGTTTATAAATGTAGTTACAGGGGCGCCTGGGTGGCTCAGTCGGTTAAGCGTCCGACTTCAGCTCATGCAGTTCTGAGTTCGAGCCCTGCGTCGGGCTCTGGGCTGATGGCTCAGAGCCTGGAGCCTGCTTCCGATTCTGGGTCTCCCTCTCTCTCTGCCCCTCCCCCGTTCGTGCTCTGTCTCACTCTGTCTCAAAAATAAATAAACATTAAAAAAATTTTTTAAAAATAAATAAATAAATAAATAAATAAATAAATAAATGTAGTTACATATTAAGAGGCATTTATTTATTAGTTTGGATGCATTATGAAAAGCTCAGAGAACCGGAAAATTAACTCCTTCTCTACCAACAGCATGGCAAGATACCTCTGAATGCCACTTGGAAAAAAAAAAAAAGAGCAAGAGAACTCAGTTTGTCAGTTAAGGGGGAATCGAAACTCCCTTGCGAAACTAGGTTGTGATTGATGTCAAATTGGTCTTGAAGTGAGGTGGTATCTTATGGTGGTGGTGATTTGTATTTGCCTGATAACGTAGAGCGTATTTTCACGTGTCTGTTAGCCATCTGGATGTCTTTGGAAAAGTGTCTAGTTACGTCTTCTGCCCATTTCTTCACTGGATTATTTGTTTTTTGGATGTCGATTTTGCTAAGTTCTTTATAGACTTTTGGATACTAACCCTTTATCCAGTATGTCATTTGAAGAGCCCAAGTGCCCATCGATGGACTAATGGATACGGAAGATGTGGTGTGCATATGCAGTGGAATACTACTCAGCGATCAAAAAGAATGAAATCTTGCCATTTGCAACAACATGGATGGAGCTAGAGTGTGTTATGCTAAGTGAAATAAGTCAGCCGGAGAAAGACAAACGTCGTATGATTTCACTCATATGTGGAACTTAAGAAACACAACAGATGAACATAGGGGGAGGGAAGGAAAAATAAGATAAAAACAGAGAGGGAGGCAAACCGTAAGGAAGTCTTAAATACAGAGAACAAACCTGAGGGTTGCTGGAGGGGAGGTACGTGGGGGGGCATGGGCTAAATGGGTGACAGACATTAAGCAGGGCACTTGTTGGGATGAGCACTGGGTGTTGTAAGTGATGAATCCCTGGGTTCTACTGAAACCAATATGACACAGTATGTTAATTAACTTGAACTTAAAGAGATAAATTTAAAAATTTTTTAAAAGTGGTCTTGGACTTCAGGAGAGTCGTGTTAAATCCAGAGTATATTTTGACTTTGGACCCAAAGCTTGAAAATGCAGAAGCCTTAAGATCAGGACAAAGATTTTATTTTATTTTCTGATTTATTCACTACTGTGTCTCCTGAGATGGGAGCAACGTTTGATATGGAGTGCTCTGTAAATCTCAGATTGAACGTATAGACCTTTCCTTGTGTGACAATCAAATATCATGCTGGGTGTAGCACCTTGAGTCAATATTTAGGTTGCCTTTCTTTGTTGAACGTTTAGTCACTTAGCAGGAAGCAGCATGTGGATGTGCTAGTCAGTTTTACTCCCCGCAAATCGTTCCCCAAACCGCAGGATCATAGCGCCGAATGGGCCTCAGAAGTGTCACCTGAATAGTAAGATGTTTGGGATTTGCTTTAAAATTGTTTTTTTGTTTTTTGTTTTTTTTTTTTTAATGGGTGTAAAATGAGACAATATTAGCAAAGTGTTGATCCTGGGAAAGCCGAAGCTAGGGTCATGGGCATATGGGGGTTTGTTTTCCTATTCTATGTACTTTTAAATCCACGTGGACATTTTCATAATAAAATATAAACAAAACATATGGGGAAAGTAGACCCCAAGCTAGTGTCACGTGTTCCAAGTAGGTAACAGCCAGATGAGACCATCTCTTTGTCTTCCTTTCCTTCTTTTAAACGTCAGGTCGTTACCCTATAGTCCTCTGCAACTTGTTGGATTTGTTAGGTTTTCAGCCTCCCGTGGGCCACCCACTCTTCCCATGGTTCCCCGCACCCTTGGAGTTATTCCAGCCCCGCCCTTCTCCCTCCTCCTACAGTGGACTTAATCCTGCAACTCTTTCTCTGTTTCACGTGCTGCTTCCCCCGACACCACCAACGTCTTCCCCAGAGCTGACGAAATCGAAAAGTCAGAACGGGGTCCCAGCCTCTTTCAAAGGCTCTGTTCTGTCTTGACGAGGCCCACAGCCTAAGCATATTTGGTGGGCTCCCTTCATCTCTGCTGTTTAGGGACACAACAGTTCCACGCTGAAATCTGTAAACCCTCAGAAGCGTCCCCATGTGTGAATGGCTGGCCTTCCTCTCTGGGTAGAGGTCTGTCTATGTTCTATCTCCCACTTAACCCTGCGCCGCTAAGCTGGTCCACTAGTTTGTCAGTCCCTCTGAAACCGCGATCTATTTTAAGAGGTGTAAGTAACTCTACCCAACCTTGTGTCCTTTCAGCCTTCTTATCCAGGTCACTGCTATCTGATCGTGGTGACCTCTGCGAGCAAGGACTGGGCCTTGTTCTTCGCTGTCTCCTGCACCAGGCCTCACCCTGGCGGGGACATGGGACGCTCAGCAAACTACACCCCGCTGCATGGGGACAAGCTCCTGCAGCTAACGGCTGCTTAGCCCGGGCGGAGGCAGGGCATCCTCCACCCTGGTTTATGGCTCTGTCGTTCCTAACTGCCAGCCGCCCCTGCCCCAGCACCCGCCGGCGCGAGCTGGGTCTCAGGTCATTTCACCCCCACCACCTGCCTCTGGCTGCTTCCACCTGGCTCTCTAGCCGGCCCTCCCATCGCTCTCTGGTTCATCCATAGTGTTCTCTCCCTCCCGAAGCCCTCCACCACTTACTTCTTCACTTTTCGTCTAGATAGTTAGGTTAACTCTTTCTCGCAGGTGTGTTTGTTCACTGATACCCTAAACTCGTTGAAGGCAGAGGCAACACTGCAAATGCTGTTGGACTTCTATTTGGGAGAGAGGGAAAGTGGGGTTTTTTTCCCTGTGATTTTGTTCATTAGCAGTGGAACCTTTCTCAAAGGTGCCCTTACGTGGAAGTGCCCACATAGCTGGTCAGGGCCCAACACGGACGGTGGGAGCCTAGGGATGGACTTTCTGGGCAGGGCTTCCACCCCATCTGTCATTCTCCTAGAAGGACAGGTTGCCGCCCGAGGCCGTTTATGCAGCAGGTGGGAAATACATAAATACAAGAGGAAATGAACCGAATTGACCTAGTTATATCTTCTTTGTCTTGAGAAATAAAAAAAATAATAACAAAAAAATAATAACACAGCAAAGTACACAGTAGAATAATAAAATCATAAATACCCAAATGCCACAGCATAGAATTAACAGTTTTTTTCCTTAATTTCATTTATTTATTTATTTATTTATTTATTTATTTATTTATTTTGAGGGGAGGGAGGAGTGGCAGAGAGAGAGGGAGAGAGACAGAGAATCCCCAGCAGGCTCCGCACTGTCAGCACAGAGCCGGACAGGGCTCGAACTCACAGACCATGAGATCATGACCTGAACCGAAATCGAGAGTCGGTTGCTTAACCGACTGAGCCACCCAGGCGCCCCTAGAATTGGCAGTTTCTAACAGTTATTTTCCTTCTGTGTCGTGCTGTCATCTGGAGTTTCCGGGTGGCAGTGGAATCCTGTTGTTCAGTCCTGAACGTCAGGAGTGTGTCACCATCTTTTGCCTTCTCTGGCCTTGTCTTGGAAATGCTCCATGGTGTCAGTGATTGAAGGGGGCACACATTTCCTCTATTCCCGTCCTTTCTTTATCCCCACGGAGGCCCACACAGGCAGCGACGAAGCTGGCTCAAGATTTTTGTTGCCCATCAGGGGCACCGCCGGGACCTGAAACAACCAGATTGTTACATCTGAGCCTACCTCCTACTCTTCCTGTTTTGTCTCCTTCCGTATTCACTCCTAAAAGTGACTAGTCTGGGACAAAACATCCGGAGGGACCCTGGGACTTAGGTACCCTCTCTGTGTGCGGTTTCTCAAACAAAGGGACCCTACTCCCCATTTCCAGGGCCCTGAGTGGACAGGAGTTCCTGCCTCACGGGGTCTGGCTCTGGCTATTGTAAAAGGACTTTCGTCCTCTTAACTATTAAGTTCTTCTCCACCTCCCAGGAAGAGGAGCCTCCTGCTTCCTGCCTTGCTTTGTGGTTCCCCAGAGGCCGGGAAGATGGAGAGTCTGTTGTGGATTATTTTCATGGCAACAGGAATTTTATTTCCTTCTCTAGCTATGGTCATAATAGGCTGTACATAATGGGCTGTACCCCCCGGACCATGGCGTTGTGTTCTCTAATACACAGTCCTACAGACATAATTAGGGCCCTTCCTGGGCCAGATGTCAGCTGAGATAACATGCCTTGTTGGATTCACTTGGTGAGTTGACAAGTGGGGAGCCGGGCCCACGGAAGCCTCTTCAGAAGGGTTGGGTCAACCTAGCAAACTGGTCTTGTCTCCATTAGCTGAAGTGAGGCTGACTGGCTGAGGTCACCCATGTTGCCCAAGCCTGCCCCTTCTCCGACCGTTACCAAGAAATGTCCCTGCCTCGTCTAAGTGACTTCTGAGAACTCACTTAACAGTGTTAACAGTGTTTGAAGGCCAATGGAAACATCTTGCTTCTCTTAAGAGTTTTTTTTTTTTTCAATAGAAACTTTTCCTCGTGAATCCGTGCCACTCACATAACCTGGATGTCTTCGCTGGGCATGTCCAAACTAGAATTATCTCTTCCCCAATTGGCTGGACATGGCAGGTCTTCGTGTCTATGCTGAAGAGAGAAGGGAGGAGAACCAGATGGCTCCCCCCCACCCCCCGCCCTCCGGAGAATGCCGGGCAAGTCATATTTGCAGCATCCCTTACGGCTCAGATGGCCACCCACCCGGTGCTCGTGCTCGTGCTCGGTGGCCGGGGAGTCTCTGAGGGCTCTCCTCACCGCAGTCCCACCATTGCTCTATAGCTCCTGGGATGCTTCTCTGGTTTAGAGGATTCTCTTTTCTGTCGTAGAATAGTCACTTCTAGACGTTGGTGGCCAGCCGGGTCTCAAGCTCTGGACTCAAGCCCTCCTTCTGGCATTTGCACTTCTACTCAAGAGAGGTATTTGTTTACCCTCTTCCCTTTCTTGTGGGCAACCTTGATCTTTCAAAAAGTAATCCACAGTCTCTTGTCTGAATATTTGTCTACACATCTGCTAAGGAGAAAGAGGATCCTTGGCCTTAGATGACCTTGAGGTGACATTATATAGAAGTGCAACAGTTTGAGAAATGAAAAACATCATGGGAAGATGGGCAAGAGAGTTTTGCTTTTTTTTAGTTATCATTACTGACTTCAGGAGTAGAATGTAGTAACTGATCACTTACGTACAACACCCAGTGCTCATCACAACAAGGGGCAAGGGAGTATTTTTATGTAGCCTTTAAATCAGTGTCTTGCAAGCTTTTTCTTTTCCCCTCCACATCACCTAGGAGGTGCTGCTTACTCCTTTCTAGCACAATGGCTTGCAGCAGCGGCAGCAGCAGCGTGGGGTGTACAGGGAGAATGCTAAAGTTTAGAAATGTTTCAAATACCTCCTTGCTCTTTGGAGAATCACTGTTCTATAAATACACCCTCCTGGGGCCTGTAGCAGAAAACTGGTCAGAATCACAGAGGGTCGTTCCTAACCCAGTAACTGTTCATGAAGCACCTGTTCTGGGCAAGGCAGTATGTCCAGCATCAGGGGCCTATGAAGACAGATGGGAAGGGGCCCTGGCCCCAGGAGAGAGAAGCATCTATGTAAGAGAAGCAGACGCTCACCATAAGTATAAAATAGGAGATGCTAAGGGTCCCGCAAGGGCTACAGATAACATATTCCTGGAGTTCAGGACTGCCTCTGACTGAGGAGGTCACGTAAGGATTTATTAGAGCAACTGAACTATTTGGGTCAGTTTGGACATGTTATTAAGACAGGGCTCGGGAAGAGGCCATAAGGAAAGGAGACCCCAAGGTTGGAGAATGCAGCGTGGGTGTGGAAGCATGGGGAGACTTTCTGGTAGACTCTTGGAAAGGGCCAGAGCTCTGCCCTGGGATACTGACCCTCCCAGCCTTGTTGAGGCAGGGAGCCGGAGGGGAGCTCGCCCAGAGACGCGTGGGGAGAGGATGGGCCGGTCCACTCGCACAAGGAGGCTTCCAGGACCCTGGGAACCTGCCTACAAACCGCCTTCCAGCCTCCCCCACTGCTTTGCTCCTCATTGTTCCACCGGTCAATCTTCTTCAGTCTCCCGGGCTCAAACACCCAGCTCTCCGACTCCGACTCTTTTTTTCCATTGATATCCACTGAGTTACTAAATCCTGTTTTGTTTTGTTTTGTTTTTTTAGCGATTAAAAATGCCTTATCGTAAAGTAGGCATAACATAAAATTTACCATTTTAACCACTTTTAAGCATACAGTTCATTGGCATTCATTACATTATCGATATTGTGTAACTGTCACCGTTACCGAGTTCCAGAATTTTTGGGATGTTCCAGAATGTTTTGGGGATCCAGAATCCCCAACACAAACTCTGTACCTGTGAAGCAATAACTCCCCTTTCCCCTCCCACCCTCCACTCCTGTAGCCTCCATTTCTATCTCTTTGAGTTTGCCTCATCGAAGTCCCTGGAACACATATAACGTTTTGTAGGTTCATCCAGCTTATGGCCTGTATCAGAATCTCCTTCTTTTTTTTTTTTTTTTTTTTTTTTTTTTCTTTTTAAGGCGGAGGGTTATTCCATCGCCTGCACAGGCCACAATTCGTGTGTATCCCTCCAACGCTTGGTGGACGTTGGGATTCAGATCCTGGCTCTTTAAAGCTCTGTCTGTCCCAGCTTCTTGGCATCCTCTTCATCGCCTTGCACGTTCATCTGCATTTGAACCACCGTGTGCCTCGGTGACAGGCCTGCCTCTTACGGTCCATAGGCTTTGCCTTCGGTCCTGGCCTCTGGTCTTGTTCTTGTGTGGGGCTGGGGCAGGACACTGGGCTTTTCCTACACAGTCTCCTGTCTTTGAGTCGAAGCTAATGAGGACTCCATACAGTAAGGACCGTTAGGAGGATGACATTTCGTCATGTGTCTAATTACTCAGCACGGTGCCTGATACACAGCAAGTGCTTAGCAAACGGTGGCTCTTAAAGAAAGCGCAATTTCAAGCTGATTTTTCCTTCCTTTCTCCTACCCAGTGGAATCCTGTCACTTGTTCCAGATTACCTGGCCAAAAATCCTAGAGCTGAGGTGGGGAGTTGCTTCTGGCCGTCCCGTCCTATCCCCAGAGCCCGAAGTGGAGCTCACATTCTTGGGCCTCCCTCATCCTGCGAGGACCGGCTCACTTTTGCTTTCTGCATGCAGCAATCCTTGAGAGCGTGTGACCTCTCTCAGAATTTCTTGTGCACTTACTGCCACCTCGTTTTGCACTGTTTTGTGTATATATTTATGTTACATTTTTGACTTCTAAGCCTCACGAATGGGGTCTGCAGGTTTTTCACGGTTTGCACCCACATTTGAATGTTAAGTAATGCACCTGCACCCAAGAGAGGGTGAGGATTTCCCGACAACCCTCTTGTAGTCGTCATGTGTCACTGAGGCTTTCATTTTGTGGGGGTGTCCTCTTGGTCACCTCCTTTTGAACACCATCAGGTAGAGAAGGCACCTTTCCTGAAACCACCTCGTTCTCAGAAAGGCCAACTAAGTGAATTCGACTTTTCCTGAGCAAAGGAATTTAACACTAGCTGGGTTGCTATTTCTGGAGGCTTGACCTTACGAAGGCAAAAGTGGCTCCAAAAGTGGCTGGCTCTAGGGATGCCTGAGACCCTGTGTGAAGAAGTGTGTTCAAAGAATTTTAATAAAATATCATGGAAATGTAAGTAGGGAAAGAGCACACATTTCTAAAGTAATTTATTTTTGTCACGTGACTTCAATAGATATGTAATTTAATAAATACAGAAGCTGTTACGGGTAGACTTTGGCCATTGCATCTAAGCCCTACAAGTTTACCCATTCAAGTTGGGCACATTGTGTTTGGAATCTCATTACTTGGGGGCGTATATGGGAGTCGTGGCTTGGTGGCCAATATGAACAGGTGAGGTATGGCCCTAATATTACTGGTTAGAAAATTAGTCTAGCCTTCTGCTTACCTTTACAGTTTTTTATTAAGTTTATTTCTTTATTTAGAGAGAGAGAGAGCGTGCACGTGCGTGCATGAGTGGGGGTGGGGCAGAGAGGGAAGGAGAGAGAGAAAATCGCAAGCAGGCTCTGTGCTGTCAGCACCGAGCCGAACACGGGGCTCGAACCCACAAACCACGAGATCATGACCTGAGCCGAAATCAAGAGTCGGATGCTTAACCGACTGAGCCACCCAAGCATCCCCCTGCTTACCTTTAAAAGCTTTGTGTCCTGCTCTTTCTGACTTTGATGGCGTGGACAGAGAGTGGTGTCGTAAAGAATTTTCAAGTTGACTTGAATATTTCAGCAAATCAGGTTTCTAAAAGCAGAGCACCTCTCCTTCATTTCTCCTTTTAAAATCTGCTTGGAAATTGAATTCGTGATCCCAGAGAGTCACTTTAATGAAAATTATGTGGGTTTAAGGTTCACTGTACTTCGTTGGGAAGAAACACCCCATGGCAGTGGATGGGAGTAACTAATTCCCTGTGGAAGTATTTGCCCACCGTGCGTGGGATCCTGAAGTTACCCAGATGGTCTCTCTCCTTCTCATGCTCAGGATGAGGAGATGATCCAAAGGCAGCAAACGTGGTCAGGAATTCATGTATAGGATGGGCTTTGGACAGAGACCTCTGTTTTCCTTTCTAACTGGTGGACGTCGGCATCCCTGTTTGGGGAGAGCCCGACTGCTCTTTTGGTTCAGGAGGGGACGGCTTAAGCAAATCTAGCTTTAGGTAAATTGCCAGCCAGGGTCAAGGAGCACGAATCCAAGGGTTTTGGAGTGGCACACTGAAAGAACAGCACGCGGTCTGGCTGCTGCTCTCTTGTTCCTCCCCAAGGCTGAGCTCTGCCCAGCCAGCTCAGGACAAAGGGGGAGTTTCAGCCTTCTGTAAATAGCCTATTGTACAAGGGCAGGAGGTGGGGCAAGGAATGGCAGCGTTGCCAGCTTGGCTCGCTGCTTTTAAGGAAAGATGTCAGGATTTCTGCATTTGCTGCTGCTGGGGCAAGGGTGCTATTTACGTGGGTTTGCTTCAAGGCTGCATTCCTAGCAAAGTATTTCATCAAACCGCTGTTATTCAACCGAATGAAAGCTTGAGGAACTTTAGAAGGGGAGAAACATCCCGGTCACCCATTTTTTTGGGGGGTTTGTAAACAATATGAAGAAAATAAAATGCTGATGTAAGTATAAATCTGCAAAATCATAGGAGGTGTGTGTGTGTGTGTGTGTGTGTGTGTGTGTCCCTGTGTCCTTAGAGAATGATGCCCTTGTGAGTCACCTCTGGCCCCAAACTACTTTTGTGTGGTGTAAACAAAATGGTAGGAGGTAAACCTTTGTGTCCGGGTGGCCTTAGACCCATATGTTCGGAGTCCAGGATGATGGGGCAAATCCTGGTGGTTATGTAAGACAAGGGAGTTCAGATGCCCGGTTCTCATCAGGCCATGCAGTGTCAGTGCTGAGGACCTTTAGAAACCACCTGCTGTCACGGTCTCTAAGCCGGAGTGGGCTGCGGAGGACTTGTGAGCCGCATGTGCAGAGAAGTATGTGCATGTTCCCAGTGGAGAGGATCAGCGGCCCCGCAGAGGTTAGGAATTGTTCGTGTAGAGGAACAAGCATGACTTTAGGGTCAAGTCGGTGTCCCCGTCTTGGGATACACCTTGGGGAAACCTCTTAAGTCTCCAGCCTCAGTTTCCTCATGATCATTTTGTATTGCGATGTTCCGGTGAGCTACAGGATGTGAAAGCCTTTCTGAAACACTAAATCAATGCTAACTGTGTTGCCAGCTCTTCTTCCCAAAGTTTGGGTGGATAAATACCAGGACTTCTGTTTCCTGACAGTCGTGCAATCCAGTTTCTACTACCGTGTCCTGTGTATCCTGTCCTGTGTCCTGTCCTGTGCACAGGGCTACTTAAAGGCATCCTTCACAGTGGTTCTTTGCGCTGGATGTGTGCCACGTTCCCCCAACCATTGCTGTGTTCTCTGTCGTTCTGTGGTTTTAGACTCCAGCTCTTTGGGAAATTCAAAGGACCCAACTGAACAAACACACTTTTCCTAAGTGCTGGGAGGAAGGGTGTGCAGGTGTAGCTGTTGGGGAAGGGAGAAGCCAGCTGCCAATAGTCTTGTGTGTTCTCAACTGAGAAATACTGGCTGCTTAAGCCTTTAATCCGATTGAATCATATTCTTAGCAAACAGCAGCATTATTACTTGCCTGGGCTGTAAACTTCCTGAGAGGGTGATGTGCAAATTTGCTTTTGAAAGAATTTAATAAAAAAAAATATTCCAACTAGAACACCGTTGGAATAAGAAGTACAATCTGTCTGGGTTTTAGTCATCTGTTGGCAAGTGTGGGTCTTGATTCTTCTTAGAGACCTGTTGGGGGCTGTCTTAAAGCGTGGTGTTAATGTTCACCTGCAGCATTGAAGGGCTATTTATTGTGGCTAATATTCTCTGAATGAGGTCTGCCTGCATTTCTAAATACGCGAAGTGCCTTTTCCTTAATAGCAGTTACATAGAAGGAAGAAGATTTAGAATGCTTTGTATTCATGTTTAAGAGTCATTCTTCACGTGGATCTCAAAGAAGGATTGTCTTAGTTCTTTATTGGATGGGCTCTAGTTTTCCTATGGACAGCATTAACCAGTTGATTAAGTGAAGCTGGTTTTCAGCTTGTCTGTCACCTGGCTGCGAGCTGAGAGGCATGAATTAAACTGTTGTACCTTGTCATTATCACCCACTAAAGGTAAGAATTTAGCTGGGTTTCAACCCTTAGCATTACAGATTAGTATCTAATAAAGTGTTCTTGCAACGGTGCAAGATTACCAAATCAGTAATTTTCTGAAGTGTTTTTTTTTTTTCTTCAAGTTTCTTTCCTAGACTTATCTCTAGAAATAGACATTTTTCTTTCTTCGTCTAATGCTGTCTACAGCTTGGCTCCTGCTGATGCTTAAAATAGAAAAAAAAATCACCAGTTTATGACTGTATTTGTTTATGGGGGGATTATTCAACGTTCCCCTCCAAGGACTGGATTCTGTCGAACAGCCCCTGCAGATTCACAGGATCTGGGCTGTATGGAAATGACTTCAGGGACCCCGGGGAGAGAAGAGCCAAGGGCAGGGGTGTGTCTGCCAGGGGTGGGAGATTCCTTTCCAGCCCGCAGGGGCGCAGTGGGCGTGAAGGCTGCCAGGGGGCGTGACTTGAGGGCCAGGCAGGTCCGCACAGGGCACAGTCGGGTTGCTTAGCGTCGGCTGGCTGTGCTGTGTATGGAATCTGGCCGCCTGCTGCCAGCGGGCCCGACTCCATCTGTCTGCTGGTCCTCACGGTCTCCGTGAGTGCGGGCCTTGCTCAGGGAGCCCTCACTTCAGCACGCCCTGCCGACACCGCCGGCTCAGTGTCGTGAGTCCCCCACCAGCTGGCTCCGCCCCGGAGAGCCTGGACCTGGTGGTGGGCGCCGTCCTCCCAGCCTCCGGCTCCAGGCCCCCCCCCCCCCCCCCCGCGCCCCCCCTCCCCCCGGCGCACCCTGGCTGGCCTCGTGTGTTCACTGTGCTCCCGGACTGGAGTAGCTCCGCTCCTGTGCGTTCCTCTAGAATAAATCTGCCGTGGCCATACCACGGACAATCTGTTTCTTTCGTGGTCCGTCGCCTGTTGGTTCGACATGCCGCCCAGCATCTGATCGTTTATTGCACTGGTTTTTAAAAATATGCCCATTGTCTCTTCTCATTGGGAAGCCAGGCAGAAAGAAAACAGTGTCTGTTTTCAGATCTGGCACTGGCAGTGACACTGGCTGATGCCTGTCCCTGCCCATGGGTGGAGCAGTGGGGTGACTGTGCTCCCAGCTGCTCATTGGCCCATCCTCCACCCGCTTCTCCTGGGAAGTCAAGTGTGAATTTTGTCTGATAGTTACCTTTAGCCCAGTGGGCAGCAGGACAGGAGTCGGCCTGTGACAAATGTCCTGAGAGACCTTGGCAGGTCGGGCAAACGCCAGCTGAGCTCCTCCCCCCGCCCCCCTCCCACCACCTCTTCTGCTCCGCAGTAGTCACCTAGCAGTCAGCTGTTGGTGGCACCTATGGTGAGTGGTATTGTAAGTAGGGGAGCTTCTCCTCCAGAAGTATGACCTGAAGAAATTTTGCTTATCTGTTCCTTCTCGGTTGTCATGGAAGGAACTTTCGTGTGTGTGTGTGTGTGTGTGTGTGTGTGTGTGCGCGCGCGCGCGCGCGTACCTACACAGAGTTGTGACGCAAGATTGCACGAGCTGAGCAAATACATTAAGATAGTGATAGCCAGTGAAAACACCTGATACTCTGCTCCTCTCTAAACAAAATTTACAGCGGTAGAGAGTGAGATTTAAAGATTTCTGTATCTGAAAAAAGAAAATTATGTTCAGTTTTGTGACCTCGGTATTTAAAAGGACATACAAGAAGGAACTCACAGCTACCATCTGAAGCACAGCTAAAGCATTCACACTTGGCAGGCAGTTTTTGAGAAAAGCCTTTCAGAGCATTCGCTATGATTTCCTTCCCTTTACTGCCAAACATACTTTATAGTAGTGGTTCATCAATCGTTTTCTAATTAGAATTATTTGTACTTATTTCCTGTTCTGACACTTTTTATGCTGACGTATATATAAATTGTCTATCCCATCCAATTTGAGGCTTTCATATACATTAGGTTGTTTGTCCAATTTTCTTCTGTGTGTTTTGGCTTTTTTTTTTTTTTTTTTTTTAGTTTACTTATTTATTTATTTTGAGAGACACAGAGTGTGTGAGGGAGGAGCAGAGAGAGAGAGGGAGAGAGAGAGAATCAATCCCAAGCAGACTCCACACTGAGCATGGAGCCTGACAGGGACTCGATCCCCTGGTCACGAGATCATGGTCTGAGCCGAAATCAAGAGTCAGTCACTTAACCGGTTGAGCCACCCGGGCACCCCTGTGTTCTGACTGCTTTGTTGTTGTTGTTGTTGTTGTTTTATTAACTCTGTACCTTACGGTTCTGCATAAAGGACTAATCACAGGATGTTGGTAGATGAAATAATGATAGTACTTAGCATTTATTGAGTAGCTTCTGGGGCCCCATGCCATTCCAAGCTCTCTGTAAATCATGTAACCATTATAAAATCCCCATGAGATAGGTCTGTTTTCAATCTCCATTTTTGGTTAGGGAAACTGAGGCACAGAGAAGTTAAGTAATTCCAAATCATACAACTAATAAGCTGGGAAGACAGACTTTGGCTGTAGAATCTGGGATCTTAAATATTATTCTATACTTCTTCTCAAATACTATGCTTCAGTCTCTCTCTAGATACGTGGTAGATGGTTTAGAATTTATGTACATCCATTTATTATTATTATTATATTTTGGTTATAATATCTTGAGGAATATAAAAAATTATTTTAGCAGAATAGAGAACTGCAGTTTCCTCTGCATTTGTATTGCTGCTTTTATGGTACAGAGAGCATGGGGAAAGCGAGAGACATACCGACATGTAGGTTGGTCCATCGGACTGATCCAGAGCTGATGGGAAATCTTTCGGAAGAAGGGGGAGCAGACGGCTGCTGGGTGGTTTGGGCTTACTTGTGCCTCTTCCCCTTTTCTCCTCATTAGCCCTGATAGCGAGACTTGAGTGTATTTGATTAGGTGGGAGAGAACAGAGGCACACTATCAGGGAAGAAACTGGTAACTTACGCCACTTGAGCATGTTATGGCGAGAATTCTTTGTGAGTAAAATCTTTTTAATGTGGGGAATGGATACTTTGCACAAAATGATGGAAGTCAAATGAATTTCTGACGTGTTCTTAGAAAAATGAAATTCGGCAGCCAGGAAGAGAGCTGGACCATCAGGCCTGTGGGTTTAATGCCTCGATTGGTCAGCCAGGCATCAAGTGGGATGGTTGGCCGTCGGGAATTCTGGAGACAAGTCCTGCCTTGCTGGAATGAACATGACATCTTTTCTCTCCTGACAGAATTCAGCTGAGGGAGCCAGCGACACAGGACAATGCAAGCCCACGAGTTGTTCCGGTATTTTCGAATGCCAGAGCTGGTTGACTTACGACAGTACGTTCGCACTCTTCCGACCAACACGCTCATGGGCTTTGGAGCTTTTGCAGCCCTCACCACCTTCTGGTACGCCACGAGACCCAAAGCCCTGAAGCCACCATGCGACCTGTCCTTGCAGTCTGTGGAGGTGGCGGTAAGTGGAGGGGCCTGCCGGCCTGCCATGTGGGTTTTCTCTGCATTTCCCCAGATTTCCCATTGAATGCGACACTGACCGGTTTCCGTCACCATCAGATATTTGCAAGGCCACTTTGTAAGCTAAACTGTGTTCAACAGACTGACGTTTGTCTATGTTAATAAATGGAGGGTGGGGGCCCGGAGGATTCCAGAAAGGATAGGCCCAGAGTCCCTGCTCTCGCAGGGCTGATGTTCCAGCAGAGAAGAGAGATGTCAAACAAATGTTCCAGAAAGAAGGATTTCATCTGCGGTATACCTGATACTTAGAACACATCCCCCAGCTGTTGAAAGGGACTCTGAGATTTCACCTAGGATGAGGCGAGGCTAGGAACTTGCCAGAATAACATGGCCACAGAATCTCAGGTAGGACGTGATCACGCAAGGGCATTCAGGAGGGATCCAAGGTTGAATTGTTGAGGACTGTGGTAGTACATAACATGGCCAAACTACAGGCCATGCTCTTGTCCTCATGAAAATGAAACCAGAGTGTGCATTCCCTGGTTAGGGCATAGCAGGTGGCATGGGACAGGGAAAGCAAGGGACCCTTTCAGAAAGAATTTTTTCTTTTTTTTTTTTTAATTTTTTAAAAAATGTTTATTTATTGAGAGAGAGAGAGAGAGACAGAGAGAGAGACAGAGAGACAGAGAGTGCCTACGAGCAGGGGAGGGGCAGAAAGAGAGGGAGAGAGAGAAAGAATCCCAAGCAGGCTCTGCACTGTCAGCACAGGGCCCGATGCAGGGCTTGAACCCACAGATCATGAGATCACGACCTGAACCAAAATCAGGAGTTGGACGCTTACCCGACTGAGCCACCCAGGCGTCCCAGAGAGATTCTTTCTTGATGTTTCTTCTCTGCTTTCCTCCCTTTTGAATCTCTTTTGTATAAAATGTGAGGGGTTGAAAAGACGAAGCAGCCAAGTTCTCACTGGTGCCCTGACTCTCCACCTACTCTCTGCGTTGTGGTTTCTTGCTTTTCCCTACCTAAGTCAGAATCGATTTTCAGTATTCATAACTCTAAATGTACATAAAGAATGTCTCTTCTTCCCCTTCCTGCCCTGGTCCCCAGGCTGATGGCCATGAGGAGGAGAGGGTACCCTTCCACACGAAGCCTTGGCCTGCCTGATAAGGACCATTTTATTACTTACAGGGTTTTAGTTCTTTTAGACAATTTTCTTGGATTCATTAATTTGAAATTTTTATAATCTGTAGAAGATACATCAGTCTAATTCAGACCAAAATGTAAAGATAAAATGGCCGAATTATTGCCAAGAAAAGGTGTTTTCATACCTTGTTTAGAAGGTAAATGTGACTTAATATTTCACTTCAGCCAGTGGCACCTGGGTGGCTCAGTCGGTTAGGCGTCTGACTTCGGCTCAGGTCACGATCTCGTGGTCCGTGGGTTCGAGCCCTGCGTCGGGCTCTGTGCCGACAGCTCGGAGCCTGGAGTCTGCCTTGGATTCTGTCTCCCTCTCTCTCTCTGCCCCTCCCCTGCTCACCCTCTGTCTCTCTCAGAAATAAATAAACATTAAAAATTAAAAAAACAAAATTTCACTTCAGCTAATAACAAGCCAAGAAGGAGTAGAATTTAATTTTTCTAATACATGAATGTGGGGTTTTTGACATTCCTTCTCTTCTGGCGGAGGACCTGGTGCCTCAGGGTAGCATCGCCATCGCTATGAAAAGAGTACTTGGCAAGTGCAGATTTAAGATATTTATAATTTAGCAGTAACTGTAAATGCCTAATTCTAATTGTATGAGAAATTGTGGAGGCACTTACAGTGTGCTTTTTAAGTTCCAGCTTAGCATAAAGTCATTCTGAGACTTATTAAAATAAGCATTCATGTCCTCTGCAGAACGGTGGAAAACTACTGATAAGCAGAAAGAAAATTAAAATCTATAATTCCACTACCTGGTAGAGTCTCCCTGATTTTTCTCTTCGCCTACAGAACTGGATTCAGCTCTGATTTTCAGAATTTGTCGGTCTTGGGAGTAGATACAAAATTTGTTTCGCATTTCTTTTTTTTTAAGATTTTATTTATTGTTTTGAGAGATAGAGAGCAAGTGAGTGGGGGTGGGGCAGAGAGAGAGAGAGAGAGGGGGACACAGAATCCGAAGCAGGCTCCAGGCTCCTAGCCGTCAGCACACAGCCTGACGCGGGGCTCGAACCCGCAAACCACGAGATCATGACCCGAGCCAAAGTCGGACGTGTAACCGACTGAGCCACCCAGGCTCCCCTGCTTTGCATTTCTAAAAAGAGAACTTAAAATACTGAAATAAAGACAAGCTTTGAGTTCTGAAGCTCCATAACGACAGGTGCTTTCCTGTAGGTAGCGTGGTCATAAGGAGTTCTGTGGCAGAAAGAAGCACTTAATTCATTTCATTAAGTATTCATCAGGAGCCTGTGTATCTGGCACCGATGTAGGAACTGATCGTCAGAATAAAATACTGTTGTTTTGTTCCTTTGTTCCTTTGAAAACAAGTGCCATTTGCCAGTCCACACCCTGGTCTCCCTCCCTGCCCCCGTTTCGCCTCCAGATTTCCACCCCCCTCTTCCCATAAACCTTCCATGGGTGTTAAAATGAGGCGTCTGCACTTTTTGGTTCTGCTGCATCTGATACCAGCCACACTGGCTGATTCCACGCTACACCTTCTTAAAGCTGTGGCCCGGAGGTTTTTGAGAAGTTACAGCTTCTAACATTTCCTTCTAGAAGTCAGGGTGACACTGGAGAAACAGATTCTGATTTTGTGGACATGTAGAGGGTGTCCTCTGTGAAGGAAAATAGTCAATTATTGTCTTGGGGAACTGCATAAAAGTGGGAATAATTAAATTGTCAGCCTTCTGACAAGAGAAACAAATGAATAAAAATAAAAATGGGCGCCTGGGTGGCGCAGTCGGTTAAGCGTCTGACTTCAGCCAGGTCACGATCTCGCGGTCCGTGAGTTCGAGCCCCGCGTCAGGCTCTGGGCTGATGGCTCAGAGCCTGGAGCCTGTTTCTGATTCTGTGTCTCCCTCTCTCTCTGACCCTCCCCCGTTCATGCTCTGTCTCTCTCTGTCCCAAAAATAAATAAAAAAACGTTGAAAAAAAAAAATTAAAAAATAAAAGTAACATCCCATTTATAGTTCTCTAAGCTACTTTGTGAAGAAAAAAATATTTTGCTATGGTGGTATTTCCCTTCCTGTTAAAGAAATTGGATGAACTAAAATAAATAAAAGTAAGTAAGTAAGTAAGTCAATAAATAAATAAATAAATAAATAAATAAATAAATAAATAAATAAAAAGGGTGATAAAGAGGACATTAGCACCGTGCTGTGGCCCGTGTAAGAAAAGCAGTGAGGCCATAAGCTGCAGAACGGGACAGAGAAGCTGAAGTTCAGAACTGAGTCCAACAAGTGTGTCTTCAATTTCACACACGGTGTGATCCGGACCCTATGTCGAGGGCCGAGCCCGTGCCTTTGTGGTGGCAGCTGACACCGTGTGTCAGCAGTGTGACCCGAAGGCCTGCCTTTCCCTGCGTGTCAGGGAGGAGATCCATCTTCCGCGGAATTCTTTTGCTTCTGCTCCCTAACTCCAAGCTGCGGGGGGAAGCGAGTTTCTCTGTGTCCGTGCAGTCTCTACTCACTTTCACAAGTGATTCACACGTGTCCAGGTTTCCGCTGGTCTCTGTCTGTTGGCCGAGATTGAGATCCCCGTGTCCCCCGGGTGAAGACGACCTTAACCGCAGTGACCGGAAACCCTTCGGGGCTAGTCAGGGGCCCAGGCCTTGGTGGTCGCAGCTTAGGGACATAGGAGAGCGTGATGCAGCTAGAAGGGACCGGAGAAGCAAGCGGATTTGGCAGAGGCTGGACCTCGCTCCTCTGCTTAGACCAGGAAGACAGCTTTGGACAAGTTCCCCTGACTTTTCTGACCTTCACATTCCTTATCTGGAGGACAGAAGTGATAGATCCTTCCCTCCCTCACGGTTAAGAGGACTGCCTAGATACTTGCAGAGGGTCCACTTGGCCCATACCGAGTGTCCAGTAAGTGTTAGTTTTCTTCTTCTATGAAGGCCTCCTCTTTTAACCCTCAAGTTTTATACACAGGAAAACAGCCGAGTCCCAAGAGGCGAAATTATATTACATAGTTAGTGAACTATCTAGAGCTTTGTTATACTGCCTTCATTACAGTGGTTGAACGTCAGGTATTGTAATAGGGCTTTACAGGGGGTGGGGGAGGATAATAAAGTTGGGGTCTGTCTAGATTAATTTGAAGAGTCAGTGGTTAGACCTTTGAACCCAGGAGCAGGCTCTTCTGAAAATGGGTATTGGAGGCAAAACCGTCTGAAGGTAATGCAGATGGAAGGAAGAAGCGGGGCTGGTGACGTAAGAACGGGGGCTGAGGTTCCACACACGAGATGGGTGTGGGAGCAGAAAGCGGGGTGGTGTGGGCGTGAGGCCCGGGCCGGGAGCATAGTGTTGTCACAGCCGGGGCGGCGGTGGCAAAACCGGATTTCTGGTGAGCTTCTGCCTCCCCGCATCCTCTGCCCGTGCCCCAGGTCAGATGTAGACAGGGTCAGAGCAAAACTTGGTGCCGGTCGGTCGTAGGTCCACCTACCGGAGTTTAGGGGATTGAGGCACCAAACCATTCCAAAGCGTAAATGAGAATCCAGGTAATTGCTGAAGGAGGAAGTGGAAAGAGTATGGGAATTCCTAGATTTGGTGAGAGATGTCAGAAGCATTGAAATGGCTCACTTGCCAAATTAAGACGGAAGGATTTATGATGTACTTAAATGAAAACCCAAGCTATTTGCCTTGTCTTTGAATATTAGAGAAGGGAGTAGACTGCAGAACGTAAAAAACTTTTCTATATCTCTAAGTCCATAGCTTTCTTAAGACTTCATTTTCAGAATATCAGAGCTTAGTTTCAGACTTACCTCGGGTAACCAAACAAGTCAGTCCATAACAGATTCACTGTTTAAACTTGTTGGTTACTGGACCTTGGTTCTGGTGTGGGTTCATATCTTTCAATATGCAGGATCGGCTCTTCGGGGATCACTCATCTTGGCTCCCAAGTTGGATGACTTCCACACCAAACGATCTCATGACATTCAGGCACATGCTGGCTGGCTGGCCTTTTGGCGTAAAAGCTTGAGATTGATACATCCACATGTTGGGATATTTATGATTAGCAACTTGCCTTAAGATTTGATTCTTTTTGGGGCGCCTGGGTGGCTCAGTCGGTTGGGCGGCCGACTTCGGCTCAGGTCATGATCTCGCTGTCCGTGAGTTCGAGCCCCGCGTCGGGCTCTGTGCTGACCACGCAGAGCCTGGAGCCTGTTTCGGATTCTGTGTCTTCCTCTCTCTCTGACCCTCCCCCGTTCATGCTCTGTCTCTCTCTGTCTCAAAAATAAATAAACGTTAAAAAAAAAAAAAATTAAAAAAAAAAAAAAAGATTTGATTCTTTTTTTTTTAAGTTTATTTATTTTGAGAGCTCACGTGTGTGCACACGAACAGGGGTGGGGCAGAGAGCGGGAGAGAGAGAATTCCAAGCAAGCTCCACACTGAGCATGGAGCCCGATGCAGGGCTTGATCCGACAACTGTGAGATCCTGACCTGAGCTGAAATCAAGAGTCGGACACTTAACCGACTGAACCACCCAGGCACCCCTTGCCTTAGCATTTTAAGCCTGTGCTATGGGAGGTGACACTCTGGATTCGATCCTCCCTGCTTCACAGGGTAATTATCTGATGGCCTCCCTTCAGCAAGCACTTGATCACCTGCCATGTGATATGCGCCCAATACCTGGAAGAAGAGGCTGCTGTCCTCATGCAGCTTGTAGGCTGGCCAGCGGTCCTCTTGAGGTCTCCTTCTGTCCCTGGCAGAGGGTGAGGGTTGTCCTTAAACTAACAGGACAACTTGTTCTCATGCCATAAAGCCAAAACTCTGGTTCATTCTCTGATAAGAACCCCGAAAAAAGCAAACTAAATGGAACATATCTGGCCTGTGGAAGCATTGCTCAATAAATGTCATGGTTTCCTCACATAGGACTTGCAGAGACAAAGTGTCTACCTCTGGGCTAATGACATTGGCAAAGCCAAAAGTAGCAATGCCAAAAAGAAGTTGACTCATGGAAGCATACATCAAATCACATCGTGTACTTTAGGTATCTCACACTTCTGTCAGTTACACCTCAGTAAGGCTGGGGAAAAAACAAAAAAACCAAAAAACAAACAAACAAAAAAAAAAAACAAAGGGCAAAGCATGGCGATACCCTGGACTTGAATGGCTGGGGCTGGTTCCGGGTGGGGGTGCTGTCGCCCAGTGGGGTAGGACCAAACTCCACAGTGAGGCAGCGATGCAGGGAGAGTCTGAGTGGGAGCTGGGAGGGCAGAGCAGGAAGGGAAGTTGTCTGGGAAGGGCAGGTGCAGTCAGATGGTGGAACTAACACCGGCCCCACGGTCTGTGCAACAAGTGGCAGAGCATCTGTAAGAGGGGGCGTTAGACTCCCGAATTTGAACCCAGGGGGAGGTAGCAGGTGAGCATGACGAGGAAAGGAGAAATATTAGGAGCGGTCTAGTCGTTTCTGCAGTCACTTGTAAATACAAACATTGATAAAAACAGAATTCCCATCTCCGGCAAGACTCGGAGTGGTGGAGCAGAAGCACGTGCAGGACTTTGGAAGAATCTCCTGGTTTGATGCTCTGGCTTCCTCCCTGCGGGTAATGCTTGTGCAAATCCTGTTTTTAGGCATTAGCTTTCGTTTACTTGCCATTTGTAATTGCAGGTTTCTAGTCCTTGTTCCCCACTGCCTGTTCTTCTCTGGTCTGATTGGAAAATAATTGTGCATGTGGTCAAAGATGTCTGCAAAGATTTGCCTTTCTAATCCTTTTTAAAATGTTTACATTTTTTTGAATTTGTTTCTGAGGGAGAGAGAGAGAGAGAGAGAGAGAGAGATGGAGCATGAGCGGGGAGGGACAGAGAGAGGAAACACAGAATCTGAACCAGGCTCCAGGCTCTGAGCCTTCAGCACAGAGCCTGATGCAGGGCTCGAACACACGAACCACAAGATCATGACCTGAGCCGAAGCTGGACGCCCAACTGACCGAGCCACCCGGGCACCCCGCCTTTCTAATCTTACCCCTAGTAGCTTGCCTGCTGGTGCTCAGAGAGTTTTCAAATGCATTTTTCTAAAGTGCTATGGCATCCGAGGGCATTTTCAGCCAGCGGCCCTAGCAGTTGGGGCCGTGGGGGTGGATGCAGAGAATGTATTTGGAGGGGCGCCTTTGTTTAGACCTAATATTCTGGGAGTGTACGAACGTCAGCATTTTCATGCCTTTAGGTAACTTTAGCACCTCTTCCAAAAGGAAACAGGCTTCTTCATAACTAAGTATAACAAACCTCGTTGGTTACTTTGTCTTCACTCACATTGCAGAAAACGTAACTGAGGTTCTCTGTGTTTTGAGGCTTGTCTGCTAATTAGAAGTGACCAGTGATTCGAATGAGGCGGTAGAAGTGTCACTGCTGGTCATGGTCATGGGGCAGCGGTGGGTGGCGTGAGTGGGCTGCAGAGTGAAAGACGGGCATTGCAGAGAACTGAAGGCAGGTTTCTGATCTTCGTGCCAAGACTAGGCCGCAGAAGTATTAAGTAGCTGCCTTGAGGAATTCAAAGAAAGAAAGGTGATTGTTTTAGGGGGAAAATTTTTTTATTTCTGGATTCCATGTAAACCTGGCAGTAAAAGCTTCAGTTCACCGAACAGGAATATGGTAAAGCAGGTCTGAGAACACGATTTGATTTTGTACAAATGATGCTGCCTCTCACAGGCTTCATTAAGCAGGGAACATACACACGTTCATAAACGACAGACGCGTGTGCTGGAATATTTAAGTTTAAAAATAGCGTCCCCCAAGCAGGGTCAACGGGTGCCAGGTGAAAAATGGCAAATGTAACCCTTCTGAGCCTCTCGACAAAAAATCCCTGCTTCGCATTCATGTCTTAGAAGGCCAACCATGGATGAGAAACAGACACCGGTTCCCTTTAGAAGTCAGAAGTGGGGCAGAATGTTTCGCATATTCCAAATGGCAGGCATGTAGAGATGTTATAGGCAGTTTTGTTTTGCTGGAACAATGTGTGTTTGTGGGGGTTTGGATTTTGTGACTCCAGACTTTCTTCCCTCTCGCAGAGGTGGGAGGGTGCCATTTGCCCTTCTGTGGTTGGCCGATTTCCCCTGGTGATGAGCTTGAAATGTGCTTGTCAGCCTCCCCCCCAGCCCCCAACCTAAGCAACTCCTCCCCTTGGGATGGCAGTGGGGAGGTGCTCAGGAAGAAGGAAACAGGAGAGTGAACTAGGGGTGAGATGGAAGGTGTTCTAGGGCTTTAGAGGAAAGTGTTGAAGAACGGAAGAAACCCAGGCGGCCATCTATGATCCGGGCCCGGCTCCTCCAAGATGGAGACTAACAGCGTGGGGGCGAGTTTGAACCCTGCTTGTGATCCACAAAGAAACTTCTCACCGTATCGGATGTCCGTGTCTCTGGACAACATTTGAGATGTCACATGAAAGCCTCCCCCGCAGGCTCTTCGCTCACCTGTGGAGTGGCTGGCTGGCTACACTCAGGTGCTCAGGAAATACTTACCCTCCGTCGTTCCTGCACTCAGATGACAGAACCCAGCACTGACGTGATGGTTCCGCCCTTTCTTTACTCCCTGGGCGGAAAGGATCTGGGGAAGTCAGCTAGTTAAAGGGTGAGCATCAACGGTGAGCCTGAGGGTTCTTCGCTCCGCGGGGGCATTTACGGTGTAGCCTATCGTGGGGCATCTAGGTGTGTTTTAGATGTTCTCTTATCATTCGGGAAACATGGTTTGGAAGGCCACTTACTGGCTGGCCTTTACAGGCCCTGGTTGGATACAGCAGAGAGTCCAAGAGGTCACTGGATGGAAGAGTAGTTTTGTGCCTGTTTCTAGAAAGAAGCAGACAGTGTGGTCTGCGGAGGGTAAGATGCACGTAAAAACGTGTAAAAATGCCAGTGCTGGGAAGAGTAGTTCACATGGAGGATGTCGGCAACAGCAAATGAAAAAATAAAAGGTCTCCCCACCAGCCCCGCCGCGGCCCCCCCACCCAGGGCTGTGATTCCATCTGGAGCCTTTCCCCCAGAGACGGATTTAACATTAAAATCCACATGCGTTTTCAACAGTCTCCTTACAAGTTACACCACTGTTCTGTTCTCCTTCCCTCCCGTGTCTCCCTCCATCTTCCGGCCCCTTCCCCGTTAGAGGGACTAAACAGTAGTAACAAAGGAGGAACTTGCCTGTCAGGGCCCACATTGAGGTGAGTGACGCCACAGTTTCTAAGGCCTGGGTCTTTCCATCCCTCAGAAACCCTCAAGGGTGTCATTTTGTTTTGCATTTAGATATGAGAGCGCACAAAATGACCATCACCATCAAGAGTCCTTTTTGTCAAATACAGGCTTCCCCTGTTATCCGAAAGTAGAGCGCCCCCGTGAAAGCTTCTGTAGGTCTAAATGGCATCAGTCAAGAGCGTCCGCCATTTTCCAAAAGTTCAAGTTAGCCACTTCCCTTTTATAAAACACCTACATTAGTACAGTAACAGCTCTTTCATAAAAGCAGAACTCCTCTTCAGATTTCTTCCGGTTAGTGAAAACAGACAAGTACTCATTGGGTCTTTCATAAAAGTGCCATAAAATGAACTTTCAGAAAGCAAGGGATTCCTGTATTGGCAAGGGTTCTGGTCTTGGGGACCACTGATAGTGCAGATGTCCACTGTGGCCCTGCCCTTATTGGCCCTAAGTGGATTGAACTTGAACCTTTATTTCCTAATTCAGCCCACGTGGGGAGACTGACCTCAAGAGGAACCTTAGCTTCTATAGATGTTGCAGAATGTACTCATGAGCAGTGATTTGCCCATCGTGTGTTTGATTCATCATCTTCTATTTTTTTAAGCTGGAAAACCTATAAAACCACATTAAAGAAGCGTATAGCATAATCCTCCTTGACACTCAATCTTACTGACTGATTTCCTGCACATTGAATTGGGGTTGTCTGTTTAGCTCTCCGTTTCTTGAGCGCCATTGAAACCACCCCCATGCCCCCAAATCTTTATAGGTTTATACCAGAAGTCCAGAAGGGCCAAGTTTAAAGTACTTTTTTTTTCCATTTAAGTAGATGTTCCTAGAAATAGCTAAATGTACTTGCACGACCCAGTAATGAAATACCCTTCTTTTGAAATGATTCGAATTTGTAGCACATACAGACATCTTGAGCTTGGTGGTTATAGCTGGGCTTCCCAATGCTCCGTGCAATCCCTCCCCTTGGTAGGCATAAGTAAGGTTGCTAACACCCAGTGTTTACAAATAACATTTTTGTTCGAGAAGAATGGTAACACGTATGCACATCAAAAATGATGATTCTTCAGGGGAATGTGTGCTCATTTCACAGAGCGACACATTTCAAAGCATAGATCTTGTTTAGTGCCCTCCCTGCCCCCCCCCCCCCACCCTTTCATTTCAGGCTCCTCTGTTGAAATGACAGACTTGCCTTACAAGTCAGTGAGTGTGACCTTTTATCCAGTCTCACCGAATCGGTGTGCCTTTTTGGCATAGAACTCTTTCACTGCTTCCTCTTCAAACTTCTGCTAATTATTCTAATGGCTAATTAGAATAATAATAAATATCTTGTCTTCGGATTACTTTGTTAAGATGATTTGGGATTTTGGGATATGACTAACTTCTTGAACTTGGATTTGGCTGTTTTACCTCCATGTTTCTCAAAGTTCTGAAGATTATATACCACCAAAAGATTAACCTTCACTCAAGAATTATTTAACCAGAGTTTGTTGTGAAATTATACTCTACAGCAGTGGATTCTCAAAATAGGACTTGGGAAGTTGATCTGTGTTGAGAGGGACATTGTCTCCGTATATCCAAAGCTTAGCTAACTCTCTTCTCAAACCTGGCCCCCATGCCCAGCCTTCTGTTTCTGATAAAAAATGGAACTGCTATCTTTAGACCTCCTTCTCTGCTCCTACACCCAGGTACTTGCCAAATCCCATTCATTAGCCAGTACTGCTTCTGGGGTCACCCTTCTCCCCATGCCCACTTGCCACTGCCCTCACTCAGGTCCAAATGAGTGGATTTCCCTCCCTCCCTTTCTTCAGGCTGCGCAGGTTTCTTGTAGATTTCTTTCTGAAGCATTACTCGGATCTTCACCACATCCCTGCTGGGATCCTAATGCCTCCAGGCTGGTGGTTGTCACTATATTGTGCACCAGAATCCCCTGGAGAGCTTGCTAAAACACGGCCTGCTGGATCACACCCCCAGGGTTTCTGATTCAGTACATCTGGCGCAGGGCTAGCTAGTTTGCTTTCCTCACAAAGGCCTGGTGTTCCCCAGACCATCCTTGGAAGACTTCAGCTTGAGGGTGAGCCCGTGCTCCCAAGACTCCAGGCTACTCCTGTCTATTCTTTCTGACTTCCTCTGTGCTCTTTGCTTAGCTGGTGCTCTTCGGAGCCCCTCGAGTGATGTAAGAATAAGACTTGGGCTCCTTCAGAAAAAGCTCTGAGTCTTGTTCGCCTGATTCCCATCTGACCCATTGACAGCTATAAGGGTCCTCAGCAGAACGCATGAGGAGGGCAGTATTGCTTTAGCAGAGACACCACTGAAGGATACCATGAATGAATGAGGGTCATGATAAGAGGTGTAGGGGACCCTGTCCCAGGCTGAGGTGATGAGGACCTCCCTGTGGGCTACCACGCTGCCTGTCCATCCCGGCCATGAGTTGATAATGCCTCTTTTCTTAGCTTTCTGTCACTCAGTCCCTCACGCCTTTTTTCCCTACCTTAGCCGTGAGGCCCTGGGTCTTTTTGGTGGCTTCCTGGATTGAAAAGGCTTCCAATGCTTAATATAAAGCAACAAAATCGCTTCTGAATTTTAATCTGAGTATTTGTTGGAGAAAAGATACAGTCTAAGAAGGACTGGTATTATAGTTATGGCATATTATAGGATATCCGAGTAGTATTCTACATATTCATGTTTTATAAGGCCAGTTTTGTTTAGCAGAAAATAACCCTGGACGTGGACACACGGTATCCCCATTTTGCAAAACAAACAGATGCAGAGATTGAGTAATAATCATGAGTCTACAGTGCAGAGATTTTCCCACCATTATACACACAAAGAATAACTGCTTTATAAAGTAGTGTGTTATAATTAATAATTATGTTTGGAATCATGGCTACAGGTGTTAGAAAGTTTTTGCCAAGATAGAGAAGACTGTGTGACAATTGTAAAATATATCATTGGATGATATTTACTCCAGAAAGCTATTAGTAGCCTTAGAGCAAGTTTCAAACACGTATTTGATATGTAGTAGATAATGAAAGACTTTATATAAATGTAGACCATAGAAGAAGTCTGGAAGGAACTCATCAAACTGGTAATAGGGACAAGTCTTTTTTTTTTTTTTCTTAATATACTTCTGTATATTGTTCTTTTTGAAGTACATATATGATAAACTGGTTGGGAGGAGAGCTTGCAGGAGGAGTATGAAGGATGCCAATTAAATCCTAAAAACAAACAAACAAAAAAATACAAGAAGAAGAAGAAAAAGAATCCACCAAAATCTCTCTGGCCGTCATTACCTATAAAGGTCTCCATGTTGGTTCTTCTGCTGGAATGTGTCCCGTTTTTCCATCTCACACTCTAGTCTCTGAGACCTACTCCTTTGCCCCCTTCTTCATGAAGGCTTTCCTATCTACTTTCTTCAAATCTCGTGCTAGAAATGATCTCTCCTACTATGAACAGTCCTTTCTCTTAGTACCAAGAAGTTCTTACATCATAGCGTGATTTCCCCAAGAGAGTGTTTCCTGACCATTGCACATGTAAAGACCTCCCTCTCTGAAATTGAAAAGAAAAAAATTGTAGGCTCTGACATCATAGTAGTTGAGCTTTGATTTATCAGTTCCTAGAGAATGCTTGGTGTTTCTGTGGCTATCTGGACCCACAGTATCTCTGTGGCCCTGGAGGGCTGCGCAGCTCAGAGGTTGAAAGCTACTACCTCTTACCCCCCTACCCCCTTGAGAGAGAGAGAGAGAGAGAGAGAGAGAATCCCAAGCAGGCTGTGCACTGTCAGCACAGAGCACAGGGCTCAAACTCCCGAACTGTGAGACCGTGACCTGAGCCAAAATCAAGAGTCAGACGCTCAACTGACTGAGCCACCCAGGCACCCCTAGAGAGCTACTTCCTCTTATGATAACTTCTGCAACTAGTTAGGAGTTATTGTGGATAGGAGGTAAACTTTCTGCACTAACCAAGGAAGACCACAAAGAGACGGGTACACAGATACAAAATCTGTGCACCTACAAATGCAGCGAGTCAAAGCAGTCAAGACATGTCCCTGCACCTCCCTAAGTTTTGTAGCTGGTGATTGTTAACTGTTAGATGCTATGTGAGCGTCTAAAGTTCCTACCAGGTTACACTGCTGTTGACACAGAGATGTAACAGTGGCAATAATCTCGGAAGGAATATACATGGCATTTTGGAAGCACAACTGAATGGTGTGTCATTTCCACGAGAGCTGACCCAGACGCAGTCTCCTGTGCTGTCGATGGCAGAGGTTTGAGGCTTGTCACAGTGTGTGGTGGTGGCAGGCTTCCAGTCCTCCTGCCAGACCCCTGCTCAGACATCTGCTCCCCTGTTTCCTTTTCCCAGGGCCCCTCTTAGCCTTGCTTCTCTGAAGCCAGGAGTTGACCCCAGCTGAATGCTCCATCTTGGCAAATCCTGCACTTCCCTTCATTCAGCAAATACCGAGCAGCTGCTCCACAGGGGCCCCCTGCAGGGCACTGCGGGCGTGCACGCGAGGCCTTTTATTTTCAACATTTTCTTCTAACCGCTCGCGTGTCTGTGTCTTTTTACAGGGTAGTGATGGTGCCCGGAGATCCGTGCTACTGGATGGCGACGAGCCCTTGGTGTATTTCTATGATGATGTCACAACCATGTACGAGGGTTTCCTGCGGGGCATACAGGTGTCAAGTAAGCATTCGCGGGATTTGTGTGATGAATGCTTGACGGTTCTCATTCGGCATGAGTGGTCTTTCTGGAGAAAGTCATATTTGCTCCCGTCTTCCGCCTGTTTCCACCTGTTCGGGTCTCCCTGTCTCCTCCTGTAACTTCTCCAGAGTGACCTCCAAAGCACAGCAGCCCCTCCAGCTTATCCCCTGGCAGAGCGGGTTCCGTGGTGGAATATGTTTTCATCATGTCCCGCATTTTGTGGAGGGTCACACATATGTTAGCTCATTGTGGGCTCTGACATATCCTGAGGTCAAAAGGTCTGTTTAATTGGACCCAATCCAACATTTTCAAACTTACTTGAGCATGAGACCCATATTTTGAGAAATAAACACTGACATCCCAAGGAAGCAGTGTTCCCTGAGACACTTGGCGAGTGTTGGCCCGTGGGATTGCGCTTCATTAGCAACGGTGGCCTAAGAGACCCCGTGCACCTGCGTGCCTTTCCAGCCTCTCTCTCTTCCAGGCTCCGTGTATACCTGCCTCACGTCACACTGAACTCGCAAAACCAGAACCCCTCTCCTTTCTCATCACCCCGTGCCTTTGTGCATTTGTCTTTTTCCTGATCATAAAGCTGCTTCTTTCCTACCTCAGCCCCGGGCGCTTGCTATATGCCTACTAATCCTGTAAACCTCGTATTGCTTTTTTTTTTTTACCTTTTCTATAAAACCTTCCTATTCCCTTGTTTTCATCTCCTACCTCCAGGTGGAGATGCCCACTTTCCCCAGCATCTTGTACCTATTTCTGTACCAGCCCCTCCAGGGAACAGAGGCATTTACTGCCCATCTGTCCCACTAGCCAGTGCTCCATGAACCAGGCAGCTGTCTCTTCTCTCGGCACCTGCACACCGTAGGTGCTCTATTAATGTGTCCTCAGAGATGGAGAGAGTCCTCTCTACTTCCCCCCACCCCTCTTTTTGTTTCAGCCCCTTCATTTTGGCTTATTCCGGGTTACTCTCTAGAAATGGTCTTTGGGATCCACACGTTTGTTATTTAAATCTTTCGGTGGTTAGCTTTTATTTTTCCTACTGCTCCCTAGGCCGTAGTCTCCTGACGGCCAGGGGCCGTGTGCCATTACTGTCTCTGTCCCCACGACATGTTGCATGTGGTATGTGCTCAGGAAGTGCCGTGGTTTTTACTTGATACTGGTAAAATTGGATTGCTCTGTTGTGTTTTTGCCCTGGTGTTCTTGTAGCAGATTCATTAAGCCCCACGATAAAGGGAGAGCATTTAATTTGTGAACTTCTTCAAAGTTAGGGTGAGGGGCAGGGTTTGTCTGTGATAGTAAATACCCATAAGGTACAGCAGCCTAACTTAAGGCCACATCAAAATATTTGTATATATTACATATATATATATATGTATATATATATATATATATATATATATATATATATATATATATATACATATATACATATATATATAATAAACATATGTGTGTATGTATATGCATGTTCATATGTGTGTGTAATCTTTACCAGTACCACAGAGTCACGTGTATAAATGTTTATATGATTTTCCACTATTAGTAGAGAATGAACTCATCTAGGTCGTGTGGTAACTTACATTCTACTTCTGACTCTCCTCTCATCTTAGGACAGTAACTTTTTTTTTTAGTCACCTTCCTCTACTTGGAAAATGAGGGTCTTACGTGAATGTTTCCGAGAAGTTGAAGAAAACGAAGTTCAGTCTTCTTAACCTGTACTGATTGAAGGAAACTACTCAGCAGATCACTTTGCCTTCTTCCCCCTGCCCCAGAGGAGCTTTTTATTCTAAGCTTCAATTTTCTAGACTACCATAAGATTAAGCCTTTACAGGAGAGCAAAATCCTCTAGATAAGGTAGTTAGGAGTCTGGTGAATGACAGGAGGAGCCAGCCAGCCTGGAGTTTTCAAACCTGGTCTTTTCAGACCGCATGCAGGAAGCCACTTCTAGGAGGGACCCTCTGCCTGCCAGTCAGTGGATTCTTGTCCCCGGCTACACTGCACATCACCTGGGGAGCTTTGAAAAACCACTGAGGCCCAGGCCCCTTCCCTGTCCAGTTACATCAAAAATTTTGTTAGTAGGGCCTGGGTATAGAATCTTTTTTTTAAGTTCCCAGTGTCCGGGAGCTGGAGTCTGCATATTTTTTTTGTAAAGGGCCAGAGAGTAACGATGGTTGGCTTTCAGGGCCATACAGTCTCTGCCATGACTGCTCAGCTGCAGTCTTAGATCATACGTAAATGAACAAGCGAGGCCGTGTTCCAGTAAAACTGTATTTACAACAACAGGTGGCAGGCTTGATTCGGCCCCTGCCTACAGATCACCAGTCCCTGTTCTTAAAGAATAAAATCACATTATTTCGCATGGCAAATGTCTGAAAACAGCCCCTGATGGACCTTGTGTTGTCCAGCGTGGTCTTTATTACAGTCCCTGTGAACTGAAGTGGGTCTGAGAATAAGGCCCTCTGTGCTCTTTCTGTTTGCATGAAGGCTGCTGTAGAGAGAGCCAGGACGTCAGTGTGGAGCAGAGAACTCGTCCAGCCTGGGTCCTCCCCGTGCTCACGACTGACCCGCACACGCAGCACCCGTCTCTAGCGGGGGGACTCCGTGTAATAGGTCCAGCGTATCAAGGCTGCCACGGGGGGCCGTGCTCCACTGTCCCTCCCTCTTCTTCAGGCCCCCAGACCAAATCAGAACATCTGAACTGCCACTCGAGCCTGGAATGGGGAAGCCAGATATGTTATAGTCACAAGACAGAAATGCCGATACCCTGTTCAGAGGGGAGGTGACAAAACAGTCTGTAGTAGAAGCCGTGCAGGCACACAGATGGTGGTAGGGCCCGTGTTCCTAGTTGAGAAACATTCGGGGGGGGGGGGGGGCGCCTGGGTGGCTCAGTTGATTAAGCGTCCGACTTTGGCTCTCACGGTTCGTGAGTGGAAGCCCCGCGTTGGGCTCTGTGCTGATAGAGCCTGGAGCCTGCCTTGGATTCTGTCTCTCTCTCTCTCTCTCTCTCTCTGCCTCTTACTGGCTCGTGCTCTCTCTCTCTCTCTCCCACTTTCTCAAAAATAAATAAACTTAAAAAAAAAAAAAAAAGAAACATTCTGGTATGTGGTCAACCCTGATCATCATCTGAATATGGCAGCTTTTTGTGGGGGGCTGGAGGTGGAGTGGACATAGTTTTCCTTCAACAACTACAAACTGAGCATAAAGTTAGCTTGGGGTTAATCTGTAGAAAGAAACTTGCATAATTCCAAATATAAATGACTTGAATGATATTTATTACTGTGCTAGCACTTAGTGTGAATAATTAATACCGGGTTTTCTTTCTTCCTGTTTATTCGTTACCTGGGTTAGAATCAGGACACGTCCTGATATTTCTTTCTTTTCTTTTTTTTTCAATGTTCATTTTATTTTTGAGAGAGAGAGTGCACGTGAGTGGGGGGTGCGGTGGTGGGGAGGGCAGAGAGAGAGTGGGAGAGAGAATCCCAAACAGGCTCTGCGATGTCAGTGCAGAGCCCGACGTAGGACTCGATCCCACTAACCTAGAGATCATGACCTGAGCCCAAATCAAGAGTCAGACACTTAACGCCACCCAGGTGCTCCCATCCTGATATTTCTTAACGTTTACTTTTATAAACACCCCCTTATTTTCTCTCATTTTGCATCTTTTCTTTATTTTTGTTTCTCTGCAATTAAGACTTCGCCTGTGTAAGTAAAGTCCAGGTCATCAGAATTTGGACATCGAAGAATCGTATTTTCCTTTTTACATTCTGAGTTAGAATGCTTTAAATTTAGAAATTTTGAGGGAGTCTTCTGAACACCTACACCAGAATTTCTTTACCATTCAGCTCCTGACTCCTTTCTAAACCGATAGGGTATTGAAGAAGAATTCACAAATTGAGTGTCTTTAAAAATTGTATTTACCTATATCCTCTCATTTTTTCCCTCTTCTCCCACTCCATTTAAGAAACAAAATAGAAACAAACAAACAAATGAGACCGAAACCTAGGGAGGACATATTTTCGACCTGAACTCATTATTTGTAATCTAGGGACAAAAATCTGTCTACCTGATCCTTTATAGAATGGAGTACAAATTAGAATATTTATGCATGTTAAGCCCATTTTTTGTTTTTTGTTTTCCTTTTTCCAGATAATGGCCCTTGTTTAGGCTCTCGGAAGCCAGACCAACCCTATGAATGGCTTTCATACAAAGAGGTGAGTTTTCTGGCTCTGTGTGTCCTCGTGCAGGATGTGGTACTGAAATAGGTCAGCTCTCGGAGACGCTGTGAGGGGTGGAGGGTCGCTACTGAGTCCCTGTGTTGCACTAGCTCAGAGCTTCAGGGACAATGTGCAGCATGCAAAGGGAGAAGTCTTACACAGCAGTTTGGGGAAAAACTGGTTAAGTAACTTAATTGGTGGTTCAAAAGCACTTTATTTTAGAACTTACGTTGGATGCATTATGGGGTTGAATTTAATTCTAAGATGATGTTCTAGAAGTGTGCTCAGAGTCCATTGGGAGAACAGAATTTCTCCTCTGCCTTGGGGGGTACTAGTGATATTTAGAAGCCCCAACATAGAGTAGCCCTCTCATGTGATAGATGAGGAAAATATACCCCAGGAAAGGATGGGCCTCGCCTAACGTCACAAGCTGGTCAATGACAGAAACAGGAGCAGAAGCGAGGTCCATACCTTCCGGTACAGGGCTCTTTGGTGCATTGTATGAACCTGACCAACTTGGGACTGCGCTGACATAGAACCCCAGGGCGGCCGTAGCGAACAGAACAGATATGCGGAAGTGACACCTGTGTTACTGTATAAACAGTAACAAACAAAGGAGGCTGGGATCTGGGTGTATTTCTATTTATTCCTGTGGGTCCTAGCTGATCCACAGCTACAGCTGTTTCAGTAGCCTCCACTGGCAGGGAGGGAGCGGAGCAGGAAGATGCTGCTTTTTATTTCGATCGTGATAGCAAGACATCTCGATGCCCCCGCCTCTCCCTGGGGAGGCAGGACCCCAAGGACGTATGGGAGCCACCGGAAGCATCAGTTTCTGCTGCCTTTTGTTTCCGGCCCAGCTGTCCGGGAAATGGCTCCCTGCCGTAGAGGCAGATCATCCTGTGGCATTCGTGAATCCACGTGAGCTTCCTCCTTCCACGTTTGGCAGCTGTGCTCTGGAGTGTGTATGTGACAGGGGGGTCGTCACGAGGAGCCACAAAGCCGGCTCGGGAATAGCGCTCGCTGGCCCTCCCTAGACTGAACCCCACACCACTTTTCCTTCCCTTCCCTCATCTGAGGATCCGTGAGATGCAGAAGGCTTGGCTTGGGTATCTCTTGACAGAGAGCCAAGAGGCAGAACAGCTTAGCGGACCTTTCTTGGGGAAGGAGGGATGAGATGCGTGGCCCGGGGGACCAGAGGGATTTCACCGCTTTTCGTGTGCCTTTCCAGAGCCAAGGTAAAATAGCTGCCAAGGTCCCTTATTTTCGCAAGGGGTGTAGAAACAGTCGTGCGCGTGTGCGTTGGACACGTAACGCTGCGTGGTGGTGTTCCGGCCTCCCGGAGTCCACAGGTGTGTTGTGAATTACTTGTGTTAGATGCCGGCTGGAAGGCGGAAGACAGGTCCGTTGCAGATGGGACTTTTCAAGGCAGACTGAAAATCACGGCGGTTCCTGAAGGTGTTAATCCGTGTTTTGTACATTTCAGCCAGAGGCTGGTGACGGTATAAAACAGGACGTAACAGAAGCCAGCTTTGGATTTGTAGACTTAAGTCTTCTCGTCAGCCTGGTGCCTCTGCCCTTTGCGGGGCTCGGAACCCTGTGAGGTTTTCTGAGGGAAAACCTGAGGGAGCCTCTTTCTAGAGATACAAATGCACACACACTAGCCTAGTAAGCTCCGCAAACCAGGGTAGCATCTCACGGGTTCCCGTCCCTTATGTGCAAGCAGAGGTTGTGAGAAGGCCGGGGGATATGGAAACATCATTCTTGCTGTCACCTCACCTTTCAGCTCTCGTTCCCATAGGCAGAGCGAGGTGGCACTGTGTGCCAGGACAAATGGGGTTCTGGGCAAGAACAGGTGTGGCTTCATTCCCTACGGGCATGCGTGGGAATTCGGACTGCTCCCGAGAACTCAGCAACTGAGATGAAGAAAATAATTCCAAACTTTAAGATGAAAAAAAAAAAATTTCTTTGTAGTTAATTTGGGATGGGAATGGGGAGAGGTTGGGGGCAGGTTTATAATCCTACCTCATTTTTATGAATCTACCTATTTTTGCTTAGTTGCAATAATAGTATTTATTTACTTATTCATTTTACTTAAAATTGTTACAAGTTTTTTGAAGGTGTCCCCCAAACTTGCTATTTCTGTATTTATAGCAAATGACAAGTTTGGGCTGCTTTGCTGCTCTTTATAAATGCAAGTAATTTCTATTATTCTACATCCTCGTATTACTTTTATAATTTTATAAAACTAAAGTGTAAAATAGAAATGTGCATGAGAAGCCCAGGCATCCAGTGACCTCTGACCTGCAGCTGTCAGAATCTGATTCCTCTGCTTTGCAGAAGGAACCCTATGACCAGTTCTCCTAATAGTTCCGGTGAAGCCAGCCTCGTGTTTTACAAAACTGTAGGGCTGACGGAACCCCGTTCGCTCCTGCTGCCCTTCGCCGTGCGGCGCCACTTGCTGGCCAAGATAGCAGACTCGGTCGGCTGTCGCTCCAGTGAGCTTTGTTCCCTGAGTTGGGCCTGACGTGGTTCCTGATTTTTTTTCCTCCCCATTTCAGGTTGCGGACATGTCAGAGTGTGTGGGCTCAGCGCTCATCCAGAAGGGCTTCAAGACTTCCCCGGATCAGTACATTGGCATCTTTTCTCAGAACAGACCTGAGGTATTGACCGTTAGACGCCAATTGTGTGCGGTTTTGAGAGTTCTCACATGTAAGAGCCAACTGGAGTTCATACAGACCTTTGCTTGGGACCCGATTTTGTGCTCTGATCTCTACTGAGCATATGTCTCTATGTTATTCATTAGAAAGTTACACATATGAAAACCCAGGCTCAGGCCTCCTTGGCCTTTAGGTGGAAAAAATCTATATATCACTTTTTGATTATTGGTTTTTGTTTTTTCAAAAACCAGGTCCCAAACAAAAACTAACAAAGAAGTTACTAGAACAGATAACTAACAAAGAATCCTCCTAGCCTCTAGGCCTACCTCTGTAATTAGAAAAATAGCATCAATAAATTATAGAGAAACTTGGATACGTTTTTGGCAGTAGTGGACTCCCCTCTTTGCTTTCTGAAAGGTGGGAGCTTTCCCTGTGATCAGGTTACAAAATTTAAAATACCGGGGGCAGCGGGAAAAGTACCTCACCGCGAGTCAGCCTCGGTATAGACACACGGTCTGTCTGGCTGCCAAGGCCCCTGCGTGGTGCTTCTGTAAACCCTTGCATTAAGGTCAATTTAAATGAGAAGCTCTTCTGGAGCTGTTGTTCCAAATATATATAATACACGTATTATAGCGTTGGTGAACAAATGGCATAACTTGGCTTGGAAAAATTCAAGCACTAGGCTCAAAGGAATTGAGTTGGTTCTTGTGTCTAAAAGACATGTTGGCTCAATCGCTGTGCTATCGACTATTGGATAAATTAGGCTGGTTTCCTAGAGTTTTATGTACTGGTAAGGGATACACAGCATTTTCCACAGTTGGACTACGACTAGGCTTATGGAATTTCGTTTCTTTCATTGTAAGTGAAACCCATTCAAGTGAACACATCCCAGATGTTTGCATTAGTGGCATTTTATGCTGAATCTATCACTAGGACCTTACTTCATAGGATAAGCTCCTTCCTACATTTATGAACTAGTTTAATAAATGTGTATGGAGCACCTACTATGTGCCAGGCATCGCGAGGCACCAAAGCACAACAGTGATTTGGATCCTTCTCTTAAGGTACCGTGTGAGGGAAGACCGGCCCGTAGGGTGTTGCTTTGTAGCGTGGCAAGCGTGGACACAGGGAATAGGGTTATGGGGAGCTCAGTCAAGGAGGACTTCCTGGAGGTGGCCTCCTAGTGGAGTCTTGAAGGATATGAGAGCAGGGAAGCTAAGGGAGTGTCGGGAACAACGACATGTTTGCATCAAGCAGCGTATCTGTGCTGGGGGTTGAGGGATTTCAATCTGGTAGAGCTTGGTGGGGCAGGGAAGACAGGACTACATGTACCACATCATGGACCCTGCTGAGGAGCTTGGACCTGCCCTCCATGTTGGTAACTTGAAACTGATGCTAGGAAAGAAAAAGGAGCAAAACTGCCCCAGACCGAGTGAATGTAAGTGGGTGTGCTGCCTTTCCACAGCAGCTGTGCCTTTATCTGTGCCGTGGCCGCGTGTCGGATTCTGCAGATTCGAGACCTGCAGCTGGAGATGAGGGGCACCAGCAAGGATTTTTAGCGAAAGGCTCATCTTGCCATGTATGCCTTGTAGGCAGATCAGTTGCCACATGGCTGCTGAGTTAGAGGCAAGGAGACCGGTCCCGGTACCACTTCTTCATCACTTTTCTGGGGAGATTTTGCCCAGAACATTTTTCCTGTTAGACAGGGGTGTCCCTCCTTCCCCAGTTCCCAGGTCTCACCGCACACGGCTGCACAGCTGATCTTCTCACACCCCAGGGCCTCCATTTCACCGAGAAGCCCTCAGTGGCCGCGCATTACCTGGGGATGGGGCCAGGCCCCTCCACAGACCACCTGCGACCCTGCCTGCCGGGGCACCCTTGAGTGCTCACTGCCCTCCCCCCTGCTTTTGTTCACGCAGTCCCCGCTCCTGGAGTCTCCTTGCCTTTCTCTCCATCTGTCCAAACCGTGCTGCCCTTGCAGAGGGCGAGCTCAGTCACGTGCCCCGTGGAGGTGGGTCACCTCCGGCTCCCTCGTGTCTGAGCCGGTCACTATCTCGTACGGTTAATTATCTTCTCACATATTTGCCTCGATTCTTCCGGCCAATTGCACTGTCCTTCTAAGAAGGGGGCAGGTGTTTTGTTTGCATCGTGAATCCTCCGTGGTGCCTGGCACATAGGAGTAGACACACAAATGTTGATTTTGCCCCATCCAGTGTTTCCACTTTGAATCTCTCTAGAGTGTTGTTCTCCTTGGAGTGGTTCCGTGATGACATCTCGTTTTCTTTCCCTGACCTTTACTGTTCATTTAGTGGGTGATCATTGAACAGGGATGCTTTGCTTACTCCATGGTGTCCGTTCCCCTCTATGATACGCTTGGAGCTGAAGCCATCACCTACATAGTCAACAAAGGTATGTCTGGGGTCTCCAGGTGGGCACTGGCCTAGTTATCAGTTAGATTTGATGACTTTACATTTGGTTATATTTGATTTGATAGGGATTTTATGTTTAAATACACATCTGTCTTTCTATTCAAAGACTGTAAGTCCTGAAAATAGCCTGGTGTCAGATACCGTACAGTCAGGCTTTTAATATCTCGGAGCTCATTCTTCATTGTATCTCTTCATTCCCAGCCGAACTCTCTCTGGTTTTTGTTGACAAGCCAGAGAAGGCCAACACGCTATTAGAAGGTGTAGAAAATAAGTTAACGCCAGGCCTTAAAACCATAGTCATCATGGACTCCTATGGCATCGATCTGTTAGAACGAGGCAAAAGGTGTGGCGTAGAAATCATCAGTCTGAAGGCAATGGAGGTGAGTCATCCTTCCCACTTCCCTGGTGGGCGCCCCTGAGGCCATTTCGGCTCACATGTGGTATCCAGTGCAATCATGCAATCCTAGCTCTGGTTGGGCATCGCAGCAACCCATAAAAGACATAGGGTGGAAATTGCTGCCTCATTACTGGAAGGAAGGGTTCTACGTGCATGTCTCAGTGTGAATCCATCCCATCTGATAAAAAGTAAAACAAGTTGCAGGTGCTCACACATTTATTCTAGAGCACTGACCAGCCATGCCAATAAATGGTAGAAATGTGAATTTTTTTTTCTTCTTAATGTTTATTTATTTTTGAGAGAGAGAGAGAGAGAGTACAAGCAGAGGAGGGGCAGATAGAGGGGACAGAGGATTCAAAGCAGGCTCTGTGCTGACAGCAGTGAGCCCGATGTGGGGCTCAAACTCGTGAACCGCGAGATCCTGACCTGAGCCGAAGTTGGATGCTCAACCAGCTGAGCCACCCAAGTGCTCCAGAAATGTGAATTTCTGATTCAGGTGGAGATTTAAGTTTGTATGTTCTTTTTAGCCTTTAATGCCATTTACTTACTGATTTGTTTCTAAAATGGAGCCAGCTATAGAAATCTGCCTCATTATTCTTTTTCCCAAGTTGCTTTTGTAGCGTCCTGGTGGATTTCCAGCATAGATGTTTGATTTGGTTTATTTTTATGTTAAATTTCTTGAGATTCACCTTAATCAGAACTTTAAGGGTAACCATTCTAGGAAAACGAATGTGGCGTATATTTAAATTGGTTGTTTGACATCACATGTAAAAAGCTGATTCTCCCAGTTGGATTTGGATTAGAGTTTAATCCAGAGAAGCTAGTAAGAGGAGGATCTTGTCAGGTACATATCACAGGAATTGGCTGTTCTCCTTCTGAAAATGTTATAAATATTTTCCTGGAACTGTTATAAATAGGGTTTGAAATTTTACTTATAGTTCTCCTTCTACAAGGAATTGGAGGCTATGAACAAGGATCTATATAATACTTTTCTGGAGGAACTTAGCGGTCATAGAGAAACTAATTTGTTCTAACAGAGCCTTCTGCCTCACATTTATACAGAGACGCACACAGTAGAATAGATGCTTAGTCCATAAGAATGGGTGTGCTGTACTGTTCAGTTGGGTTTTTAGCTAGCTTTTTACCTAGCATTTCTGCACATTTGTTAATTTCACTTGTGATCGCAATAATGCCATTTACAATGTAATCTTTTTCCTCCATCTTTTCCCTAACCCCACCACACAGACGTGCACACACATGCACACACCCACAGGAATTTTTTGGTATTTTTTGATTTTTCTATGATGACATAATTTTAAGATGAAAACATTTAGGTAAATGAAGATTGTAATGTAAAGTTAACATTAAAGATTTTATTTATAAAAGACATTGTTTTCCACTTACCTGTGTCATATGATTCATACTTGGGTTTTAAAAATTTGTAAGCAAAAGATTAAGTAATTTTTAAGAAGGGAATTTAACATTGGCCTTCCGGTTGATCATATGATCAAGTTTATGTTGATATATGTTTTTATAGGATCAAAAAGAGAAATATTGGTATTTGGAGTTTTTGCTTTTGGGGGATATTTTATTACGAATATTTTCAGACATGCAAACAAGAACAGGTACAAAGTACCAAGAATTGTACAGTAGACTGCCATATGCCCACCAAACATCTGCAGCTAATGTTTTAATATATTTGCTTTATCACATATTCGTGCATTACTCTGTCCCTCTATTCATTCATTACCTTTTTTTAATGCATTTGCATTAAGTTGCAGATTTTATTACCCCCAAATACTTCAGCATGTTATTCATTAACTAGAATTCAGTTTTCCTTTGGGGGAGGTTTTTGTTTTGTTTGGTTTGGGCATTTGGAGCCTGAAGATGGCAACTCATTTATTTTTATGGTTGTTGTACTCTTTTCTACATGATGTCATTATACAGGTTTGAGGCTATGAACCTTCTTGGCATATAGGGCACTAATTTTGATCATGTGTGTTCCCAATAAAATAAAAGCCAAACTGCATGTAGCTGTGGCTGTATTTTACTTAATATCAATTTTTGAAGAATTAGAGATCTCAAGAAGTTATGTAAGAATTTTGAACAGATGAGTGGAGATTTGGGTCTGATAAAGATTACTTTTAAAAAAAAAGGAATTATTATTGCTTTAGCTCTTAGTTGACTTCTATTTGGACTTCACTGTTCCTGTTTTTAATCAGCAGTCTATTATATACATAATTTAAAATGTAATTAAGATTAAAAATGGTTTGGGGGTGCCTGGGTGGCTCAGTCAGTTAGGCATCTGGCTCTTGATTTCAGCTCAGGTCATGATCTCACTGTTAATTGGATCAAGCCCTGCATTGGGCTCTGCACTGACAGTGTAGAACCTGTTTGGGATTCTCACTCTCTTTCCCTCCCTCTCTGCCCCTCCCCTGCTTGTGTGCTATCTCTCTTTCTCTCTCTCAAAATAAGTAAACTTTTTTTTAATATTTTTATTGTTTTATTGTTTTTTAATTTTTATTTATTTTTTTTAATTTACATCCAAGTTAGTTAGCATATAGTACAACCATTATTTCAGGAGTAGATTCCTTAATGCCCCTTACCCATTTAGCCCATACCTCCTCCCACAACCCCTCCAGTAACCCTCTCCTTATTACTCAGCTATTTAAGTCTCCTTATGTTTGTGTCCTTAAGTCTCTTATGTTTGTGCCCCCCTCCCTGTTTTTATATTATTTTTGCTTCCCTTCCCTTATGTTCATCTGTTTTGTGTCTTAAAGTCCTCATATGAGTGAAGTCATAAGATATTTGTCTTTCTCTGACTTAACTAATTTCACTTAGCATAATACCCTCTAGTTCCATCCACGTAGTTGCAAAGGGCAAGATTTCATTCTTTTTTATTGCTGAGTAATATTCCATTGTGTGTGTGTGTGCGTGTGTGTGTGTGTGTGTGTGTGTGTGTGTTATTGATAGTACTGCTATAAATATCGGGGTGCATGTGCCCCTTCAAAACAGCATACCCGTATGCCTTGGATAAATACCTGGTAGTGCAATTGCTGGGTCGTAGGGTAGTTCTATTTTTAATTTTTTGAGGAACCTCCATACTGTTTTCCAGAGTGGCTGCACCAATTTGCATTCCCACCAGCAGTGCAAAAGAGGTCCTCTTTGTCCGCATCCTCACCAACATCTCTTGTTGCCTGAATTGTTAATGTTAGCCCTTCTGACAGGTGTGAGGGGGTATCTCATTGTGGTCTTGATTTGTATTTTCCTGATGATGAGTGATGTTAAGCATTTTTTCATGGGTTGGTTGGCCATGTGGATGTCTTCTTTGGAGAAGTGTCTATTCATGTTTTTTGCCCATTTCTTCACTGGATTATTTGTTTTTTGGATGGTGAGTTTGATAAGTTCTCTATAGATTTTGGATACTAACCCTTTATCGGATATGTCGTTTGCAAATACCTTCTCCCATTCTGACCATTACCTTTTAGTTTTGCTGATTGTTTCCTGCGCTATGCAGAAGCTTTTTATTTTAACAAGGTCCCAATAGTTCATTTTTGCTTTTGTTTCCCTTCCCTTGTCCAGAGACATGTTGAATAAGAAGCTGCTGTGGCCAGGGTCAAAGAGGTTTTTGCCTGCTTTCTCCTCTAGTATTTTGATGACTTCCTGTCTTACATTTAGGTCTTTCATCCATTTTGACTTTATTTTCGTATATGGAGTAAGAAAGTGGTCCAGGTTCATTTTTCTGCATGTTACTGTCCAGTTTTCCCAGCACCACTTGCTGAAGAGACTGTCTTTATTCCATTGGACATTCTTTCCAATCAAACATTAGTTGGCCATATGTTTGTGGGCCCATTTCTGGGTTCTCTATTCTTTCCCATTGATCTGAGTGTCTGTTCTTGTGCCAGAACCATACTGTCTCGATGATTACAGCTTTGTAGTACAGCTTAAAGTCTGAAATAAATAAACTTTTTAAAAAAAAATGGTTTAAAAGTGTATGCTGGGCAGAAACTCACTGAGCCCTGAGCACACTGATCGAATTTCCATGTAATTCTAGCATGCTCACTCCATATGCTCATTCAAGCTATTCTGTTTTAATAGGAAAGGAATATAAATAGTTCATTAAAGAAATTAATAGCTAATTGAAGTGGCCACCAAGATACCTCCATGCAGTGAACTGAACAACATCACAGTGGACCCCAGGTAGTGACTGGGAACCAGCTGCTGGGAGATGCATCCTTGGAAATGAACCTGCAGCTCTTTGTGTCCATCCAGCAGTGCTCTTCTGTCTTCTGTCATGGACACTTTTATTTTTTTTTAAGTTTGTTTATTTATTTTGAGAGAGAGAGAGAGAGAGAGAGAGAGAATGAATGGGAGAGGGGCAGAGAGAGAGGGAGAGAGAATCCCAAGCAGGCTCTGCACTAACAGGGCAGAGCCCAACACAGGGCTTGAACCCGCGAACCGTGAGATCGTGACCTGAGCCGAAACCAAGAGTCAGAGGCTCAACCAGCTGAGCCACCCAGGCGCCCCATGTCAAGGACTGTTTTATAATCTGAGGTTCCCAAATCTTTTATCCACTCCATGTGGGGAGTATAGATATTTGAGCCTGTAGCGTTTCATCCTGCAGGGACTGCCGGTGATCCAGTCATCCAGAGCTGGGTGACCACACGTCGGTGCTGTGCTCTGGTCTCAGGAGGGCGCAGAGCATCTGCAGTTCTTTGGTTATGACTATGGTTTGCTTTTGGTCAAGAGCCAGCCATAAAAGGGTGTGGGAGTGCGGACAAGAAATCCATCATAAAAAATCTCTGATTCCTGTCTTTTGGATAAATCCTGTTTCAAGGGCTAGTCCTGACACCATTTATTTGGTTTTATATGAGAGAAGACAACTGGAAAGTGGCTCCTTTTTAAAAAAAATTATTAATGTTTATTTATTTTTGAGAGAGCGAGAGAGAGAACATGTGTGTGGGGGGGTGTGCAGAGAGAGAGGGAGACACAGAATCCGAAGCAGGCTCCAGGCTCTGAACTGTCAGCACAGAGCCCGACGCAGGGCTCGAACTCAAGAAACGTGAGATCATGACCTGAGTGGAAGTCAGATGCTTGAGCAACTGAGCCACTAAGATGCCCCTGGAAAATGGCTTGTTAGATCAATGCATAAATATGTCACTTCAGGTTAATTAAAGTGGTCAGTTTCTTTCATTTGAAACGGATACTGTCTTTGAGCCAGCTCTGAGTGAATCCCACAGTAGAGTCAAGTTGAAGTGACTTTATCGATGTCGCCTTATTCTTTACATTTTGAAAATGTTTCCATTTAAGTTTTTTTTTTTTTTCTCTTCTCCTTAAGGACCTGGGAAGAGCCAACAGACAGAGACCTAAGGTGAGTACACGATGTCAGCCCTGCTAAGCCCTGCTGATAACTAGTCTCCAAGACTAGTAGAAACCTTGGGGATCAATGTATGGCTTACAGTTTTCTTTCTGTTCTGACTTATACACCTTTGAGTTTGTTTGTTTGTTTGTGTGTTTGTTTTTAATGTGCTCTAGCCGCCAGCACCTGAAGATCTTGCAGTGATTTGCTTCACCAGTGGAACTACAGGTAAGGTTTGAAATGCAGTTGCTTCTTTTTTTTTTTTAATATGAAATTTATTGTCAAATTGGTTTCCATACAACACCCAGTGCTCATCCCAAAAGGTGCCCTCCTCAATGCCCATCACCCACCCTCGCCTCCCTCCCACCCCCCATCAACCCTCAGTTCTCAGTTTTTAGGAGTCTCTTATGTTTTGGCTCCCTCCCTCTCTAACCTTTTTTTTTTTTTCCTTCCCCCATGGTCTTTCCAGCCCCCATGGTCTTCTGTTAAGTTTCTCAGGATCCACATAAGAGTGAAAACATATGGTATCTTTCTCTGTATGACTTATTTCACTTAGCATAATACCCTCCAGTTCCATCCATGTTGCTACAAAAGGCCATATTTCATTCTTTCTCATTGCCAAGTAGTATTCTATTGTGTAAATAAACCACAATGTTTTTATCAGTTCATCAGTTGATGGACATTTAGGCTCTCTCCATAATTTGGCTATTGTTGAAAGTGCTGCTATAAACATTGGGGTACAAGTGCCCCTCTGCATCAGCACTCCTGAGTGGCTAAAATGAACAAATCAGGAGACTGTAGATGCTGGTGAGGATGTGGAGAAACGGGAACCCTCTTGCACTGTTGGTGGGAATGCAAACTGGTGCAGCCGCTCTGGAAAACAGTGTGGAGGTTCTTCAAAAAATTAAAAATAGACCTACCCTATGACCCAGCAGTAGCACTGCTAGGAATTTACCCAATGAAATGCGGTTGCTTCTAAGTGGTATCCGGAGGTGTGTATTCCCTGCCCCCTTTCTTGGGTGACCGACAGGTGACGTAGTTGAACTACAGATGGACTAAAAGCAGAAGAGACCGAAGTGTTGCGAGCACAGTGTCCTTGTGGCCCTGTCAGACATTCCCAGGATCTGAGTGTGCCGTGTATTTCCTCAGACATTTATTGAAGGCGACAGTGGATCCGCCCGTTTCTTGGGATAAACCAACATTTTATTTCCAGAAATAAAATTCCTGTGTTTTCTCCTCTTCCCACTACACACGCCCTCTAAAACTCACCCATGTTAATAAAGGTTGTTTCAGACAATCTTTTCATGTAAAGGATTGCAGATTGTTTAGGGATTTAGTGTCATTCAGCATCTGGCTTTCACAGTTGCACCGAACACTAGAGGCATTTGAGGCCCCAATTATACAGGGTTCTGGGCTTCCTTAATTCCTGTCATTTGGGGATGGTGTTTCTTTAACTTGGTTTCTGCTCATGTGTGTTCCTCAGGCTACCCCAAAGGAGCCCTGATCACTCATCGAAATATAGTGAGTGATTGTTCAGCTTTTGTGAAAATCACAGAGGTAAGTGTTTGGGATATTGCCATCTTTCTTCACGCTCAGTGGTTGGCACTAGGCCTCAAGAACGAAAGTGTTTTATGGCAGAACCGCCATGTTTGGTCCCTGCTGTGTTTGGAGCACTGTTTGACGTGGGGATGAGGTCTGAGCTCTAATATGGTCTAAGATCACCTTCTCTCAGATAGTTTTCATTGTGGACCTAATCTCCAACTCCTGCTTGTGACCGTTAAGCTGAATTGACGGACAAGTTATTATAACTTTCATGTAGTAACACTTCATGTGGGTACTGCCCTATATAAATGTTTCCAGGAGAGGACCAAGAAGAAATGACTCTCTAGTGCTCCCATCCTGGGGTGGGGAAAATAATTTCTTTAAGCGGACAATGAAACGTTAAATGCTGCGGAAGGTTTTTGAATTACTGTTATTTATTACAGTTGATCTGACTTCTATTTTATGAGAAGATTAAAACCTTGACCTTCAGTTGGTTTCCTATTAAAGTTTGCCCTCCAAGTGTCCTAGTCTGCGGGGCCGCCATAACAAAATAGCACAGGCTGAGTGACTTAAATGACAGACATTTATTTTCTCACAGTTCTAGAGGCTGGAAATCCATGATCAAGGTGTCAGTAAATTTGGTTTCTGGTGAGGGCTCTCTTCTGGCCTCCTCGATGTGTCCTCACATGGCCTTTCCTCTTTGTGCACACAGAGAATGAGAGAGAGGTTTCTGGTGGTTCTTCCTCTGCTTCCAAGGGCACGAGCCCTATTAGGTCAGCCCCCCAGTTTATGGTCTCATTTAACCTGAATTACCTCCCCAGGGGCTCTATCTCCAAATACGGTCACACTGGGGGTTAGGGCTTTAACATAAATTTGGGGAGGGGGACACAATTCAGTCTGTAGCACCAAGGGTATATTTCAAACTTGCCTTTTAAAAAAAAGTACTTATCAAGCAATATCATGCCTTTCCCTCCTGCCCTTGGCACATTTTACATAATTTGCTTTTGCGGTCTCTGGGAGGGTTGTGTAGGTCCTAATTTTTGTGCTGGGAGCCTGTGCCGAATGGTTTTGGGGAATGTGCATCTTTGGTGCCTGGAGAAGGTCTGTCTCTTACCTACACTCACACTTTCTTAGTCCCCAGTTCCTTTTTCGACATACAACTTTATAAACAGAATTCAACATTTAGTGCCTCATCCACCTGGAATTTTAATTTCCTAATTAGCCTTCAAAGAAAACTTAAAATAAGGTTAGTGGCTCATGGAGGCGAATGGCTACAAACTTTGTTTAACATTAATTATACTATCGGGGGCACTCACAACTTTGTAAAACTTCTAATCTTAGTAACATACATTTGGGGGGGGTGCTGGGCGGGTACCAAATCAGAAAATTGAAAAGTATAGAAATTACCGAGTCTGACTCCTCATTATGTAGCAGTTTCCTACGAAGATGTACTCTTTGGGACGCAGATCACGCTTGAATAAAATTAAGCTAAGATTATGGCGTGTGCAGCCTCCATCACCTGCTTCTGGAGCTGCTGAGTTTGCTGGTGCTTCCATCTGTCACCACATTATCGTGAGGGACAGGCCAGCTTCAAGGAGGGGACGGGCACAGCCCAGAAATGGTTGCGTAGACACCCGACGAGGCCTCCGTTTCTTAGCTGGTGTGGCAACAGCTGCTGTAAGGCAGCCCCTGCTTTGGCCAGAATTTTGTACGTAAATAACATGAACATTCTTAGCCTTGAAACGGAAACCAGATGCCTTGCTCAATCCAGCTGCAACCTGTATCACAATCAGCATTTTATTGCAGATGGTGCCAGATCAGAGCTTGCACCAAACAAATCAAGATTATTTTTCATGGGGTGAAGTAGGCCATTCAGGTGAAGACGTTGATCAAACTAAAATACTCAACATGCGTTTATACTATAAAAGAGCTTGGAAATTCAGTTTCTCTTCTCTCGTCCTTTCCCTTTTCAACACAATACACTATCTTATGTTGTAATAGATCTTCTGTTTCCACAACATAATATGTTACCTTGTGTTGGAACGGACCTTTTACTTCTTAAGGTGACATTGAGCTTACTGGGCTGTGGGGTACTGTATCTTGGAAACACTAAATAATTCAAGCACATGATTCCTTAATATCCCAATCTGGACAAAATCTGCCTTATTTTGATTAACGTCGTCAGGAGTGGGTTTACTTCATCAGGAGTGAGCTCTACTCTAACTGTATAATTAAAGTGTTGATTTTCATTTAATCCTTTGGAGAGAAACAATTTTAGGGGCGCCTGGGTGGCCGACTTCGGCTCAGGTCATGATCTCGCGGTCTGTGAGTTCGAGCCCCGCGTCGGGCTCTGTGCTGACAGCTCAGAGCCTGGCCTGTTTCAGATTCTGTGTCTCCCTCTCTCTGACCCTCCCCCGTTCATGCTTTGTCTCTCTCTGTCTCAAAAATAAATAAATGTTAAAAAAAAAAAATTTAAGAATGTAAACAAAAGCTGTTTCTCCTTGGTATTGAGGTATTATGTGCTCTGAAATACAAATGGGGAATTTCTGGGAATCTTAATGCTTTTCTGCTTGCTGGTATCTGTTTGCAGAATACGGTTGATCCTTCCCCAGATGATACTTTGATCTCTTTCTTGCCTCTCGCCCATATGTTTGAAAGAGTCGTAGAGGTAGGCCCCTTGTTTTGCTTTTCTTGCTTGCTTGCTTGTTTTTGTTGTGCTAAGTTGTCATGTTTTACAGAAGGTACTTGCCTTGAATGCCAGTGACACGCACATTTCGTTTTTGCCACTCGCACACATGTATGAGCAGCTTCTGCAGGTAAGTCTCATGTGTAGACTGTCATCCCCACAGTTAATTCTTTGCTCAGCCCCGTTTTAGAAATGGTGCTGATTATTTTAAGGAGTATAAATTTGGGAGTGGGGGTCCGGATACTTGAACTTTATTTTTTTTTAAGTTTATTGATTTTTGAGAGAGAGAGAGAGAGAGAACAAGCAGGGGAGGGGCAGAGAGAGACAGGGAGACACAGAATCCGAAGCAGTCTCCAGGCTCCAGCTGTCAGCACAGAGCCTGACGCAGGGCTCGAACTCATGAACCGTGGGATCATGACTTGAGCCAAAGTTGGACGCTTAACTGACTGAGCTACCCCGGCACCCCGATATCTGAACTTTATTAATCATTCATCTTAAAATTAGAAGCTCAGACTTTCAAAGGATATGCACGTGGGCATGATTCCAGAAATTTAACTTTAAAAGTAGAATTTTTATGAACGCCATCCTACAAAGCCTTGAGAGGCTTCTGCCTCTGTAAGAAGTCTCTATTTTTGATGGTGCTTGTTAATAGCGCACAAGTCGGCTTAAGACACACTTTTTTTCACCAGTATTCTCAGTGCCCTTGGGAAAGCAGGGTGATGTACAGCTGACCTTTGCCCGGGCTCCCTGTGCACAACTGTGTGACTAGTTTAAAAACTGACCGAGAACCATCTCTTTTCCTTCTTGGACAATTTTGGATCGTATACTTCTAGGAAAAAAAACAATGGGTGCCATCCATTCATTTAACAAATATTTACTGAGCAGCAGCTGTGTGCCGGGCACCGTGCGAGGTGTCTGTGACAAAGAGGTGACTAATCCAGAGCTAGCGGCCCTCTGATTGGCTGCTGCCCTCAAGGGCACTCTTAGCCCTAAAGGATCAAGGGTCACGAGATCCCATCTTCCATCTGTTACCTCTGCTACTGCACACCTCAGGAGATCTTGTGAGTTTCCAGAGTGATCTCAAGCGAGCTGATAATGGACCATGTATAACTAATGGCAGTTTTGGAAGGATGCCTGGGAGGTCGGGGCACACCTGAACAAAAGCCCCCTGCGCTTGAAAATTTCAACTGTGAACTGTGGTGTCCCTTTCCAGTGGTTTCTGCTTTCGGGCCTGAGACCATTTGTACTTCCGTGACATCATCTTTTGAATCTCTCTTTCTTTTTAAAATTTAAAATAGGCTGACTGTCAAGCACTTATGGCTTGCCAGTGCCATTTGCATCAGACAGGAACACATCCACACAATGGATCCTACAGCAGGCCACTCTGGTGTTTGGTGGCCCGGGATCTCAATGGCAACATATCCAGTGGCTTTTCAGAAATTTTTAGTTAGATTCAGATTTTCAAAATGAGACTTTAATAAGCTTGGCAAGTAGCCAAGTTTGCAACATAGCTAGGTTTTTGTTTTGAGAATAAATTAGGCCTAAAGTTTCTAGAAGAGTAAAATACTTGGATCACGTGACATTCACCACCCATTTATCATAAACCTAAAACAGCGGAAGCTCCGTCATCGTCCCTAAAAACGCCACCCCCTGGTTCTTAACCAGCTCCTTTATCTTCAGGATGATCAAGAGAAATACCGCATTTCCATGTTGTGCAATGACTGGGGAATGTAAGAACACTTTTTGAAAAGATACCTACGTGTAGAAACTTCAGGCTTTCTGGAAACTGGTCCAAAATGCTCAAGCTGAAGCCCTGGGTATCTGTGTGTGTGTTGTGTGGCGCCTGTTGCGATGCTGATGTTATTTTCGTTTCCTGCCCTAGTGTGTAATGCTGTGTCATGGAGCTAAAATCGGATTTTTCCAAGGAGATATCAGGCTGCTTATGGACGACCTCAAGGCACTTCAACCCACTGTCTTTCCTGTGGTCCCCAGACTGCTGAACCGGATGTTTGACCGAGTAAGTTCTGAGCAGCAGAGAGGGGGACCTCGAGTCCGAGACTTGGGTTTGAATCGGGCTCAGCCGGGTACCTTCTGTTCCCATGGTCTCAGGAAAGCGCAGTTTACCCATCGGTAAAACCAGAAATCATCTACCTCACAGAGCTGTTGGTAAGGACTCTGAGAAAAAAAAACAGACCAACAGACTTTGTTAACTGAAAGGCCCAACACAGGTGTAAGTGGGAGGTCACCTTATTTGTACAGTAAACTCTTTTGAGCCTCTGTTCTCTCGTCTGCACGATGGACTGTTCCCTCCACCCCATGCTGCGTAGCTCATAAAATTGCTAATCGCATCACATGAGAACAATAACTGTGAAACGACTCTATAAATTGTAATGTCCACGCACACATAACATGACTTACTTAGCCACGTAGAAAGAAACGACTGAGCCAAGCCAGGGATGGAGAGAATGCCAGCCTCTCCGTAGGGCGTCACTGTGGCACGGACCACACATCCTGGGCCAGACCAGCTTGTGGCATGAGCATTCTTCAAGATGAATTTGGACCGGGCAGTTTTCATGCTCTTTATTGGAAAGCAGGGCTTCTGTTATCTATGAGAACCTGCTCGGTTTTTTTAATGGTTCTTTAAAGAAACTTTTTAGAATAGCTTGATTGAGATATAATTTACCGTCCGTATAATTCACCCATTTTTTTTTTAAATTTTTTTTTCAACGTTTTTTATTTATTTTTGGGACAGAGAGAGACAGAGCATGAACGGGGGAGGGGCAGAGAGAGAGGGAGACACAGAATCGGAAACAGGCTCCAGGCTCCGAGCCATCAGCCCAGAGCCTGACGCGGGGCTCGAACTCACGGACCGCGAGATCGTGACCTGGCTGAAGTCGGACGTTTAACCGACTGTGCCACCCAGGCGCCCTAACTCACCCATTTAAGTGTAAAATTCAAAGGTTTTTAGGACATTCACAGAGCTCTGCACCCATCACCAGAACCCATTTTTACTACCTTGAAAGGAAACGTTGTACCTGACCTATAGCTATCCTCTACCGCCTTCTACCCCCAGGCAAAATGAATCTACCTTTTGCATGTATAGATTTCCCTGTTCTGGACTTTCATATGAATGGAATCATGACATACCTGTTCTTTTGTGTCTGGCTTCTTTCACTTAGCGTATTTTCAAGGTTCATCCATGTTGTAACATGGGTCCGTACTTCATCCCTTTAAATGGTCAAGTAATATTCCACTGTATGGTTATAACACATTTTTTTTTTTAAAGACACATTTATTCAGCGTCATGATCAGACTATTACATTTAGCAATCAACAGCATGGGTGCAAAAAAAAAAAAAATCTACATTAAAACCCTTTGTTGGAATGCTTTACACTTTCCACAGAACAGAAACTAAAATAACCTGTTATACAATTAGTCACAAATACAGTCCTCGAGTTTTTTTGCCCATACACATGAGTATTGTCTAAAACATGTCTTCTTTGTAGCAGCTAGGCCCTGCCACCACTGTGCTTGGCTGAGTTCACAAATCTGTTGTAACCTGTAGCTTCCCTGTCACTTCTCTGGCTCTCCTCTCCTGCTAAGCTTTGTTTCCTGGCCGTAATTAAAACCTTCTGCCACTGCCATAGCAGCCGCTGCTGCTGGAACCGCCATAGCCACCTTGGTATCATGGTTTGGCAAAGTATTGGCCTCCACCACCATAGGGGCCAGAGCTTCTGCCTCCAAATGTCCTCCTTTCGTGGGTCCAAAATTTGAAGATTGATTGTTGTAACTGCCAAAATCATTATAGCTTCCACCACCTCCAAAGTTGCCTCCATCGTTACCAAATCCGTTATAGCCATCCCCACTGCCACCATGTCCACCACCACCTCGACTGCCGCCAAAGCCACCTCGCCCACTGAAGTTTCCTCCGCGGCCAAAGTTGTCATTCCCACCAAAACCACCTCCACGACCACCACCGAAGTTCCCAGAACCACTTCGACCTCTTTGGCTGGAAGAAGCACTAGCCATCTCTTGCTTAGATAAAGCTTTCCTTACTTCACAGTTGTGGCCGTTCACAGTATGGTATTTTTGAATGACAATCTTGTCTACAGAGTCAGGGCCGTCAAAGGTCACAAAAGCAAAGCCTCTCTTTTTGCCACTGCCTCGGTCGGTCATGATTTCAGTCACTTCCATTTTCCCATACTGTTCAAAATAATCTCTTAGATGATGTTCTTCAGTGTCTTCTTGAATGCCACCGACAAAAATCTTTTTCACAGTTAAGTGGGCACCAGGTCTTTGAGAATCTTCTCTCGAGACAGCCCTCTTTGGTTCCACAACGCTTCCATGCACCTTGTGTGGCCTTGCATTCGTGGCTGCATCCACCTCTTCCACAGTGGCATAGGTGACAAACCCAAAGCCTCTGGAGCGCTTGGTGTTTGGACCTCTCATTACCACACAGTCCGTAATTGTTCCCCGTTGCTCAAAATGGCTCCTCAGACTCTCATCGGTTGTTTCAAAGCTCAAACCTCCGATGAAAAGCTTCCGCAGCTGTTCAGGCTCTTTGGGAGACTCTGACTTAGACATGACGGCGGTGGGAGGGGAGACTTGCACGATGCTTACTCGGCGGCGTCCACGGGCAGAAAGCTATAACACATTTTTTTTGACATAACAAGATCAGTCCTGTTATAATGGTTTGGCATTTTATTTTTTAAATTTATTTATTTAAATTAAAGTTAATTAACATTCAGTGTCATATTGGTTTCAAGAGCAGAACCCAGTGATTCATCACTTACATATAACACCCAGTGCTCATCCCAACAAGTGCCCTCCTTACTGCCCGTCACCCATCTAGCCCATCCGCCCCCACCCAACACCCTGCCAGCAACTCCCAGGCTGTTCTCTGTATTTGAGTATCTTATGGTTTGCCTCCCTCTCTGTGTTCATCTTATTTTTCCTTCCTTCCCTTCTCCTATGTTCATCTATTGTGTTTCTTAAATTGAACAGATATAACACATTTTATTTATCTTTTCATGCATGGGTGGGCATTTGGGTTGTCGTCCCTCTTTGGCTATCATGCATAATGATGCTATGAACATTCATGTACAAGTTTCTGCATGGACACGTGCCTTCTTTTCTCTTGGGTACTTACATTGGAGCGGAATTGCCAGGTCACATGGTAACTCTGTGTTTAACTATTTGAGGAACTGCCAGTCTACTTTGCAAAGTGACCGAGCTGTATGACATTTCCCACCCCACCCCCAGCAACGTAGGGGGGGAGGTTCCAGTTTCTCCGCACCTTTGCCGACACCTGTTGCTGTCTGACTTTCTGATTCTAGCCATCCTCGTCATTTTAAAACCTTCTCTTTTCTCGACCCATCAGATTTTTGGGCAGGCAAACACTACCCTGAAGCGATGGCTCCTGGACTTTGCCTCCAAGAGAAAAGAATCAGAGCTTCGCAGTGGCATCATTAGAAACAACAGCCTGTGGGATAAACTGATCTTCCACAAGATACAGGTGACAGATCAAAACTGTTGTTTGTCATGTAAACTAACTTTGGCTTCAGAGTTTCTATGAGGGCTCTTTTTTTAAAGCAAAGTATGAAGGTAAGAGAGAATGGCATGTTTTTATTAAGTCTGGCACATTTCTAAAAATTAAGGACCAAGCCACTAAGTAAACCTCAGTATCCAGTATAAACCTGAGCAACGTGGTGAGATGGCAGGGAAGGAAAGGAATCAGGGTATTAGAGCTTTTCTAATTGTTTATTTTGCTTTGCTTTCTGAAACAGGTATGTTACTTTCAATGTCATTTTTTAGGTACAAGTGATAAAGAATGTGGAATAACGATATTATGTCCAAACAAATGCCAAAAAATGTGGTGTTTGCCCCCAGTCCACCACACTCTTGTGCTAATTCCTTAAAAATACATGCAAGTAGGGGCACCTGGGTGGCTCAGTCAGTTGGGCGTCCGACTTCGGCTCATGTCACGATCTCACGGTCCGTGAGTTCGAGCCCTGTGTTGGGCTCTATGCTGACAGCTCAGAGCCTGGAGCCTGCTAAGGACTCTGTGTCTCCCTCTGTCTCCCCCACCCCCACCGCCCCCCTGCTCAAGCTCTGTCTCTGTCTCTCTCAAAAATAAATAAACATTAAAAAAATAATATTTTTTAATTGCAAGTAAAAAAAAAAAATAATACCCACAAGTAGTGGTGTTGGGTTATTCTTCAGACCCATTGAGAGTGAAGGGTGTCGCTTCAGCTCCAGCCAGGCATTCCTCCTTTGAACGCCTGTGAATTGTGTGTGCGTGGGTGAGCTCTGTGTGGCTGCGGAGAAGGAGTGGTGGATTGGGGGTACTGGGTTCCCAAAAGGTGTCTTGGAGAAGCCCACCAACGTGCAGCCATTTGACCCTCACTGTCTCCTCTCTCCTTGCCTTGTAAGTCGAGCCTGGGAGGAAAGGTCAGGCTGATGGTCACAGGAGCCGCGCCCGTGTCCGCCACCGTGCTGACGTTTCTGAGAGCAGCGCTCGGCTGTCAGGTGAGATGGGCGTCACTGCAGCCGGTTGTCTCCGCCTTTTCCAAGCCCAGGAATCTCCTTTCCAAAAGTCATCCTTATAGTTCGGTGTCTTATTTTGGCTGGGAAGATCATGTCATGCGTGGGTTGCTCGGAGAAAGGAGCGTGTATGTCTTTAACACGAGGCGCGAGAAGATGCGTCTGTGGCCACCACGGACTGTGTGATTTTCTCTAGGGTCAAGCACAGTCCGGGAGACTCGCCTTTAACCAGGCCTGAGGTATAGAAATGGGTCGCAAGCGATAAGCCCCACTTGCAAACCATGGAGAAAAACCTGCCTTAAAGGGGTCGGGGGAGGCAGGAGAGACTGGGTGACATATAAGACATGCGTGGGGCAGAGCCGAGAGCTCACAGAGCCAGGACATTTCCGAGTGGGTGGTGTGCAGTGTGACCTGTCGGGCCACGTCAGTGTCCCCCTGGCCTGTCTGCAGGAGGTTAAGTAGAAGAAGATGACCATGGACAGAGGCTGGTGTTTTGTGTTGGGGGTGAAGATGTTTGGGTGCCATAACAAAGCCGTAGCAGTAGCCTACAAATTTACCATATCCGTAAAACCTTGGTTTGCAGGCATAATTCGTTCCGGAAATATGCTTGTAATCCAAAGCACTCCTATGTCAAAGCAAATCTCCAGAACCATTGGCTCAGCTGTGATCATGTGACGTTCGGCCTCACATACTGCTCCTATTGCAAGACATCGCTCGTTTATCAAGTTAAAATTCATTAGAAATGTTTGCTCGTCTTGTGGAACACTCGCGGAACAAGTTACTTGCCATCCAAGGTTTTACTTGTACAACATTTAAAAAGAGATTTCACTATGGTCATGGTCAGCCGTTGCTCAGGAGTTACAAGAACTTAATGGTTTGTTCACTTGCAGCATGGGTGTGACTGTTTCCTTTAATAACGTTTCATCTCTTGCTGGTCCAGTTTTACGAAGGCTACGGACAGACCGAATGCACTGCCGGGTGCTGCCTGACCATGCCTGGAGACTGGACAGCAGGTACGCATAGCGGGCCACTGCTTATTGGAAGCCTGTTATTCCAACCAGAATTACTGGAATTGGGTTCATCATTGGTTCATTAACCAACTTAAGTTCTGTGTCTCGAGTGATTAGGCCTTGGGGCAGCCTCATAAATCAGGGCGCCTGGTGGAAAACAGCCGCTGTGGCAGAGCAGGATGTGCTTTGAGGACCCAGCTGTAACACAGGGGGCAATGTACCTAGATTCTGAGGCTGACAGCTGAGACATGATGCCCTTTTTACCAGGTTCAGAATGTTGGGCCCAACAGAGCCTACAAGGAATTGATTGGGGTCTAATTATTTGCTGGTAAATTTGAATTGAATTTACACTGGGTGCTATGCTAGGTGACGAGACCGCAGAGCAAAAGAAACAAGTCCTTCCTCCAAAAAGGCACAAGTTGAGGCAAATACGGAAATCATCGATGGAGCAGCTGTCATGGATGAGGTTGTGTGTTAGGTGCTTGAGATGTACGTCATGTGCACTTCATCGCATCCCTGTGAAGTAGGCCCTGTGACCCCGGAGAGGAAGTGATTGTTGATTAAAAAGCATGTAAATAATGTATAAGAATTTGCACAGCAGTAGGCTTTGCAGCCAGGATTCCAGCCCAGGTCTGACTGCAAAGTTTCTGTGCTCTCCTCTGTAGCACACAGGTAGTACAGAGTTCTCCACTCTGCAGACCCCGCTGATTTATTTGGCGTGTTAGAAATACGAGCGCGATCCAGTAACACGGATTCTAGTGTCTTGGACCCTAGTAGCACAATTCTGCTGGGACTGCCACCAACTGTCTGTGACCCTTTTTCATGGTTTAACTTATGCAAAAATTATTAAAACATAGGAGGAATTCTTTGTGATGCTCTTAAAACCTATCTCATTTCTGTTATTTGTTTGTTTGTTTGTTTGTTTGTTTGTTTGGGAAAAGACAGCCCCAGTCTGAACCACTTTGGGCAGGAGAGTTGAGTTAGCTGTGAAAATAAGCACCATCCTATCTTAATAAACTTAAATCTAAAACAAGTTCTCCCGTATGTAAGGAAGTAAAGACGGTCTTGGTCAGAGCCAGGGGGCGTGGGAGAGAATAAACCAGGTTTGGCAAAGCTGCGCATATTCTTTCTTTTTTTTTTTTTTTTTTTTTTTTTTAGTAAATGTTTATTTACTTTTGAGAGAGAGAGCGTGAGTGGGAGAGAAAGAGGGAGACAGGGGATCCAAAGCAGACTCTGTACTGAGAGCACAGAGCCTGATACAGGGCTTGAACTCACAAACCGTGAGATTATGACCTGGGCTGAAGTCAGACGTTTAACCAACTGAGCCCATCAGGCACCCCTGTGTCGTTTTCTTACAGAAAGCAGGGATGTTAAGTCTGTTGAGAGAGAGGCTGCAGGTGATAAGCAGAGGCCATCGGATCCTGGGAGCCTAGTTGAAGTTTTAGAAAGCTTGCTTCCGGGTGTTTGTAGGAAACCCTTAAAACCAGCAGCCAAATTATTTCTACTCTGAAAAATAATTTGGAGCACCAAACTTGGGAGAGGTCCCTAAAAGACTTTTGAATGTTTGTCTCTCTTTGAAGAATAAACACTCTATGTTCACTTCCTGCGGAGGGTGGGGGGGGGGAGGGACAGGATATAATGGGAGAAAACAGAAGTTTACACCAGCTGTTGTTATTATGAGCAGGAGCAGGCTTGTTTGCTATAAAAGTAATTCGGCTTCAGGGTATTAGTAGTCCTCCTGGGAATGATCATTCTTTTATTGAACATGCAGGCCACGTTGGTGCCCCAATGCCTTGTAATTTAATAAAACTTGTTGATGTAGAAGAAATGAACTACCTGGCAGCCAAGGGCGAGGGCGAGGTAAGTGAACCCCCCCTCCCCCGCCCCTCATCGTTCACCCTCATCGCCATTCCTCTGACGGCCGGCCGTGACCCCTGCACTGCCGTGACCTCGGCACCGTCGTGTAAAGGCATTGAGCTTGATGTCATTGGTGCTCCGGGATCCAACAGGCTTCTTTCTGAAGGTTCCTAATGCGGGAGGGGTACCACTAACATCTCGTCTATCAGACAGCAGAGGGACTTGGGCTTCAGAGTGTGCAAAGGCTCCAGTGCTGCAGGGTCTAGAGCACAGCTCTGGTGGGCTAATTGCCCTGGATACCTGTTAGCGAGCTACTGGCTAGCGGAAGGAAAGCCTAATGACTTCAAAGTGATTTCATCCCCCTTGGGGCTTTCCAGCAGCTGTGAGCAGGAACCTCAGGCAAGCATTAGCCCTACAACCTGACTGCAGCTGAGGTCGTTAAGACAAGGAAACAGGAGCATTGGAGGTACCCCCAAGATCCCAGCGTGGCTTTGGTAACTCCTGGATTATAGAATTCAGGGCTTCTGGCTAAAGGTGGAGACACGTGCACACACACACACACACATGCACCCCAGCTTTCTCTGGACAGCCCCCAGTAAATGCGGTTAACAGATTATCTTTTCCCCCCACACTTCCGTCAAGATGTAATCGACCTACAACACTGTATGTGCTGTATGTTTAAACGGCATAGTGATTGGGGCATCTGGGTGGCTCAGTCGATTAAGCATCTGACTTCAGCCCGGGTCATGATCTCACGGTTTGTGAGCGTTCATGGGTTCGAGCCCCTGGGTGCCTCGGTCAGTTTAAGTGTCTGACTTCAGCTCAAGTCATGATCTTACGGTTTGTGAGGGTTTGTGGGTTCGAGCCCCGTGTTGGGCTCTCTGCTGATAGCTCAGACCCTAGAGCCTGCTTCCGATTCTGTATCTCCTTCTCTCTGCCCCTTCCTCACCCACGCTCTCTTTCTCTCCAAAATGAATAAACATTAAAAACAAAAGCTAAACAGCATGATGATTTGACATACATATATTGTGAAGTGAATTACCCACAATAAGTTTCATTAATATCCGTCATCTCACATAGATATAAGAAAAAAAGAAAATTCTTTCCTTGTGATGAGAACTCTTAGGATCTCATTTTTTTTAACTTTTTTTTAAAGTTTACTTCTTTTTCGAGAGAGAGCAGGGGAGGGGCAGGGAGAGAGAGAGAGAAAAAGCCCAGCGTGGAGCCTGACATGGGGCTCAAACTCATGAACCATGAGGTCATGACCTGAGTCAAAATCCTGAGTCAGATGCTTAACCAACTGAGCCACCCAGGTGCCCCCTCATCTCTTAACATGTAAATATATCACATAATAGTGTCAATTGTAGTCACCACACCGCACATTCTGTCCCTGGTACTTCTCTTCTGACTAGAAGTTTGTACCTTTTCACCCCCTTCCTCTACTTTCTCCTCACCCCCCTCCATGCTTTTCCTCTTCAGGTGTGTGTGAAAGGGCCAAATGTCTTCAAAGGCTACTTGAAGGACCCGGCAAAAACGGCGGAAGTTCTGGATAAAGATGGCTGGTTACACACAGGGGACATTGGAAAGTGGTTACCAGTAAGCTCTCCCCTCCCCTGTCCCCAGAGACTGTTGTTTTCTGCCATAGGGAAGAAAATGTCCCATGGGTTGCAGGGGGCGGCCTCATTTTTCTCTTTTCCTGCCAAGGGGGTATGGTGTAGGCTCTTCCATTTCCTGAAGGGAACACGCTTACGCTCTGAGCGTGCCCGGGTGGGATTTTCATCTTAACTATAACAAATAGGTTTGTTTTTGATGCTTGACATCAATTCTGGTGGCTGCTTCCCATTTGAAATCCAGAGAGACTCCGTACGGCCTTTTATGTATCCGGGCTGGACCTCGATGTTAAGGCCTTGGTTTAACAAGGTGTGGGGAGCACTGTGGTAGGCCTCCAGGAAGGTGTGGTGGGCAAGAATTTGTGGATATATGCGTTTGTTAGGTCTGCCATCTCATTACAAATAGGAGAAGTGTTCCACGGATTAGGCCAGCTCCTTTGGATTTAGTCTTAAATTTATGTAGAGAAATTCCAGAGTCCACCGTAAGAGGGAGAGTCATGTACAAGAAGCCACATCCATAGGTTGGGCCAATTTTGCTTGCTGTGGTACCAACCACTGCTTTTTCTAAGTGGTTACCATGTTTAATTACAAGCACTGGAATGGCTAATATAATTTTCATTATTGTGTATTGGTCGATTCTTATAGATTTAAGGTGCACAATACTCCCCGAAATTTTTAGTGAAGTGGAAAATCCGCCCCTCATCCCGCCGAGCCAATTAATTCAGACTTTAGCATACCCCAGTTATTCAGAAATAAATTAAGTCCCTCTTTCCAAGTTCAAGAGGGATTACGTGTCAGTTCTAATTCTGGCTCTGGCGCTAATGAACACATGTCATAATCTCTCTGGACCTCAGTCTACTCCTTGTGAAAATGGCGCAGAACCAACGTGGAATGAGAGAACCACAGAAACTCCCCAACAGCTGACTTTTGGAAGCATAAGAATGACCCTTGGATGGGGATGGGTTGAATGGGGTGAGGTTTGGGTTACCAGAGGCGGGCACTCCTGACATCTGGCCAGTCTAGCGCAGAGATTGTAGCCTCCCCACGGTTATTGTGTGGGCAGCTGACCGACGCTGCCCCGGGGGCCAGGAGCAGTCCCCTCCCCCGCCCGCCCCGAAACAATGACAAAGGAAGCAGGCATTCGGCCTCTCTATGGCAAACATCCACTGAGCCCTCACTCTGTGTAGACAGAGTGCTCTGGGAGCATACGTCCCTGTCTGTACTCTCAAGGAGCAGGACTCATTCTTGGGGAGCCAGATAGGTAGCAAGCTACTAGGGACGAAGTGAAAGCATGAGCTCTGGGGTCCCTTCTCTCTCAATCGCTTTCTCTCTCTCTCTTTTTCTCTCTTTCTACTTGACTCACTGGCCTTGGGCAAGTCACTTAGTCTCTCCAAGCCTGAGTTTGTCTCTCAGATGGGCTGATAGCCCGCCTCTGTGCCATGTTACCAGGATTAAATGATGCCCTGTGCAAAGTGCCCTGAACTGTGTGTGACTGACACGGGGCGGGAAGGGGCAGGGGGCACCAGCCACGGACCCACTGCCAGCCCCTCCCTCCCCTCTAATAAACAGAATGGTACCTTGAAGATTATCGACAGGAAAAAGCACATATTTAAACTGGCGCAAGGAGAGTACATAGCACCGGAGAAGATTGAGAACATCTACGTGCGAAGCGAACCTGTCGCTCAGGTGTTTGTGTACGGAGAGAGCTTGCAGGTACGGGCCCTCTGCCCTGGGAGCCGTGTCACGGGGGCACGGCCAGGCCTCGTGCTCCGGAGCTTTTCGGTGCCACGGGGAGTTGGCGATGGGTATTGAATTGACTTTCATGTGCGACGTGCCAGAGTACTACTGGGTTTTGCTGCCTGGCATTTCTTATCCAGAAGAGTTTTTCTCTTTAAATTGCATATTTTTAGTTTACCTGGCTCGAGTGGCCTGGTGTACCAAGGGGGGTTGGATAAAGATGTTAGGGAGTGAGGAGGGCACCTGTTGGGAGGAGCACTGGGTGTTGTATGGAAACCAATTTGACAATAAATTTCACATTAAAAAAAAAAAGATATGAGGGAGAGGGTACAATACGCTTCGAATTTAATTATGAAAGGAAATATTGATACGTTGATTATGAGAAAGTTTAGAATTTTCGAACATGTTAAACGCATCATAGCTATGCTGTGCCTCCTGAACTGTTTTTTGAGCAGTGGTGGTTCTGAACCGGTATATATACATAAAGTTGAAAACCAAGGTCAACGCTGTAGGGGCACGTCTCTTTGCAAAATGTGGGGCGGACGATGGCAAGGAAGAGAAAGGGGTCTGGTTTCCTGAAAGTTCATCTTTTTTTCAAATCTTGAGACTTTTAAATACTTTTGAAAGAATATTTTCTTATCTTGTAAGGAATACACCTATTTTTCTTTGAGTGTGTACTGGGTTTTTTTTGACCTGGTACCTTACCATGCGTTTGATTTTTATTTAGTTTTATTGTTACTAAATTGTAAAAAAGAAAAAGGCGTTAGAGATTTAAAAAAAATTTTTTTAATGTTTTATGTTTGAGAGAGAGAGAGCACAAGTGGGGGAGAGACAGAGAGAGGGAGACGCAGAATCGGAAGCAGGCTCCAGGCTCCGAGCTGTCAGCCCAGAGCCAAACGCAGGGCTCGAACCCATGAACCGCAAGATCGTGACCTGACCTGCAGTTGGCTGCTTAACTGACTGTGCCACCCAGGCACCCCGCCCCCCTTTTTTTAAATGTTTTGTTTATTTTTGACAGAGAGACAGCGTACAAATGGGGGAGGGGCAGAGAGAGGGAGACAGAATTGGAAAGATGTAAAGAAAATGAATCTGTATAAATTTTCTTTTTTAGAGCAGTTATTTGATGATATATATTGCCCCACTTGCTTATTTGATGCAGTTTTATTAAAATCTGTATATATATAATATGCAAAAGTAAATACAAATTAGGGTTTTGTCAGATTTTGATGCCCAGTGGCCCTTTTAAAACATTTAATCGCAAAATTCCTGATGCTGGGTGTAGTTTACAGCTGGGAGTTCTTAACCTGGGCTCCATCGACCCCTGGGGCTGGTAATATGTTCTGAAGAGAGCGTCCGTGACCTCTGTCAGATCCTCCCGGGGTCCGTGGTACAAGATGACAAAGAAGCACTATCTCAGAGTATCTGCATCCAGCCGTGTCCTAACCCACTCGTCTGTGTTAAAGGCATTTCTCATCGCAATCGTGGTACCGGATGTTGAGACGTTATGTCCCTGGGCCCAAAAGAGAGGATTTGCAGGCTCCTTTGAGGAACTCTGCAGGAACAAGGTAAGGCTCCGAAGCGTGTGGTCCACCTCCCGGACCTTGGCCTGGCGCCGGGCCTGCCTCCAGGGACCTCCAGCACAGCAAGCGTGTTGTTTTCTTGCCTTACTAGGATGTCAGAAGAGCCATCCTAGAAGACATGGTGAGGCTCGGGAAGGACTCTGGCCTGAAACCATTTGAACAGGTAAGACTTTCATCACCACGCACGAACCCCTGCAAAACAGGTTTCCGACTTGAGGATTTCGTGTGAGTAGGTGTGGAGCGCGAGGTGACCTAAAGAAAGCCACGGGGAATGAATGATGGAGCGGCTCGGCAGCGGGAGGGGGTTTCTGTAACCAAGGAGTAGGCATTCTCCTTTCCTGGAGGTGGGGATCCAGGCCCGGATTCTGTCGTGGGCATAGCCCCTATGCCGTGTGGACAGAGCCGGCTGGCCTGAGTCGGAGGGACTGGACCGGCCACAGGGCCTACGGGCTTTTTAGATTCAAGCTGTGTCTGCCCTCGTTTTTGCTTCAATCACCTCATTTATTTGCAGGTCAAAGGCATTACTCTCCACCCCGAATTATTTTCTGTCGACAATGGCCTCCTGACCCCAACAATGAAGGCTAAACGGCCAGAGCTTCGGAACTATTTCAGGTCACAGATAGATGAACTTTATTCCACCATCAAAGTTTAACGTGAGAAAGAAACCGCACACCTCCAGCGTCTCCTACTGATGGCCTTCACGTTGGTAATTTTGACTAGAGCACGCGTAGGAAAGGGAGCGTCCGTGTTTGACTTGTGCATTCGGGGTTCTTGTCATAGGAATATTAGAGGACGTGGAACACTGCCTTACAGTCCCCTCGTGTTGCAGACCATGCTTATGGTGATACACAATTTCCAAAATGAGCCTTAAAATTGTAAAGGGGGAACTATAAATGTGCTAAGTTATTTATGACTTCCTCAGTTTAAAAAAAAAAAAAAAAGGCGGGTGAAAACTTCTGTCTCCCTGTTTTTCTAACCAAGGGATTAGGATTTTGCTGCAAATTCTGCATTTGTCTGCTGCTCTCGAGTACAGTGCCCTGGAGGGAACCTGTCCCTTAAAAACAAGAACTGTCCCAGCTGGAGAACATCACAAGTGGACCAGAGATTCTTTTTTAATCCCTGCCTCCTTCCCTTCACCGCCTCACACGCACTCTGACGACCCCTCTGATCCCGGGGTATGGAGCGCGCACGCTTCCCCGCTGTCCCCGTTGTCCTGTAGGAGCAGAAGTTTCCCAGAGAAGGACAGAACAGACTCCACTGAAAACAGCACAGATTACGGAGTCTCCGATGAATGGCTGCTCACCTGAGCGAATGAATGGATTCTGGCATCCATGGGGCAGAATGCGCTCAGACCCTCTTCTCTACGCCCGCTTCCCTCCCTCCATCCCTTCCCAGGGGTTATTAAAAAATCTGCCTTAGACTCTGCAGTGAAGAGAAGCATTTCAAGAAGGAAATAAAATCACCTGGGTCAACCATGCTCAACTGTGACGCCTGTGTAACTGTTGACTTTATCTTCACCGAACCAGTCACTATTTGTGATGGCCGATGGAGTTTTAATGTGGTTTTCACATCAGAAGATTACGTTGTGATTAACGGGCTCCCCCGGCCCCCAGTAAACTCTCAGGCAAGGCATGTCTTTCAAAATATTAAGGGAATAGATCTACTTGGGTACTTATTGAAATGGACAGTAATAAACACTCTTACAATGCTACCTGATTTTTATGAAATGTATTTGCCAAGCCAAAATTCTAGGATGTAGAAATCTGGAAAATTCATTTCCTGGGATTAACTTCTCAAGGGATTTTTTTTTTTTTCTAAGTTAATTTGGGAAATTAGCTGCATTTCACTTTACTGCAAGTCTTTGCCACGTGTGACTGAATCAAGTTGTCATTTCGATACCGAAAGCAGTTGGTTTGGGATTTTGTGAGCGTCCGTGTATTATACAAGCACAACAGGGTTTGCACTAAAGAATTGTCATTGTAGTAACACTATTTGGTAGCCTAACTTCGTACGTGTATTCTTAATTGCACACAAAGTCAATAATTTGTCACCTTGGGGTTTTGAATGTTTGCTTTAAGTGTTGGCTATTTCTATGTTTTATAAACCAAAACAGAATTTCCAAAAACAATGAAGGAAACCAAAATAAATATTTCTGCATTTCAAGTGGGTGAAAGCCTCTCTTTTCGTGTCAGGGGTAATATTCGGGATAGCCTTGGATATGCACAAGGGAGCCAGAAGGGCCCTCGGCCTCAGCCCCGCCCTCCCGTGTCTTCGCCAACGCTTACAGGGGCCAACCGGGGCCCCTGGCTGGGCTCTCTGGCGACAGCCCTGTTGGGTGGTGAAGAAAACCATGGTGTGAGCAATACAGATATTCTTGGAAATGCAAATTCTTTGCTGGGCAGCCAGGTTTCAGGAGACACTGGCTGTAGTTGGGTTTGATTCTGTGTGTTTTAGTAATTCCCTTACGAAGCACTGTTTTAGATGTCTCGCTTACAGCAGCTGCTGTTTTCTCTTCCCTTTTCCTCTGGTTCCACGCTGTGCTCTCGTTGTAAATATTTCCTCTCCAGGTGCTCTGTAGTCCGCCCCCGGCTCCTTATGGAGTCTGTGACGTTGAAATCCGCCTCCTGCCCTCGCTCCCTCCCTTAAATCTCATGTTTGGTGTGGAGATGTTTGGTTCCTGCCTCTAAAGCTCAAGCCCTCTGCGCATATCTCTTGAAAGCCTCCAAACACGTTCTGCCTTTTGTTTGAGTTATTAAATTCCTTATCTTGTCTTCCCTCATCTTTCTCTTCTTCCCCTGAGTTGAGGAAATGTGAGTTTCTTCACCCTAGGACATGACCTCCTTTTCCCTCCCTTCGTGCCCAACGTGGCTTGCACACCAGTAGGAGTTCATTAAATAAATCCCATTTAAATAGGGGATTCCCATGTAAATATGAACAAATACTTGGAATTTTGAACAAAACTTCTCTTATAATGAAGCTGATGTACACATTGGGTTTATCCTTTTTTTTAAAAAAATTGTATCCTATACATAAATGTATCATCTTAATCGTTAAAAATATTTGTGTAATGTTTATTTCTGAGAGAGACAGAGTGCGAGAGGGGGAGGGGCAGAGAGAGAGGGAGACACAGAATCTGAAGAGGCTCCAGGCTCTGAGCTGTCAGCACAGAGCCCCACGTGGGGCTCGAACTCACAAACCGTGAGATCATGACCTGAGCCAAAGTCGGATGCTTAACTGACTGGAACCACCCAGGCGCCCCCAGTTAATTTTTTTTTTAATGTTTTATTTATTTATTTTGAGAGTCCTAAGCAGGCTCCGCGCTGTCATCACATAGCCCAACACGGGCTCGATCCCATGAACCGTGAGATCCTGACCTGAGCCGAAGTCAGACGCTTAACCAACGGAGCCACCCAGGCCCCTCGTCTTAGTCATTTTCAAGCCTACATTTCAGAGACATCAGGTGCGTTCACATTGTGCGGCCATCAGCGCCATCAGTCCACAGAACTCTTTCATCCTGCAAAAGCGAAACTCTACTCATTAAACACTAGCTTCCATCCCCTCCTCTCCCCAGCCTCCGACCACCACCAATCTACTGGCTGTCGCCATGAATTTGACCCTAGGTAAATCCTACGGTGTAGCTGTCCTTTGGGACTGGTTTTTCCACTGTTCGCAATATCCTCAAGGTCGTACCATGTGTCAGGATTTCCTTCCTTTCTAAGGCTGAGGAATACCCCATTGTGTGCACAGACCACGTTTTCTTTATCCGTTCGTTCGTTGACGGATATTTGAGTCGCTCGTACCTTTTAGCTATTGAGAATAACATTGCTGAGAGCGTGTTTTAGTCCCTGCTTTCGATTCTGGTGGGTATTTACCTAGAAGTGCCATCGCTGGATTATAGGGTAGTTCTGTGCTTAAGTTTTGAGGAATTACCATACTGTTTTCCCCAGCGGCTGCACTGACCGTCTCACTGGCAATGTACAGAGATTCCAGTTTCTCCACATCCTGTCTGTAAACATCCTCTCTTGTTGGTTTCTGTGTTTTTCACAGTGCGCATCCTAGTGGGTGTGAAGAGCTATCTCATCATGGTTTCGCTGTGCATTTCTGTGATGATTAGTCAGGGTGAGCACCCTTTCCTGTGCTTATTGGTTGTTTGTCCATCTTCCTTGGAGAAATGCCTCTTCACGTCCTTTGCCCTTTTTTTTTTTTTCCTTTTTTTTACAAGTTGGGTTGTTTGTGTGTTTTATTGAGCTCTGGGAGTTCTAACACCGCCTTTCGATTCTGAACTTTCATGGTGCTCTGTTGGGGGTCCGTGCCTGTTCAACGGCAGTAGATATCCAGTGGCACTCCATCCCACAAATCAAAACTAGACCTCGAAAGCCCTGTGGTCTGTGTCTCAAACCCAGCCAGAACAGAAGAGAGGGGCTTGGCTTGGAATGAGGCAGTCTTTTCTTCCGTCCAGATGCCCTGGGAGTTAAGCTTCTTTCAAGAACAGCCAAAGGGGCGCCGAGGTGATTCAGTCGGTTGAGCGTCCAGCTCTTGATCCCGTCGCAGGTCATGATCCCAGCCGGGGTTGTGGGATCGAGCCCTGTGTTGGTCTCCATGCTGAGCGTGGAGACTGCTTAAGATTGTCTCTCTCTCTCTCTCTCTCTCTCTCTCTCTCTCTCCCCCCCTCTCTCTCTCCCCCTCCCTCCCTCCTTCCCTCTCTGTCTCTCTCTCCCTCCCACCCTCTATTCCTTTCCCCTGTGCGTGCTCTCTCTCTGAAACAAAACAACACAACAGCCGGAGGGCAGGAGTCTCCCCCGTAGAGCCCTAGCGAGGAGGTGTGAGTGGGGCAGAAATGCCAAACCACTTAGCGCTTTAGTGGCTGTGCCCTCACGGCTCCTCCTGCCCCTCCCTGCAGGCCCCAGCTGTGACCCACCCTCATTCTAGATCTAAACTCAGAAAAGCAGTTTGTTTGTAAGTGTATTTGGCACTTGGTAAATATTTTTGCCCCACTCCCACATTTCAGATTACTTGGAATAATAATAATAACTAAAATGCTTTGGACGTCGCCCGGTGCCAGGCACGATTCTTGGCATTTTTACACAGGTGACCCACTTTACATTACAACCCCTGGAGCCAAATGCTACCGTTGTCCCCAGTTTACAACGAGGAAATGTCAGCACACAGATAATGTGATCAGTGTCCCACGCCCAGACGGCATGGACTCCGCCTGGCTCCGGACCCAAGCCTTCAACCCCACGCCATGGATGTTTCTTCTTGTCTTAGACCGTGAACTTCCTGACGAGACATGCCAGCGGAGTTATTTCTCGGTGCCAGTAGTTCTGCCTCGAAGCTTCGGTGCAGATGGTTTCGATTCCTGCCCTGTGATTGTTCTTTGTCCTGGCAAGAGCTAACACCACCTCCCAGAGTTTTGTTCTGGTTTTACGGCTTCTCAGAAATTAGAGTTGCTCTCTGTGATGTTGGTAACCCCAAATCCACCAAGGACTAAAAGTTTCCTAGAGCCAGCCGCTCTGTTTGAGGAAGAAGATACGTGGAAAGCTGGGTCACAGGCCAACGGCAGGTTCATGAGGTCCCCCAGAAGTTCTAGAAACCCTCCTCAGTAACAGCTGCAGGGGCTGTGGATTTGGTACGGCCAGTGTGCCCGCCAGTGTGCATTCCTTACTGACGTCCGCATTCAGTCCTCACAAACCCCTGTTAGGCAGGGGGTGAGTCCACGGTTATGTGTTTACCCTCAGCTAAGTGCCAGGCCCAGTTCTGTGCTGTAGGGACACAGCAGTGAGCTCAGCAGACAGGATCCTCGCCCTGACGAGGCTCCCTGTGTAACAGAGATGGACGGACACACAGGAAACAAAAAAGCAAACACAAGAATTCAGATTGTGATGGTGCTCTGAAGAAAACAATTGCTAGAGGATTGGGGAGGGGACCACAGGCCTGTTTTAAGTGTTGCGGTCAGACGAGGTCCCTTTGAGGAGGTGACTGTGGGGGATGATTGGAAGAAGGAGGAGGGGAACCAGCCTTGCAAGGTTTGGGGAAGGAGGTCAAAAAGCAGAAACCGTGAGTGCAAAGGTCCTGAGGTGAGAAAGAGCCCGATGTATCCCAGGGCCCAAAAGAAAGTGAGTAAGGCTAGAGCATCATAAGCAAGGGAAAGTGTAGTACTGGGGAAAAGTTAGAGATGAAGGAGGGCCAAGTTAGCAGGCCTCGCGGCCCAGGAAGGAATCTGGATTTTACCCTGGGTTCAGGAGGAAACCAAAGAGGTGTCTGAGGCAAGGAGTTACCCTCCCTGAGTTCCCCTTCTCAAAGACCACTCCTGGAGACCGTGTGAAGACAGCGTAGGGCATGGTGGCTTGAACCAGGTTGGTGGCAGCAGAGACAGAGGAGGAAAGGGGTGGGGGGAGGACCGCGCGTGGGGAACCAGGGGAGCGGAGGGTTCAGGATGTGAGCGCAGGGGGGTAGACGTGCACCCGCCCTCACCGAGCTGGGAAGACTCACATCGGTTTTGGGGGGAGGGAGTCAGGAGGTTGAATTTGGGCCGTTTCTATTGGAGGTGGTGAAAGAGACTCGGCCGGGGACCCTGGGGGACCAGAAAACCTGGATGGGAACCAGAGGAGGTCTAAGACAGAACCGGCCTCACCTATTTGAAAGGGAATTAAGGAGCCAGCAATGGGACTGAGAATGGCCTACCACGGAAGAAGGTGGGAAACCAAAGATGGGGTGTCCCAGAAGCCAAGAGAGAAAACGTTCGGGGAGGAAGGCGATCACTTATGTCATATGCTATCAAAAGGTAGGGGACAGAGGAACGTCCGCTGATCCCGCAGTGGTGGCCACCGCGGACATAAGTGTTCCAGCAGGGCAGAAAGGGCAGAAGCCGGGGGGTGGGGGGGCGGGCGGTGGGGACAGGGGCTCCGGGGAAGTCAGGGAGATCAGCTAACTACTCCTGAGTTTTCCCGACTGCAGGACCTCTCTACCTCGGTCAACTTTTTTGCTGTCCCTCCCCCTCCCTGGTGTGATGCCCATCACTGTGTCAGACAAGTCTCCTTCATTAGACAGTCCTCAGGTACAGCTAATCTCTCCATTGTAAATGGAGACTTGGCAGCTTAGTTCATGTCACAAGGTGGAGGCGGGTAGATGCCATCGACTCGAATTTTCGTCCACGTTTCCAGTGATCTTTTCCTTTCTTGGCAGCAGAAGCAGGAGAGAAGTCTGCCAGTCCGTCCCAATTGCCAGGCAGGGCAGGAGGACACAGGGCAGAAGGCCTTAGGGCTGGAGACCGAGCGTCCCTCCCATCCCTCCACCTCCAGCCCCCTCTGCATGTATCACCGGAAGTGGCCGTTCCTCTGTCCTCAGCACCCAGAGCTGAGAAAGTGCAGCCCCTGTTACCACGTGAGTCTGCAGATGTGAGGTCCCCGAGGGCAGCCCTTTCTCCACGGGGTCCTGGAAGAGATGCCCAAATCTGAACTCCCTCCTTCGCTCAGCACGAGTCACGGGGAAATTGACCACCTTACCCGTTATCCATTATTTGGCATTAAAAAAAAAAAAAAATCCACATTTTTTCCTTTTTGACTTTTAACTTCTCACTGTCGGCCTGCTGAAATGGTAGGCGTCTTGCTGGCTCAATTCTGCTTCTCGGCACTGTTCTTAAGGTACAGAGATGTTCTGCTCTTGGCCAGACGCAGGGTTTTGTTTTTGGGTAAATACAAGTTCTTAGCCACTCACTTTCGTTGAGATTTTTCGTGGGGGTGGGGAGGGGAACGTCAGCGTTCCCTAAGAGAAATTGTCCTTGCTAAATACTGAAGCTGCTGGGTTTTCCCCCAAGAGCTCTGGGCAGGCTCCCTGCTTTGCATGTGGCCAAAGTCGGAGGGTAAGTCCTGAGAGCAGCAGCGGGGCCCTGCCACAGGGGCACCTAAGCCCCAGGCACGGTCCGGGACACGTGTGAAGTGTGTGTGAAACCGGTTTGCTCACATTCTGCGTTGGGCAACATGTGCAGCCTGTGCACATACAGAGGGACTCTCCCTTAAGAGTCTTGTGCTTTCCCACACCCACTGATAACGCCTGCCCCACCCTGCTGCACTCCCGCCAGCTCCCTCAGCACCCTCCCCCCGCCCCCGCCCACCCCGCCAGGTGGTGCACCCAGGAGGGATTCCAGGGCCGCCACTGTCTTGCTGAGGCTTTCTCCTGTCATCTGTTGGATGTGTCCACTCCCCCTTTCCTGCTGCCCAGAGTGGCAGGGGTCTTCCACTGGGACCACTGCACCGGCCTCTTCGCTGGCCTCCTTGTGTCTGTGTTGGTCTCTACTGACTCACCCTGTTTTCCTCTGCTTTGCAGCAAGGATGATTTTTCTAACTCGTAAGTCTTATCCTGTGGTTGTCCTGTTTAAACCTTCAGAAAGTTCCTGTTGCTCCCAAGTCTGAACGGCTTAAAAGACTTAGAGGAGGCCTTCTCAGACTTTACTGTGCCTCAGATGCCCTGGGGATCTTAAAATGCAGATGCAGATTCAACACGTTGGGCGCTGGGCCTAAAATTGTGCGTTTTGAATAGGCTCCCCAGGGGATGCCAGCGCTGCTGGTCTGGGCAGGGCATTTTGAGGAGCAAGGAACTGGAGGACCCCTGCTGATGTCCCTAGCCTCGTCTTCTGCTCCCTCCCCAACCCTGCTCCAGCCACGCTGAACTTGTGCTAGCTTCCAGAATACGTCACGTGCTCGCTCACCACTGGGCCTTTGCACGTGCTCTGTCTCCCTAGAGCACGCTTCCCCTGGCCTAGCTGGCTCCTGCTCCTATTCCAGGTAAACTGTAGATCCCACTTCCTCTGGGAAGCCTTCTCCCATTCTCCAAGCCTAGGAAATGAAGAGCCTGGCATGTTTGCGGCCTGGCAATGGTGTGAGGTGGAGGGGTAGGGTGGTTGGTAGTGATTTTCTTTATGCTAAGTGACAAGGTTAAAGGGGTGAGCAAGCTGGCCTGTGAGAACAGGGTGGCAGCCAGAGGGTAGGGGTAGCTGTTTACTCTTAACAGAAGGTTCCAGAAGGAAGGTTTTTGTGTCACCTGGGGGTTGGAGAGGGAAGTACGTCTGGCGTGAGGTTGTCTGGCTGATGGTACTCTGGCTCTTTTCCATTCTCAGCTGAGCAGTGAAGGATCCCTGAGGTAAGGACTCCAGTTGCCCTGAACTCTGTGAACAAGGTCAGCTCCACAACTGCGTGTCCTCAGGCCACCCAAAAGTCGTGTCAGAGAGCAAGGACATTAAAAGGATGAGAACTGTTTCCAGAAACTTCTTTTTCTTCTTTTGGTGGGGGGGGGGGCACAGCTTGAGAGCGAATCATAGAGACAAAGAAAGTTTCTACTGTAGAGATTTTATTTCTCTTGTTTTCTTACCAAAATCTCTTCCTCTGGGGTATTCTTTTGCTTTCTCTTTCTCACTTGTGCCGCTCGTGTGTCCCTTTCGCAAGTTTGAGTCATAAAACGAATTCCTCTGCAGGTTGGAATCAGCTATTGCTTGGCCAGAGAAATCCTGGATTTTGCTGGAATGGTCCTGCCAGGCTTCCTGCACCAGACGCAGCCCTGCAGGGAGCTGGGAATGGAATCTGAAACATGTGACGTGCAGGTCATGATGCAGTGGTCAGGCATGTGATCTCAGCTTGGCTGCGGGCAGTGCCAGTTAGGTCTAGAAAAAGTAGGACGTTGGTTGCACGGCAAATAAGTTCAGTAGTGGGTATCAGAGCCAAGGAAACGTCCGAGAGCTTGTGACACACGGAGGGATCGAACGTCATCGCAGTTCGCAGCAATGGAAAACTCTTTCTGCCCCCCAACTGAAAAATATACCGTGTACTACTGCCTTTCTGAATTTTATTTCCTCTTTGTCATGAAGGGAACGTCCAAGCCGAGGTCTCCTCCTTCTTGGCCCTGGCCTTGCCCCGCGGGACGTTTTCAGTTAGTTTCGCAGCGTCATTGTTACAGATGGTGAGCAGTTGGTCTGTTTACCACAGATAACGACCTTAGTTTCTTCCCAAAGAGAGCTGCCAAGTTCAGTGGGTTATTCCTGTGCACCCAGTAATTAGTAGGTGCCGCAGGAAGTTAAAAAAAAAAAAAAACACAGAAGGGAAATTTGAGAAAGAAATTATTTCCTTTATTTTCTTTCCCACACGAGAATATCATACCCTTTGCCTTCAGGGAGACTTAAAGGCATGAGCTTGATGTATAAGAAAGGATAATGCACATGACAAGGAAAAATGAGTCGAGCAACAGGTAGTTAAGAGACGTAGCCTTACTAATCTTGAACAGACTTTGAACCAGAAAATGTGAACTCTGGTCTCCAATTACATCTTCAAACCTCCAGTCCTGGTCTTCATCTGCCCTCTGGTGGCCACGGTTCTGAACAGGAAATTCCACAGAAGAGCTCCCCCGAAAGAAAGCAGAGGCCCAGTAAGAAATAATAAGCATGTGTATATGTATGGATATGGACGTATATGTAAGTGTATATGTAAGTATATATGTAAGTGTATACATAAATGTATATGAATACCCCATATTCTTTACCTCTTATCTTCATGGTAAACCTGTAAGGTAAATAATAATATTCTCACTTAAAAATCAAGCTAATAGGGGCACCTGGGCGGCCCAGTTCAAGCCCTGCATCGGGCTCTGTGCTGACAGCTCAGAGCCTGGAGCCTGCTTCAGATTCTGTGTCTCCCTCTCTCGCTCTCTCTCTCTGCCCCTCCCCTGCTCGCACTCTGTCTCTCTCTGTCTCTCAAAAATAAATAAAGAAATGAAAATCAAACTAATAATTCCAAAACATGAAGTTAATATATACATCAACCCATTTCATGGGGAAGATATATTTCCACAGAGTGTCTGTGCCCAAGCATTCAGTTCATCCCGAGGTCCAGGATGTTTTGTAGTTATTTTCTACATCTGTATTATAAAAGCAGTCGTTGTGGTGGGGTTTTTTGTTGTTGTTGTTGTTTTGTTTTATCAAACTTTTTTTTTTTTTTTTAGGGAGAGAATGGGAGCAGAGTAGAGGGGTTGGGGCGGGGAGAGAGAGAAGGAGAGGGAGAATCTTAAGCAGTTCCACGCTGAGTGTGGAGCTCAGTTCAGGGCTTGATCCCACAACCCAGAGATCATGACCTGAGCCAAAACCAAGAGTCGGATGCTCAACCTGCTGAGCCACCCATGTCCTCCAATAGTGGTGGGGTTTTTTTCACTGTCCAAACATGAAAGTATGTTATATCACGCTCCTCCCACCGTGATGTCCTCCAGAATTTCTGCAATCACCTGTCCTCTGCTATCCCTTAGCACCCTCTGGTTGTTCACATTGCCCAGGCTACTTACAGGGCTCCAGACCTTCCTCCCTCCACTCCTGTGTGTTTAGCCCTCTTCCCACACCCATGCTTCACCCGTCCTGGCCACTGTCCCTGATTCTTCCCAACCTCCCTAGGTACACTAAGATTACAAGGTTGTTGACTTTAACGAACATTCCCAAAGGGTTAACGACGATGGGAAGAGTGCACACAACGCACGCATCTGACAATAGAAAATACGGTCAAAGCTTGGATTGCGGATAACTTGTTGCTGGGAGTGTTCCGCAAGACGAGCAAACATTTCTCATAAATTTTCACTTGATAAATGAGCGATGTCTTGTAATATGAGTCGTACAAGACGCCGGATGTCACATGATCACAACCGAGCCAACGGTTCCTCTCTCTCTCTCTCTCTCTTTCTCTATCTCGCACGCGTGCACTGTGGGACTGTGGGTGATCATCTCCCACGCTTGGATGCTTGGTCTCAGGCTGTGGTGTTTGCAGAAATCAGTGATCTTTCAGAACATTGGAAGGTTGTGTCTGGCACTTGTCCCACAAGTCCCACAACTGGCACTTGTGTATTTTATGTCACTTCCAAGCACCTATGGACAGTCCCTTGTTTTTCCATCCAAGAGTAAGCTTAGGAATGCTTTGCTTCCTTCTAGGTCAGGCTGCCTGCAGATACAGACCCTTTCCTTTGCTGTCTTATTGCCAGTTACATGAAATACAGTAAATGACAAGAGTTTATTAATACTGCATTGCAGTCAACACCCATTAGTGATAATGAAAGTCTCCTACACAATAACCCTCCTCTGTCTTGTCTCTCTCACACCAGCCATGAAGTTTGCAAACAGAAGTGCAGGTTAATTTGTTTATTTCTCTTTATATTTTGTATTTTCTTTGTTGTATTGTATTTCAGTACTGTAATCATTTTTATATGAATATTTTTGGGTTGTGTAATGAATCATCCGAATTTCCATTATTTCTTGTGGGAAAATTCGCTTTGATATACAAGTGCTTTGGATTATAAGCATGTTTCCAGAATGAATTATGCTCGCAAACCAAGGTTTTCCTGTATTGATGGGCAACGGCTTCCTGAAAAAGTAATCTGCCACTGTCTTCGTAGTTTCCCGGTGACCGCATCTTCCCTTGGCTGCAACCTCTCTGATCTGCTGGGCTTTTCTTTTTCCCTTTACTGATCCTTCTCCCCTCTCGAGCCGCTGGCCTCCAGCCCCCACACTTCTGATACTTGTCTTAGGCCTTCGCGTTCACTTTCTTCCACCCAGACTGGGCTCTACACCAGAGCAACTGGGAGTCTTGTCCATGTTATAGCATTACTTGCTTCATCATACCACGCGCACCCCAGAGAGCCTGGAATCCGTCCCCTTTCCTCTCCCCTTTATTCACCCAATTTGAGAATCGCTGCTCGAATCTGACAGTTTAACCGAGAAGGCAGCATGAGGGAGTGGAACGAATGTGTTTGGTATTAGAACACCTAGGTTGAAATCCTGCCTTCCCTATGACAGATGAGCTCTGCAACCAACCGTGGGCAAGTTTCTGCAGAGGAATTGGAATTGCCTGTCTCCACAGCATCCATTTCCTGCTTTCCCAATTTCCAACCCCTACCCACCACCCCAATCCCAATAGGAATCCATGTGGTTCCGGGAAGTTTGTGAGTGTATTCCAGTTCTATGACCCCAGGAGTTGATCCAGAGGTTGTTTTTTTGTTAATGTTTTTGGGTCAAGGTTATAATCCCCAGTTGCTTGGTCAAACACAAGTCTAGATGTTGCTGGAAAGGGGTTTTTGGTGTTTTTTTTTTAGATGTGATTAATATTTATTTTTTTTTAATTTTTTTTAACGTTTATTTATTTTTGAGACAGAGACAGAGCATTAACGGGGGAGGGTCAGAGAGAGGGAGACACAGAATCTGAAACAGGCTCCAGGCTCTGAGCTGTCAGCACAGAGCCCGATGCAGGGCTCGAACTCACGGACCGCGAGATCATGACCTGAGCCAAAGTCAGCCGCTTAACCAACTGAGCCACCCAGGCGCCCCTTAGATGTGATTAATATTTAAATAAGTAGACTTTGAGTATAGCAGATTATTCTCCATAATGTGGGTGAGCCTCACCCAATCAGTTGAAGGCCTTAAGAGCAAAGACTGGGATTTCCCAGTGATGAAAAAATTCTGCCTCAAGACTGCAGCCTAAAAATTCTGCCTGAGTTTCTAGCATGCTGTCCTGCAGAATTCAGACTCAAGGCTGCAACATCAACTCTTACCTGAATGTATAGGCTGCTGGCCTGCCCTCTCCAGTTCAGACTTGCCAGCCTCCACAATCGTGTGAGATAATTCCCGAACACAAATCTCTCTCATGTAGATGTATATAAATATTCCATCCAGAGTGCTGAACCTCTTCCTGTATTAACAGTTGGGTACTTTATTTTTTAAATACGTATACGTGAGAGATTTATTTTATATTTATAAATATACATACATATACATATATATAGGCAGTGTGGGTGTGCACGCGCCTCCTATTGGTTCTGCTTCCCAGGAGAACACTGACACATGTAGGTATGTCACCAAAACCCCGTTAAAGCTTAAGCTTTTTTCTGGGAATACTGGGACATAGCTACTCCCTTTGTTTTGAATGGTGGAGTTCTGATGTGAGATTTGGAACAGCTGCTAGGTGCAAGCTCTGGGCTCGGATCCTAAGATCTAATGCAGGCACTACCTCTGGCACCTGTGGGACTGCTCCTTCGTTTCCTCGTATGCAAAGTGGGATTATAGTGCTCACCACATAGGGTTAGGGAAAGGTTGAAATGGTTTACTACTTAGAACAGTGCCTGGATCATAGTAAATGCTCAATAAACCCAAGTGTCGCTGCCAATGCTGCTGCTGATATACATGGCCTGATAACAAGCTGATGTATAAGAAGGGCAAGAAAATGGCCCCGTCAGAGCCCTGACGGCTTCTCAAACCTCTAGGTCAAACTGTCATCGCTGTCAAAGCCATCCTGCATCTGGGCTTTTCGGTGACATAAGCTCATAAACTCCTTTCATTTTTTTACACCTATTTGGGTTCAGTTTTTATTTCATATCCAGTGCTGAACATCTTCCCGTCTTCACAGTTGGGCAGTTTCTTTTTTCGGATCCACAAGTTTGAGACCCATGGCCCTTTTTCCAGAAAATGGAGCTACCTGTCGACTCTATTAAGAGTGACGAGTTTCAGTGGCTCCAGGAACCCTATTTCTAAACCCATCAGCAGGGTGGTACCTTCAGTTCCTGAAAGGTGATTTATTCCCCTATGGCAACTGCCCAAATGATTCCTGGGTGAGGTGATTTCAGTGAGGAGGAATCAGGAAGGGACTGGGAATGATGAAAAGATGACGGTCTTAAGGGACATGCAAATGAAAAACATAATAGGATACCATTTCAACTCACTGGTTAGGTAAAAATGTAAAAGTCTTAAAAATTCTAAGTGTTGACATGTATATAGAGCTAAGGGGACTTTTATATACTGCCGAGGGGGGATGTAAACTGTAATCTACAAAACGAGGTATAAAAATTGGCATTATCACGTTAAGCTTAAAATGCCTTTATTCTGAGGCAATAATATTTCTACCAGGTCTATCCCTAGAGAACCTCTCAGATATGTGTCATATGAAACACTTACAAGAATGTTGGGCACTGCATTGTTGATCAGAGCAAAAAGACTGAAACAACCATACACAGGGGGATGGATAAATTAAATGTGGAGTCTTTACTTAAAGCATTCCAAAGACAATGAAAATGAATGAACTACAGCTACATGAATCGATGTGGCTAAATCTAAAAATCATAGCTTTGATTAAGAGCACTTGCAAAGTACATACTAAATATCATTTATATAAAGTTGAGAAATACACAGTAATTAATACATTCTTTAGGGATTTACCAAGGCTGGTGGAATGATCACGATTTATTTTCTTTTCCTTTTTTTATTTTAAAATTTTTTTTTCAACTTTTTTTTTTATTTATTTTTGGGACAGAGAGAGACAGAGCATGAACGGGGGAGGGGCAGAGAGAGAGGGAGACACAGAATCAGAAACAGGCTCCAGGCTCCGAGCCATCAGCCCAGAGCCTGACGCGGGGCTCGAACTCACGGACCGCGAGATCGTGACCTGGCTGAAGTCGGACGCTTAACCGACTGCGCCACCCAGGCGCCCCCACGACTTATTTTCTAATGCAGTGGTGAGTACATGGGTGTTTCTGCTTGTCTTTACGTTATACGTGTTATATTCTTTTGTATGCATGGAATATGTTCTTTTTATTGTGATAAAATCTGCATAACATAAACTTTAGCTTTTTAACCATTTTCAACTGTACGCTTTAGCAGCATACACTTAGGTACAAGCACGTTGTTACACAACCATCCACTACTATCCATCTCCAGAACTTTTCCGTGATCCCAAACTGTGCTTTTGGCATCACAGCCACGAAATCATTGCCAAACTCAAGGTCATTAAGTATCTTTGCTCTGTTTTCTCCTTAAAGTTGCATCATTTTCCTTTTTAAGTTTAGGTCTTTGACCCATTTTAAGTTCATTTTTATTTATGGTGTGGTAAAGGCCCAACATTCTTTCGCAGAATAAATTTGTAAACAGAAAGACAGAATCGGAGAATACTAGCTCCAGAAGGGGCCCTTCCCATTTACAATGCGGAAACTAGAATACAGGTGAAAATAACAGGCCGAGCTCACACAGCTGGCTAAAGGGCAGCAGCAGAGTCAAATCCTGCCTTGTTGGCAATGCCTCGTTCTCACTGCCCAGGAGCCTAAGCGCCAGGAGCTCCCACCCGGGTTTGGACCGGGTACCCACGGAAGCACCGCGCTGCCTCGTTTCAGCTCCGGCTCCTCCCCTTCCCCGCCCCCTGGGCGGGCCCCTACGGCTCCGGAACTGCGGAGTTTAGGAAAACAGGCGCGGGCGCGGGCGCGGGGAAAAGCCCGGCTAACTGTTGACGTCTCAGGGACCATCAGCAATTGGTTGGAAGGCGCTGACTCCAGATCCGCTTTCCTACAATCCCAGCCGGGATTTCTCAGGCGCTCCAGGACCGGGAGGACCCGCGGGATTAAACGGTCCGGGGCGGGGCGGGGCGTGCGAGCAGGCTCGGTCCAGATTGACCGCTCGGGGCGGCGCGCGGTTTGGCGGGATTTTTCTGACTCCATTTACCCGCAGAGCCTTGGACTCGGATGGCTCCGTCGCGGCGGGTGCGGGGCCCGGGGCGCGGCGGGTAAGTACCTCGGTTCGTGCGGACGCAGCCCGGGCACCGGCGTTACCTCTTTCGCTTCCTGCCGCGTTTTGTGCCTCTCGGAGCTGTTCGTGCTGCGTAGCGAGGCTCCCTGGCTCTGCCCCTGCGGAACTCGCTCAGGGTCTCGTCTTCTACCTATAAAATGGGAACATTAGCCCCAAGTGCATAGGGTGGCCGCGAGATTTAAAGCAGTTACAGCTGAAAACTGCCTGGCGGGTGGAAGAGAAGGTTGGCTTTGTGTGCGCGAGTGTAGGCTGAAGCTGGCTGGAAGTATTTTGAAACAAAATATCCAACAAATAACTCATTGAGCCGCCTCCTGCTTGCCAGACTTTACATTCTAGAAAGTTTGCCCTCTGGCTGGCCGTCAGGATTCTTATTTTCGAGACCCTGCCGTGTTTGTAACACGAACGTTAAAGCTGAACCAAATCTCCAGCCGGTGCACCAAGCTGTCGCTTGTTATTCTTAAAAAGGGGTCCAGGATGGGTCACGCAGTTTTGTCTTAATCAAAAAGGGCATGCATTTAAATATAGGCTGCCAAACTGCTCTCCAGAATGTTATTTTTTTTTAATTTTTAATGTTTTTATTTATTTTTGAGGCAGAGACAGAGCACGAGCAGGGGAGGGGAAGAGAGAGAGGGAGACACAATCCGAAGCAGGCTCCGGGCTCTGCGCTGTCAGCACAGACCCCGACGCGGGGCTCGAACTCACGGACTGTGAGATCATGACCTGAGCCGGAGTCAGCCGCTTAACCGACTGAGCCACCCAGCCGCCCCCAGAATGTCATTTATAATGGATTCGTTGACAGTTGCCCTGCTGGCAGTGTCTTGAGCGCACCCGAAGGCCTGGTGTGGTCCTAGCTAAAGGGGTCTCGGCCTGCTATGGTGGGGACGCAAGGTCATACATACACATGTCCAGGAGTTCCTCCTGGGCTGTGGGAAGACTCCCTGTAGGAGGTGGCATTTGTGGATGCAGGGTGACAGCGGAATGCAAGCCAGGCAGAGCTTAGGGGAAAGCCTGGAGCAGGACAGAGCAGGGAGGTGGAATGAACTGAGACTAGACTCCTGTGGGGACTCTTGATGGGGGGGTGGGGGGGGGGGAAGAACCAAAGACTCTCCCGATGGAGAGCCCCACTCTCTCCATGTGTGTGTATACATACAACATTTTTGCCTTTGAGACTCTTGAAATCTGTTCATCCCTCTCCCCCAAACTCACTGGTGCACATCTACCAAAACTTTTACATACGGTATCGCAGAAGTTTCCATCTTTGGAAACAGCACCTTGCTCCTACCCTAAGGTAAGGTGGAAACTTGACCTTTTTTTAAGCACAGAGGAGGCAAGAGCCAGGGGTCAGAGGAGGATAAGTTCTGCAATCTGGTTTCTAGTCCTCTTTCTGTTACTTGGCTGTGTGACCTTTGATAAGTCACGTAACTTCTTTTTCCCGAACCCTGGAATCATAAATGCTGTAAAATGAATACCTGGTCTACCTTCTTCTTTGGAACGGAGAATCAAATAAAGCAGCGGTCCTTAAAGTGTTTTTAGAAATGTGCATTTGGTAGAAACGCAGCAGCTCAGATCCCATCCCGGGTGGATGGAATCAGAATCTCTGGGGTGGGGCCAAGCAGTCTGTTGGAAGCCTTCCAGGTGATTCTGATGTCTTAAGTTTGAGAACCACCGCTCTAAAGGGTTCCACAGTTTTGTTTACTGTGACTCACAGTAATGATGTTTTACATCCCGATTAATACACACGTGTGCACCACACACTTCTAGAACAACAACAAAAAAAGGGTTATGAAAATCAAACGTTCAATGCAATCTTACATTTTCTGTTCTTTTGTATTTCCTTTTTGAAAATACAGAAGAAGATGTTGAGGGAAATTCTGGGGACGTGGGTAGAATTTGAATATGGACAGTAGATTATATGAGCCTATCAGTGTTCATTTTCTTAATTTGGAAATTGTACTGTGGCAATGCGTGCTAATGCTCTCTTAGGAAAGGCACACTGAATTATTTAGGGGTAAAGGTGCACGTTGTCTCTACACACACAGCATATGAGACAACATGTGAACGGGAGGTGAACGTGGGTAGAGAAGATACAGAATGTTCTGGAAATTCTATCAAGTAGAACATTACTCAAAGAAATATTGATTCCGACACGCCGGACTGATTTTGCTTTCCACGAATGGTGCCTGCACAGCCAGTTGTAGAGTCAGAGACTGAGTATGGTGTCGTACCCAAGTACCCCCAGTGCCGTCCTGCAGTGCCCGGTGCACGGAGGATACGCCGTACATGTTCCCTGGAAATACTGTTCCCCGCCCCCCCCCCCCCCCCCCCCCACTCCTATTTCCAGTCTGTATTTTAGTCACTGTTGTTACATCTTGTTTACGCTTGTTGAAGATCTGCAACTTTGTCCTTTTATCCCAGTGCCCAAGGGAGGGGCATTAGCGGTGGGAAGGGGAAAGCTGTGGATTTGAACTGCTGGAAATTTTGACGCGGGCGGCTTCTTGGCTGTGTGCCGCTTTGGGCAAACTTACTCTGCAGATGGGGTTCACTTCTACTTTATAGGACCGTTGGAGCTAAATGAGAAAATGTACGGGCAAGAGCCAGGCATAGGCTAGAATGGGTGTCAGGTGCCTAGTAAATGCCAGCCTGCTTCCCTTTTGCTCTATTCTGCAGAAACTGTCAGTCGCTACTATGACTTGTCCTCAGGGGAAAGGAAAATAGCAGGATTAAGAGCTTCTGTGTCCCTGAGGGAGAGAGGTGTGCTATTTTATACACCGGTGATATGATTTGACCTGTAAAAAAAAAAAAAATGTCTGTGAGATACAGGTTCTGTTTTCCCAAAGGATTTTGCCATAACCTGACTTTCTCTGGGTGCTCACTCTTTGTGCAACTGATGACTATAATCTGGGGGAAAAAAATGCTTCGAATGGGTTGCAAGTTATGGTGTTTCCCCAGTTATTTTAAATATTTCCTTTTTGTGTGTTTTTGCTGTTCGATAGTGTGAGATCTTCAAAGAACTCTATAGGAAAAACACATTCCACAAAAGATGTAAGTTATCGTCTCACTTTAATATAATTATCTCATAACTGACAATACGAAATGATGAACGTTTTGTGGGAACCTTCGAGTCGCGTAGACTTCACTTGGTGAGCTCGGTGTTCTATTGTAGTGAAAAGTGTATTCCTTTGCCTCCCATCTTTGCCAGTATATTACAAAAAATGATCCCTGTTAACATTTTGAATCTTTTTTTCTGGGCCTAGGTTGGTTTTATTTTCATTTGGATAATTGATATCCTGTAAAAATTTGTACAGCTTTCTGTATTTTGCTTTTTTCACTTAGCCATTTGGCTAAAGTCCAGCATACCTGGCATGGAATTCTTCAAGTTTTAAAGCTCTGCTCCCAGCCTGCCTTCGCTGGAAGTCCAAAGTGCCTGAGATGGATTTCTTAGCGTTCCTGACTTCTTTCTTTTCTTGGAAGGCAGCTGGAAGCTGGAGGCTGATTTGCATCTCAGAGGATGGGAAGGCCTGTCAGCTCCCCTTCTCTGGCATCCCACCCCCAAGTACTCCGTGACAGATTTTATAGTGAGGGTCTGTAAGTGGGAAAGTTTTTGTTTGGTCCATTTTACACCATCTCCTTTATATCTTCTAGAATTTCCTCATGTTTTCTTTTCTGTAAATGGCATCCTTCCCCATTTCCCAGAGCTGTGATGGATTTTTTTTTCTCATTTTCTGTATGTTTTGGTCTTTCATGAAGATTTGGGGTAGTAAATGTCATGGGGCCTGTTAGTATATTGAACCATAAACCCTTGTCTCTTCTTTGGGAGTTTTTACCTATGTGTATCCTTATGAACTTTCAGGTGCGTGGGGGAGAGGGCCCATAGCTTCCCCTAGATCAGCAGTTGGCAAACTATGGCCCGTGGGCCAAATCTGGCCTGCTCCCTGTTTTTGTACAACCCTGTGAGCTGAGAAAGATTTTTACCTTTCTAATTGGTCGGAATAAAATCAAAAGACAACTATCTTGTGATAGGTGAGAATGATACGAAATTCAAATTTCAGTATTCATAAATAAAGTTTTATTGTGACACAGCCGTGCTTATTCTTTCTGCAAGGTCACTGTCTGCTTTCAGACTCACAGTGTCTGAGTTGAGCAGTTCCAACAGATGCAAAGCCTACTATATTGAGTCTCTGGTCCTTGATAGAATTTAGCCAGCCCCTGTCTTGGTTTTTCAAAGGGGTCCGTTTCCCCCAACTCCCCCCTCAAAAAGTGTTAAGGATCATTTCTTTAGGCAGCAACGATGGCAGGATTATCCTCTCTAAGTAAATCAACTTTGTAATGTTCCCGGTTGTTACAACTAATTCAATGACTTTGACTTTATTCACTTTCAGAAAGCTGGCCCAGAGCAGAAGCCTACTGATGTATTTGATTTTCCCGATAATTCTGGTATCTCCAGCATCAGCAGACTGGGTGAACATGAGAAAGATGAAGAACCTTATGAAATCTTCGGTTAGTATTTTAAATCTTCATCGTAAAAACTTGAACGTAGTTTATCCTAAAAACTTTAGGCTAGTTACGAATAAAAATATGCATCGGGCTCTGTGCTGACAGCTCGGAGCCTGGAGCCTGCTTCAGATTCTGTGTCTCCCTCTCTCCCCCCACCCCTCCGCTGCGCTCTCCCTCTCTCTCTTTTTCTATCAAAAATAAACATTAATTGGGGCACCTGGGTGGCTCAGTCGGTTAAGCGGCTGACTTCAGCTCAGGTCACGATCTCGCAGTCCGTGAGTTCGAGCCCCGCGTCGGGCTCTGGGCTGATGGCTCAGAGCCTGGAGCCTGCTTCCGATTCTGTGTCTCCCTCTCTCTCTGCTCCTCCCCCGTTCATGCTCTGTCTCTCTCTGTCTCAAAAATAAATAAAAAAAAAAGTTAAAAAAAAAAAATTAAAAAAAAAAATAAAAAACAAACATTAATTAAAAAAAATTTTTTTTTAATATGGAAATCTTTTCAGATTTTAAAAATCAGCTGTCTGCATATGACTGTAGTGTTCTGGGGAGTACTTAATATTTTGAGTTAATTTTTCTCACTTTTAAGTACATTTAGAAGTAAGAACTCTTTTTTTAAAATTTTTTTTCTTTATGTTTCATTATTTATTTTGAGAGAGAGGGAGAGAGAAACAGAGCATGAGCAGGAGAGGGGCAGAGAGAGAGAGGGAGACACAGGATCTGAAGCAGGCTCCAGGCTCAAACCCACGAACCATGAGATCATGACCTGATCCCAAGTTGGACACTTAACAGACTGAGCCGCCCAGGCACTCCATTAAGAAGTCTATTAAACATTTATCAAAGCGGAACTCTTCTAGGAGCATTTGTCCACAAGCCAGTCCTAATAGGGCACCTATTATAGTTCTCTGTAGAAAGAGGAATATGAACTATACTTCTCACTCCCTATGACCACTCACACCATAGAGTGATTCAGTAAGGGGTTTTACTTAGAAGAGGGATAATTTTCCCTTTGCGGAAATACACAGAGGCAGAGGATGCTTCGGGAGAGCCGGGGGGGTGGGGGGGGAGCTCCATCTGTATTTCTTGGAGTGTGAGGAAAGCAGGGCTGGCACCTGGTCCAGGTGGGACTGCTTCTGTTTATGTCACTGGCCACTTCAGAGGTCAAAAATGAGCGGAACGTGGGCACCTGGCTCAGTCGGTTAAGCGTCCGACTTCGGCTCAGGTCACGAATCTTGCGGTCTGTGAGTTCGAGCCCTGCGTCAGGCTCTGTGCTGACAGCTCAGAGCCTGGAGCCTGCTTCGGATTCTGTGTCTCCCTCTCTGCTCCTCCCCTGTGCGCACGCGCTCTCTCTGTCTCTCTCAAAAATAAATAGATTTAAAAAACTTTTAAAGAAAATACCTCCTTTTCAGTGGTACATTAGTGTGGCCCCCAAATTGCACAACCGTCACCATTGTCTATTCCAGAACATCCTAATCACCCCGGCGAGAAACTCTGTGCCTGTTGGCATTCAGTCCCCACCCGTCCTTCCCCCACCCCCAGCCCCTGCCAGCCATACACCTCCTCCCTGTTTGTGCCTCTTCATACAAATGGAGTCCTACTCTGTGTTCATTTGTGACCGGCTTCTTGCATTTAGCAGAGTCTTTTCACGGTTCCTGTGTGCTGTAGCAGGCATCACACTGCATTCCTAAAAAATGTTTTAGCTCCGTAATCCGTTGTTTGTTTGTTTTTTTTTAAAATTTTTTTTTTTAACGTTTTATTTATTTTTGAGACAGGGAGAGACAGAGCATGAACGGGGGAGGGGCAGAGAGAGAGGGAGACACAGAATCTGAAACAGGCTCCAGGTTCTGAGCAGTCAGCACAGAGCCGGACGCGGGGCTCGAACTCACAAACCATGAGATCGTGACCTGAGCCGAAGTCGGCCGCTTAACCGGCGGAGCCACCCAGGCGCCCCTAACCATTTTTAAAAGTACATTTCTGTGGCATCACCACGCTCCCGTTGTCCTGCAGCTATCCTCCCCACCCCCCCCCAGAACCTCCCCTTGCCCCTAACTGAAAGCCTGTGCCCATTAAGCCACACCTCCTCATTCCCCACACCTCCCAGCCCAACTTTCTGTTTCTATAAATTTGACTGCTCTAGGTGCCTCCTTTGAGAGGAATCAGACAATATGTTTCCTCTTTTTTTCCACTCAATTATGTCTTCAGAGTCCCCCCGTGCTGTAGCCTGTGTCCGAATTTCCTTTTGAAACTGAGTAATATTCCATCCCGTGCGTATGTCCAGTCATCTGGCAGTGAACACTGGGGTTGCCTTTACCTTGTGACTATTGTGAATAATGCTGCCCTACACACGGGTGTTCAGACATCCATGGGAGTCCCTGCTTTCACTTCTTGGGAGCACCTACGCGGAGGTAGAGTTGCTGGATATGAGGTGATTGTGTTCGCTTTTTTGAGGCCACAACGTTCATTTTACGTTGGCACTAGTAATACAGTTTCTCCACATCCTCACTTGGGGTTGTTTTGTTTTGTTTTGTTTTGTTTTTTGATGCCAGCCATCCAAATGGATGTGGAGTAGTATCCCGTTGTGGCTTCGAGTTTTATTTCCCTAGTGACTAATGATGCTGACCATCTTCCTATGTGTCTGTTGGCCCATTTGTGTATCTGGAGCTGTCTATTCAAATCATTTATCCATTTTTAAGTTGGAGTATTCATCTTGTTAAAATTGGGGTGTCTCTCTTTATGTGTTGAGGTGTGAGGGTCCAGTTTGTATGACTGGTTACACACGGAGATGCAGGATTGGTTTGTCTCTTTTACTCTTTGTGATGGGCAGTAGTGAATAAATCCCTTTGCCTAGTTGAGGGCAACACAGAGTATATTACTGATGTTAAAATTGTGCACGGACGTGTTCACTGCTTAAGCAGCTGTCTGTCTGAACCCATGCCGTTTAATCCACACCATGGTGCTTACGCTGCCACTGCCGGGCTAAAATTGCTAAAATTGCTAAAATTCGAACACAAGTGGTAGCTTGGCTCTTACCAGGCACCCCCCCACCCAACCCCCGCTTGCAGCAATTCAACTCTCCCATTCCTGGCCGCCTCCCACCTTCCCCTAAGCTCTCGCCTCCTGCCACCAGCCCAGCCCCAGCCCAGTGTGTTGAGGTCTCTCTTTTTACCTGAGTAGGTAGGAGTGTTCTGTTTCCCCCAGGGTCCTCTTCTGTGCCTTTCCACCAAGGCCATTTGGTTGCCCTCCCTTTCATCTTCTTGCTCGCTGAAGTTAGCTCCTTGTGCTAGTGAAAGGCTCAAACGGTGCAGGGGAAGAGAAGGAGGGAGAAGACTGGAATCCTTCCCCAGAGGGCCCTCTCCTCCCAGCTAGGAACTTGATGAGGTTCTAGAGTCCCGTGGGCCAAGCCCTGTAAGCCTCGGAGCTGATCACGAGTGCAGTGGTCTCTCAAGTAGGGCCGTGATGCTCTGTCAGGTGAGGACTGAGAACGTCAGGCTTCTTTAAATTTCTTTTATATCCTTAAAACATTCCCAGATAGCATGCAAATACAGTAATACAGGTTACCACTGACAAATGCCCACGTATTTACGAATGAAATGGTTTAAATTTCTCATTGTTGAGGTGTGAGCGCGAGAACATTCGGGAAGGAAGTAGCCTGTGTAATTGGTAGCCATTAAAACTGAGGTCGCCGTTGTAAGGGAACAAACTTAAACGCTGCCCAAGCTGCCAGACTTTGAAAGTTGTACTTTAAAAAAAAATGTCTTTTGTAGACCCGCCTTTACACAGCACTGCTATATATGCTGATGAAGAAGAATTCTCCACACACTGTGGTTCACCCATCCCTTCAACTCCTGAAGGAAAAGAAGTGGAGAAAAGGTAAGCTTCTACCTTAAGCAGTTGTTTATTTGGGGTTAGTAGGATTTCCGAGACGCTCTCTCAGGCAGAGGCTTTTAAAACTAAAGCTCTTTAAAGATCTTTGGAGCCAACTTAGTTTTTCCTCAAGAGAACCGGTACATAAAAACGTATTTTCAAAAATTAACATTACTTATAATTAATTATAGGTACAACTTTCCCGTCAAAGAAAACAGTCCCGGGGATGTAATTACAGCATGGTGATAGAGGGGATACTGTGTTGTATGTGTGAAAGCTGCTAAGAGAGTAGATCTGGACAGTTGTCACAAGAAGAAGAAAATTTGTAGCTCTGTTTAGTGACAGACGTTAACTAATTGTGGAGATCATTTTTCAGTATATACGAGTATCCAATTGTTATGTCATACACCTGAAACTAACCTATGTCCGTTATACCTCCCTTATAAAAAAAATCCAATTTAATTTAAAAAAAAGTCATTACAATTGACATTTAACTGATTATTCTAGAAAACATGCTTGTGAAGCTAGTTTAGCTTTAAGGTTAAGACAAGGAGGGTAGGAAAGGATTTTTCAAGTTTTTATTTTAATTCGAATCACCTGGTTCTCATCACAGGTACCCTCCTTAATCCCATTACCTATTTCCCCCCCACCTCCTCTCCGGTAACCATCAGTTTGTTCTTCAAAGCTAAGATTCTGCTTCTTGGTTTGCGCCTCTCTCTCTTTCTCCCCCTCTCTTTTTTTAAAACCCTTTGCTCCTTTGTTTTGTTTCTGTATATATCATATGGGATTTGTCTTTCTCTGACTGACTTACTTTGCTTAGCATAATAGTCTCTAGCTCCATCCATGTCATTACAAATAGCAATTATTTCATTCTTTTTTAATGGCTGAGTAATATTCCACTGTATATATGTACCACCGCTTTATCCGTTCACAAATCGATGAACACTTGGGCCGCTTCCATAATTTGGCTAGTGTAACTAATGTTGCTATAAACATAGGGGTGCACGTACCCTTGGAATTAGGGTTTTTGCATTCTTTGTGTAAAAACTCAGTAGTGCAATTCCTGGATCATAGGGCAGTTCTGTTTTGAACTTTTTGAGGAGCCTCTGTACTGTCTTCCACAGTGGCTGCACCAGTTTGCATCCCCACCAACGGCGCATGATGGTTACTTTCTCTCCACATCTTCACCAACACCCATTGTTTTTGGGTTGTTGATTTTGGCCATTCTGACAGGTGCGAGGTTTTGATTTGCATTTCCCTGAGGATAAGTGATGGTCGTCGTCTTTTCATGTGTCTGTTGCCGTCTGGATGCCTTTTTGGAGAAATATCTGTTCATGTCTTCTGCCCAGTGTATAATTGGATTATTTGGGGTTTTTTTAGGTGCTGAGTTTTGTAAATGCTTTATACATCTTGGATGCTAACCCTTTTTCAGATACGTTATTTGCAAAATTCTCCCATTCTGTAGGTGGCCTTTTCGTTTTGTTGACTTTTTCCTTTGCTCTGCAGAACCTTTTTGTTATAATGAAGCCCCATCAGTTTATTTTTGCTTTTGGTTCCCTTGCCTCAGGAGACCTGTCTAAAAAAAAGTTGCTATGGCTAATGCCAAATGTTACTCCCTGTGCTGTCTTCTAGGATTTTTATGGTTTCAGGTCTCACAGTTAGGTCTTTCATCAATTTTGAGTTTATTTTTGTGTATGGTGCAAGAAAGCGGTCCAGTTGTCCCAGCACCATTTGCTGAAGAGACTGTCCTTTTCCCATTGGATGTTCTTTCCTGCTCTGTCAAAGATTTATTGACCATAGGGTTGTGGGTTTGTTTCTGGGTTTTCTATTCTGTTGATCTGTGTGTCTATTTTTGTGCAGTCCCATAGTGGCATATTACATATTACGGCTTTGTAATATAACTTAAAGTCCAGAGTTGTGATGACTCCAAGCTTCGCTTTTGCTTTTCAAGGTTGCTTTGGCTATTTGGGGTCTTTTGTGGTTACATACACGTTTTAGGATTGTTTGTTCTAGTTCTGTGAAAAATACTGTTGGGGCAGCTGGGTGGCTCAGTCAGTTAAGCATCTAACTCTTGATTTCAGCTCAGGTCATGATCTCACAGTTCATGGGATCAAGCCCTGCATTGGGCTCTGCACTGACAACGTGGAGCCTGCTTGAGATTCTCTCTCTCCCTCTCTCTCTGCCCATCTGCTGCTTGTATTCTCTCTAAGTAAATATATAAACATTTAAAAAAATGCTGTTGGTATTTTGATAGGGATTGCGTTTAATGTATAGATTGCTTTGGGTAGTGTAGACATTTTAACAATATTTGTTCTTCCAGTCCATGAACATGGAATGTTTTTCCATTTCTTTGTGTCGTCTTCAATGTCTTTCATCAGTGTTTTATAGTTTTCAGAGTACAGGTCTTTTATGCCAGTGATTAGATTTATTCTTTTTTTAAAATTTTTTTTTCAACGTTTTTTATTTATTTTTGGGACAGAGAGAGACAGAGCATGAACGGGGGAGGGGCAGAGAGAGAGGGAGACACAGAATCGGAAACAGGCTCCAGGCTCCGAGCCATCAGCCCAGAGCCTGACGCGGGGCTCGAACTCACGGACCGCGAGATCGTGACCTGGCTGAAGTCGGACGCTTAACCGACTGCGCCACCCAGGCGCCCCGATTAGATTTATTCTTAGGTGTCTTATTGTTTTGGGTGCAGTTGTAAATAGGATTTGTTCCTTAATTTCTCTTTCTTCTGCTTCATCATTGGTGTATAGAGATACCACAGATTTCTGTGCATTAATTTTGTATCTCGCAACTTCACTGAATTCATTTATCAGTTCTAGCCGTGTTTTGATGGAGTCTTTTGGGTTTTCTACATAGAGTATCATGTCTGTAAAGAGTCGCTTCTTCCTTATGAGGATTTCTTTTCTTTCTTTTTGTTGTCTGATTGCTGTGGCTAGGACTTCTAGTACTGTGTTGAATAAAAGTGGTGAGAGGGAACATCCCTGTCTTGTTCCTGATCCTAGGGGAATAGCTGAATTTTTTACCATCGAGTATGTTAGCTGTGGGTTTTTCATATATGCCCTTTATTAGGATATGTTCCCTGTAAACCTACTTTGTTGAGGGTTTTTATCATGAATGGATGTTGTACTTTGTCAAATGCTTTTTCTGCTTCTATTGAAATAACCTTATGGTTCTTATCCTCTTATTGATGTGATGTGTCACATTTATTTGTGAATATTAAACCACCCTTACAGCCCAGAAATAAATCCCACTTGATTGTGGTGAACGATTTTTTTTAACGTGTTGTTGGATTCAGTTTGCTAGTATTTTGTTGAGGATTTTGCATCTGTGTTCATCAGAGATACTGGCCTGTAGTTCTCTTTTTTTGTGGTGTCTTTATCTGGTTTTGGTATCAGGATAATGCTGGCCTCATAGAATGGATTTGGAAGTTTTCCTTCCTTTTCTGTTTTTTGGAATAGTTTAAAAAGAAAACAATTCTTTTTTTTAAAAAATTTTTTTTAATGTTTATTTATTTTTGAGACAGAGACAGAGCACGAGTGGGGGAGGGGCAGAGAGAGAGAGGGAAACACAGAACCTGAAACAGGCTCCAGGCTCTGAGCTGTCAGCACAGAGCCCAACGTGGGGCTTGAACCCAAGAACCGTGAGATCATGACCTGAGCTGAAGTCAGATGCTTAACCGACTGAGCCACCCAGGCGCCCCATAAAAGAAAACAATTCTATGCATTGGCCTGTTTTAGATACCTCATATAGGTAGAATAATAACAGTATTTATTTGTCCCTCTGTAACTGCCTTATTTCCCTCAGCATCATTTTAATAGCAAGTTCTTAAATATGTACCACCTCAGGGCCTTTGCATGTACCATCTCAGGTGCCCAGATTGCTCTTCTGTAAGGCTTGCTCCTATGCTTCCTTTTAGATTTCAGATGTCACCATATCATAGCAATCCACTCTGCTGCCTCATAGAAAATATCACCTTTCTTCATCAGTGTATTTTCTTTACTCTGATCTTTTTCTCATAGCATTCACCTCTACCAAGCCAATATTTTATGTTCATTTTTTAATTTTTTTTTAATGTTTATTTTTGAGAGCGAGAGAGAGAGCGTTGAGTGGGCGAAGGGCAGAGAGAGAGGGAGACACAGAATCCGAAGCAGGCTCCAGGCTCCAAGCTGTCAGCACAGAGCCCGATGCAGGGATTGAACTCACGAACTGTGAGATCATGAGCTGAAGTTGGACGCTTAACTGACTGAGCCACCCAGGCGCCCCTATGTTCATTTTTTAATTTGTTCGTTGTCTCTCCCCAATAGGAGTAGCTTAAAAAGCAGAACTTTGTTCTGTTCCCTGCTGTTCCTCGGGTGCCTAGAACACCACCTGGCACGCAGTAGGCATTCAGTGAATATTTGAAACCCTTTGTTCGTGAGGTGTAAGTGCAGTGCCCTGGTTAAGGCAACTGGCCCTCAACCTCTTGTGCTGGTTCAGGTCCTTGTTAGGCCACTTCTAAGGTATCGGGCCTCGGGCCAGACCTTTAACTTCTTAATTCCTCCATCTGGAAAGTAAAGTAGTAGTACAGTCTACGTCATGGATTGTTTAAGATGAATTTATCCTCTTAAGCTCTTAAAACTGGTTGGTACATAGTAAACTTTCAAATATGAGCTATTATTGTTTGTATTTTCTCAGCATTCTTTGAGCACCGCCCGCATGCCTGGCCCTGTGTGAGGCTCTCGGTTTTCAGTAATAACTCAGAGTGGACATAATCCTTGTTGTCCTGGAGCTTATGGAACAATAGATATTACTGAAGGATCCCTGATGAACCTCACGGGGAAGCGGGTGACCCTGTGATGGGAATTGGGTTGGTGGGGTGGGGGAGGAGTGAATGTTCCACGGAGGTGAAATGGTAGGCACAGAGGCCCCGCGGTGGCAGGGAGCAGAGGGAGTCTGTGGGACTGAAAAGAGCTGGGGTGACTCGGGGTGTAGAGACTGAAGAGGGGAGCCCACTGCAAGATAGTAATTACTTTGTCACGGATGGTAAAGCGTGCTGGTTGTCTGCCCCAGTGTCTTCCCCTCCTTCCTCAGTCATCATGTGTGACAGCACATTTGATGTTAGCCGAGCATGTGGCTGTCAGAATGAAGAGTGGATCTCCTAGCTTCTCTTGCCCCTAAGGTGTCTTCGTGACTGAATTTTTGCAGCTTCCATAAGTGTCTTTATAGGGAGGATTATGCCCTTCTTTGCTCCTTCCTTCTTCCTTATGGTGGAAGTGGATGTGGCAGCTGAAGCTTGAGCGGGCGTTGTGGGCAGAGAAAGTCGAGCCGTGAAGTGGAAAGAATACGGGTCTCTGATCACGGTGGGATTGTCCAAATTTCCATGAATGATCTCGAGTTTTATTAAGAGGCAAATAAAGGGTCTTATTTAAACCATTTTGGGGGTATATTTTCTAGCATTGCAGCCACACCTAATCCCATCGTATGTAGTTGGTAAGGAGTTTTGTCCTTAAGCTCAGCAGTTAAGGAATTTTAAGAAAGCGTGGCATGGCCAGGTAACAACTGCACGTAAAAACTGTCCCTCTGACTGCTGTGTGGAAAATGGGTTTGAGAGAGGCAGGAGTGCACTGGAGAGACCAGTCTGGAAGTGTTTTAGTAGCCCAGGGCCCACAGGACTAGGGCAGTTACAACAGAGGGAAAAAGTGACTGAGCTTAAGCAATAGAAAGTCAACCAGCGGGCTTGGTGGTGGGTTGGCTCTAGGAGGGTGGGTAAGAGTTACTGGCAGACTACTGGCTTTCTGGTTTGTATACGTGGGTCGATGACGGTGCCCAAGACTAGTGCTTAATCCTACAAGATGCAGTAACTTCATCCTGAGGCCATCATGAATTGGTGTAGACATGGCAAAGCTATGTACTTGGGTCTGGCGCTCAGAGGAGAGGGCCAAGCTGGACTTGCGGCTGAAGTTGTTGGCCTCTTGGTGGTGGGGGTGTGGAGCTGTGGGCGAGTGGGGCCTCGCGGGGGGAGGCTGCCCGAGAGCAGGCGAGGAGGGGGCCCCCCTCTTGAAAGCCCACCTGCCGTCCCGAAGAGAGGAAGGAGCTCGCGAAGGAGAGAAGAAAAGCATCTGGAGGCAAAAGAAGAAAACCAGGGCAGCGCTTGTTCACAGGAGTAGCAGAGGGAGTGTGTGTTGGGTGGCCAGGTGGCCCGAGTGCAGTTGAGAAGCAAGTCACGCAAGGACTGAATGCGTGCATTGTATTTAACCATATGGATGTCCTTGGTAATCTCGGTTTTGATCGTGAGGTAAGCTCCCCAAAAATAAACTATTCGGTAAGTTAGGGTCTGTGTGTGGACACAAAGGGGAGTCAAGGCAGCGGGGAGGCACTGGAGAGAGCGCGGCATTTCCCAGGACTTGTGGAGGCATCAGCACCTGCTGTCTCTTACCAGGGATGTGTTCGGTTCTTTGTTCCTCGATCTCCTTGCTCCCCCGCCGCTGTGTGCACAGGTGATGCTGCCCTTAGCTCTCTTCTCTCCACCGCCCCCAATATTACTGTCATGCCTCTGCTCCCCTCGTCTGTCTGTCTGGCCCCGCCTTTCTCCAGGGCACACCATATCCTGGCTCCGCCGGGTACCCCTAGATGCCCACAGCCACCTTGGATTTCACAAAGGCAAAACCGAGCTCAGTCCTTTCCTCTCTCACCCGGTGTCAACAGGCTCCTTCCGCATTCTCTAGATTAACGGCCTTGCTGTCACCTGGGCGTCATCCCCAGTGTCTTTTATCTCTGACCAGTCCTGTTCGTGTGGCCTGTGATGACCCAGAGAGCCTGCGTTTTCCTCTCCCTGCCCTGCCACAGCGTAAGCCCTTGCTGATCTCGCCAGCACTCCCGCAGCAAAGCCTGGCCTGCTGTCCTTGGCTCCGGGATTGCTCTCTCCCTCTGGCCCTCCCACCATACGGCTTCCAGCGCCATCCTTCTGAAATGCCAGTCTTCTCTCCCTGGCATGCCTCGCACCCTTGAGGGGCTCTCTGTGGCCTGTATGCATGGCGTAGAAGGCCGCTGTGCCAGGCCAGGTAAGTACACTGAGGCAGAATTAGAACGGAAGAGGTTTATTAGTAGACCTTTCTGTGAAACTTAAAGGTAGAAGAATGGGGACCGGGCAGAGATGGACTCAGACTGTAGGGCAGCCCTTGCGGTTCTGGCCAACTCACGGAGGGGACCCTGGCCGAGGGACTGCTTGTTCATGGAGCCCTGTAGTGGGCAGAAATGGCCAGGCCTGGTACTGTCTTTGGCCTTCCTACCAGACAGTGGACTTAAGGTTCTCATTTTTAATTTTTTTAAATGTTTATTTATTTTTGAGAGAGAGAGAGTGCAAGAGGGGGAGGTGCAGAGAGAGAAGGAGACACAGAATCCAAGCAGGCTCCAAGCTCTGAGCTGTCAGCACAGAGCCGGACGCGGGGCACGAACCCATGAACCACGAGATCATGATCTCAGCCAAAGTCGCACGCTTAACCGACTGAGCCACCCAGGCGCCCCTGAAGGCTCTCATTTTTAAAGTAATTTTATTCATGTTGAATTGGATGAAAAAATGAACTCTCATCTCTCATCAGAAGTTTAGGATTATTTTTTTTTTTCCGTTTCAAAGAAAAAAAGGGTATTCCTTTTTATATCCCCTAATGATAGGTCTAGCGTCTGTGGATTAGCTTTTAGTTCAAATGACGGCCCATGTACCTGGGAGTGGGAACACCAGGGAAAGGGCATTTCTTAGACATGACCACATGTCGTGTGGTGCAGTAACAGGACGCTTGGCTGCCCTGGGCGTCGGAAGAAGTGGGAGAGGACCCATAAATCCGGGACACGTGAGAAATCTCACTAAACTGAGCTTATTTTCATATTGGATGAGCAACTTCTATGCAGCATGTGAATAAAAATGAAGGAAGTGTAAGATGCTGATGGTTTATTCTTTCGCACAGGTCAGACACTTACGAAATCGAAGCAAGTGAAGACACGTCTGTAGAAATGAGCGCAAAAAAGGTGTGTGTAGGAGTGTTCTCTTCTATCTTGCAACATATTTCATATCCTATCTCGATTGGAGGCAAGCAGAGAAAATGGGCACATTTTACGCAGAGGAAGAATATTACGTTTCAGAAGATACTTTTCGAGTAAAAAGGGAAATGTGTTTTTATGTCTTAAGTGCTTTTCATTACATAGGTCTCAAACCCGCATGTACCCTGTCAGTTTTCACAGCATTCCTGTGTTTAGTTCGGGATCTACAGAGGCAGAGTGAACTTGAGGAGTGTTTACATGGAGCCTTTAAATCTGGGTTTCCCCACTTACCCACTAATTTTGTTGCCATCTTCCTGTTATGTTCAGGCTTGAGGGTGGGAAATGAGAAATGTGGATTTTAAGGCTGTCTACTATTACAGGAAGGATGGTAAGCATTTGAGTTTTCTAAGCCAGTAATGCTGATTTCTTGGCATAGCCAGCAAGAAACGTCAAGCCCATTAGCAATGAATCTGAAAGCCCCGAAGAAGGTGATATAAGAAGGAAAGTTAAACCAGCGGAGAAAATGAGTTCAGAACAATGTGAACCTGTTCCAGATACACCGCGTATATCTTCGGAACTTCCAGAGAAACCAGCTGAGTCCACCACTCGTAAAAGAGTAGGACCCCTTAGCGCCACGTCTGGTGTTGAAAAAGCGACCCTGGCGACAGAAAGTCGGTCGGTAAGAGCGCGTCTGTCATCCCCGTTGGGGAGAAAAAAAGTTGACTGAAAAATGTTGAGGAGGAAAATAAAGCATTTCCTCTCTTTCCTTTGATTCTTTAAAAAGCTAATAGATATTTTTGTTATAAAAATGTTTATTTTAGAAAATTCAGAAGGTGTAGAAAGGATGAGATCACCCACGATCCCATCCCCGTAAAAGATGCGTGCTCTTTGATCTGTGCGCCTCAGTCCCTTAACGGAGCTTTTTCCTCCCCCGGAGTGGACCGACCTGGTCACTTGGTGTTCTGGGATGCCATTTTCACAAGTGCACGACATTTCCTTCATGAATGTGCCATAGTTTAATCTCTTACGAATGAATGGTTGCAATCAAAAATTTTTAGGTGCTTTCATTCATGAATTTCTTCCTAGCTAAATCTTTGTGTACACCCTCGATCATTTCCGTAGAAAAACATTGCTAAGATAAGATTTCCGGGTCCTAAACACTCTGTTTTAAATTCGTGGCATATGTTATCTTTGGGACAAGCTCTTAATATGTCATTTTATCCATTTGGCTTAATGCTTTGAATAATTCTCATTCATGTTCAGAAAGAATTCTAAGTATATTGTGTTCCTGCTGCCTCATTCTCCACTTTCCGTCTTCCTCTGCCACTGAACAGGTAACATTTCGGCTGGTTTCTGTGTTCTCTTCCTGAGTTTCCTTCTGCTCAAATAAACAAAGAGGGATCTATTTTCTCTTACTGTCCCCTTTCTACGCAAACAGAAGCGTATTCATGTTGATCTGCCTCTTTCTGGTCTGTCTGGTGAACATCCCACGTGAACTTGACTTGGCAGTTGTTGGAGGTTTTCTGTGAATGTCCTCTCAGGTCAAGTTGATGGACATGCATTCAGATATTATGTCTCCGTAGAGTCTTTTTATGGTGCGGGGATAGTCTACTTGATGACAAAAGAGATGTTTTAGGTGTTTGTTAATATCCCAGTTTTGCGGATTCTCTTTAGTTCTCTGAAGTTTTGCATTGTGACTTTTGTAGCTTTGTTCTTTGTTTTGTCAATTTTAGACTTATAGTTGCACAGATAGTTCAGGAAGTTCCCACACATTTCTTCCCCATCTTAATCTAATTCTTAGATTTTACAAAACCAAAGTGCGGTGATTAAAACCAGGAAATTAACCTTGACATAATACTGTTATCTCAAGTACAGAAGCTATGTTTTTAATTGCATGCTTACTTAACGTTCTATGTTCTTGATGAGTGGCTGTTACCATTATGTTCTGTTATCATTAGGAAATGTCTCCTTGTAATTTCTTTTTTTTTTTTTTAATTTTTTTTTTTTTTAAGTTTTTTAATTTATTTTTGGGACAGAGAGAGACAGAGAATGAATGGGGGAGGGTCAGAGAGAAGGAAACATAGAATCTGAAACAGGCTCCAGGCTCCGAGCTGTCAGCACAGATCCCGACGCGGGGCTCGAACCCATGGACCGTGAGATCATGACCTGAGCCGAAGTCGGCTGCTCAACCGACTGAGCCACCCAGGCGCCCCTTGTCTTGAAATACATAGTGTTCGATATTCATATAACCCAGCAGCTTTCCTATGCTCACTTTGCACGGTATATCTCTTTTCGCCCATTTGTTTACAACCTGTTTCTGTCTTTATTTTTTCCAGTTTTGTTGAGATATAATAGATATATAACATTGTGTAAGTTTAAGGTGTTGGTTTGATACAATCATATATTGCAAAATTAACCACAGTGGTATTAGTTAATATCCCTATCACTTCACATAATTATCATTTCTTTTTGGAAGTGAAGAACATTTAAGATCTATTCTGTTGGCAGCTTTCAAGTATATAATACAGTATCGTTAACTATAATCACTCTGTTGGACATTCCATTCCCAGAACTTACTCATCTTACAATTGCATCTTTGGGCCAACACCTCCCCATTTCCCTCAGCCCCTAGTAACCACCATTTCTGTCTGTGTCTATGAGTTCAGCTTTTTTTTTTTTTGAGAGACAGCTCGGGCATGTGTACAAACAAGTGGAGGAGGGGCGGAGGGAGTCCAAAATCAGGAGTCAGACACTCACCCGACTGAGCCACCCAGTAAATGGCCACCCCAAGCCCATTTACTTTTGATGTAATTTTTAAGTATAATCAGGTTCAAGTCTATCATCTTACTTACTGTTTTCCATTTTCCCTTCGTTTTTTTCTTTCTGTTGCTAATTTTGGATTAACTGAATATATTTTGGTGTTCCCTTTTCTTTCCTCTATTGACTTCTCAGTTATCCTCTTAATTTTTTTTTTTTTATTTTTATTAATGTTTATTTATTTTTGAGAGAGAGGGGGAGGGAGAGGCAGGGAGAGAGGGAGACAGAGGATCTGAAGTAGGCTCCACGTTGTCAGCACAGAGCCCGATGCGGGGGCTCCAACTCACGAGCCGCGGGGTCATGACCTGAGCCGAAGTCGGATGCTTAACCAGTTGAGCCACCCAGGCGCCCTATGCCTCTTAATTTTTTTAAGAGTAATTTTTTTTTTTAAGTGGTTGCGTCTGGGTTTAAAAATTTGTATCCGTCTGGGGCACCTGGGTGGCTCCGTGGGTTGAGCCTCTGACTTCGGCCCAGGTCATGATCTCGCGGTTCGTGAGTTCGAACCCCACGTCGAGCTCTGTGCTGACAGCTCAGAGCCTGGTGCCTGCTTCGGATTCTGTGTCCCACTGTCTCTGCCCCTCCTCTGCTTACACTCTGTCTGTCTCTCAAAAATTGATAAACATAAAGCTAAAAACTTTGCATCCTTCAACTGGCAAAGTCCGCTTAGAATCAGTATGTTACCACTTCCTACCATACATCCTACTTCCTGACGGTTCACCATTTCCCACTACGTGAATCTAATTACATGACAGTATTATTCCATTTATCCATCCGTCATCCTCTGTGCTGTTTTTGTCACGTGTTTTACTTCTACGTACGTTGTAAACCTAACCTTACGATATTGTCATTTTTGCTTGAAACAGCTATTTCTTAAGGAAATTATGAAAAGGAAAAAATATCTAGTTTTTATGGTTACCCACTGATTTTTCTTTTCCAGTTGTCTTTTCTCTTTCCTATAGATCTGCGTTTCCTTCTAATACCTTTCCAGCCTAAAGAACATCCTGTAGCAACCCTTTAGTGCAGGTCTGCTGGCAACATTTTCTCTCATTTTCTTGATCTGAAAGTGTCTTTATTCACCCCGTTTTTATTTTTTTAATTTTTTTTAATTTTTTTTAAATGTCTACTTTTTTTTTTTTTTTTAACGTTTATTTAGTTTTGAGACAGAGAGAGAGACAGAGCGTGAACGGGGGAGGGTCAGAGAGAGGGAGACGCAGAATCTGAAACCGGCTCCAGGCTCTGAGCTGTCAGCACAGAGCCCGACGCGGGGCTCGAACTCACGGACCGCGAGATCATGACCCGAGCCGAAGTCGGCCGCTTAACTGACTGAGCCACCCAGGTGCCCTCACCCCTGTTTTTAAAGGATGGATTCACTGGATGCAGAATTCTGGGTTGACATTTTTTTCCCCTCCACTCTTTAATTAGGTGTCTGTGTTCTGTGGTGTCTCTTGTTTCTGTGAGAAGGCCGTGACATGGGTCATTGTTCCCATGTTTATTTTGGCTGCTGTCAAGATTTTCCTGTTTATCTCTTTTGTTTCTTGGCATTTTAAATATGATGTGCTTAAGTATGGTTTTATCTTGCTTTAGGGTTTACTGAGCTTCTTGGATCTAGAAGTTGGAAAATTCCATTTTTTTTTTCTCAAAATTTAATTTTTCTATCCCGTTCTGACTCTTCTTTTGGAACTCTTATTATGTATATTTTAGTATTGTCCCACAGGTTCCTGAGATGCTCTGATTTTTTTTTTTTTCCAGACTTTTTCTCTCTGATTTGCAAATTCGGTAAATTTTTATCACTTTGTTTTCAATTTTACTGACCAGTCTTTTGCCATCTAAAACCTGCAGTTAAGCCCCCAATTAGTGAATGGTGCCCCCTACAGATGTGTCCATGTGCAGGCCCACGAGTGTCATCACAAGTATCCTCAGAGGCAGAGGGAGATTACACACACAGGAGAAGATGATGTGAAGACAGAGAAGGTGGTTGAAGTGATGTGGCTGCAAGCTGAGGAATGCCAGAGCCACAAAAGCTGGAAGAAACAAAGAATAGATTTACCCCCCACCCCCCGCCAGGTCCCTGGAGGGAATGCTGTCTTACCAACACCTTGATTTTGGCCCACCGAAACTGATTTTGGACTTCTGTCCCCCAGAACCGTTAGAGAATACATTTCTGTTCTAAGACATCAAGTTGTGGTAATTTATTACAATAGCCACAGAAAACTAAAACACTGTTCAATGACTTCTTAGTTTTGTGCTCTTTGGTTCTAGAATTTCCATTTAGCTTGTTTTTGTTTTTAATGTAGTTTCTCTTTTTCTGCTATCATTAAGCCATCATTTTCTTTACTTTTGGGGACATTTTTTTTTTTTTAATTTATTTATTTAGAGGGAGAGCAAGAGCAAGAGAGTGCAAGCAGAGGAGGGGCAGAGAGAGAGAGAGAGAGAGAATCCCAAGCAGGCTCCACACTGTCACAGAGCCTGACTCAGGGCTCAAACTCACGAACCAAGAGATCATGATCTGAGCCGAAATCAAGAGTCGGATCCTTAACCCAGGAGCCCCTTTTGAGACATATTTATGATAGCTGCTTTAAAGTCTTTGTTCTGGGCTAACTTGGGGTCGGTTTCTCTTGAGTATGTTTTTTTTTTTTTGTTTCTCTATGGGTCACATTTTTTTGTGTAACATTTGTATTTTAGTACTTTTAAATTGTGTATTGGAAATTGTTGACAGGCTGTTGAGACTCTGAATTCTCTTACGAATGTTGAGCTTTTATTCTCATTGGTAGCCTGTTTATTGGCTGATCATCTTTAGCTTCTGAAAGCTTTATCTTTGGCTAGGGTCAATTTGCAAAAAGCCTAAGGGATTTTGCAAGCAGCTCTAACTCACTGGGACTCAGCCTCTGTATTAGTATTCAGTTGCTGCCTAGTAAATTACCTCCCACAAACTCCGTGACTTCACGTATATTTACATCTCACGGTTTCTATAGGTCCGGTCTAGGCCAGCCTTAGCCAGATTCTCTACACAGGGTCCCACGAGGCTGAAATCAAGGTGCTCTCCAGGACAGAAATCTGATCTGAGTCACGTAGTTCTCATCTAGGATCGTTCAGATTGTTGGTAGAATTTGAGTCCTTGCCTTTGTAGACCTGAGGTTCTTGGCTTCTCCGTGGGGGAAGCTGGAAGTCCTCCTTAGGTCTTAGGCGGCTCTCTCACAGTATGGCAGCAAGCATCTTCAGAGCCAGAGGGTTTTCTCCAGTCAGCTACAGTGGAGTCTTCTGTAAGGTGACCTCATCGAGGGAGCAACTATCCCATCCTGTCTGCAGGTGCCCCCCACATTCAAGGGGAAGGAGTTACCCAGATCATTGAGGATCATCTTCCAATTCTGCTGAGAGCCTACAATGTGTCTTTCTAGTGAATCTGGTCAGACGTTGGGTTTAGGGTTTGTGAGGGTGGGTCCAGAGTAGGCTTTCCTCTAGGCTAGTGTTTCTCAATCCTTTTCGTTATTGTCCTGACTAAAAAGCCTTTTAGACACTTTCTCTCCTAACCACTCCCTCCCCCAATTAAATTTTAATACCAAAATATACTGTGTTACTCTTTATGAACTGGGGCCCTTGGGAGAGTCACAGACCATTTTAATACCTAAGAATTGTTTCTGCATCCTCTCCTGAAGAATCCCATTTTTGCTCCTTAGGAAAACTATCGCCCTGTTGAGGATTGCACGCTCTAGAGTATCCTTGTGGCCCCAAGTTGCAGTCTTCCTCCTAGCTCAACTGGATAGATAGGTTTTAATGAGGTTTAATGAGATCTCTGCATTTTCTGCATGTAATTTCCCCCCAGTGGCTTGTCCCCTGTTACCTGTTGTGTTCTGAATCCCATGCCGGCTGCTTTCTAGTAAGCTTGACGTAGTCTCATTCTGCGCATGCAGGGGACTCCGGGACCGCAGGGAACACGCACCTGAACTTCCCGTGCTCCCTCTGAGCTCCGGTTCCAAGTGCTTCACCTGCTCCAGTCTGGTCTCTGCTGCCTCGGCAGAGTGGGACTACGTGCTCTGTTTGATTTAGCTTGTGCTGCTGTCGAAATTGCCCCCTGGCGCGGGCGGGGCGGGGGAGTGGGAGTTCACGGGGTCCCCGGTCTCCCAGTCCTGGGTGCCCGCTCTCCAGCACCTGAATCAAGTCGCCTCATCCCCACCCCGACTCCGTGGTTGGTTGTGGCAAGAGAGCTAGTTCGGAAGCCGATACTTCATCCCGGCTTGGAGAGCGATCAGCCGGCCTCCACGCAGTACATCACCTTAAGTAAGAAAAGTTCAGCTGCCTCCAAGACGATCATTGTTAAAAGCCAATGAAGAGCTTTATTTACTTTATGTGTTGAGACAGTTTAATTTTTCCAGGGTCTCTTTATGTTAATTTGGCCAGTATACATAATGAACCACTTAGAACTAAATGAGAGTAATAGCTAGAATGGAGAGTGTTTGATACTGTTGTTATAATACTGATGTTTTAAGAGAAGGAAAATTTTTAAATAAAAATCTTTGCTTTTTTTTTTTTTTTTATTGTAGAAAACTCAGAAAAAGAAGATGTTTTCCGGCAAAAGGAAGAAATCAAGAAGTGAAGCCATAGACTCAGGTACAGAATAGTGTTTTATACTTTGTCAGTCATTCAAGAATTTCATTTTAAAAACCTATTTTTTTGTTGTTAAGATAGTAAATTGTAAGTCCATAAAATTGCTACTTTAAAAAGCTGAAAATATGAGACTTTGTAGTAACTGATTTTTTCCAACATCTATCATGAAAATTTTCAACCTACAACAAAGGTGAAAGAATCTTACGGTATGTATTTTATACACCTAGATTTTACTGTTATACCTCCTTTCATCACCTTAATTTTTCATCACACAGTCTGTATTCTTTTGATACATCATGTAGCATATACTCTTCTGTATAGGCTTTTTCTAGTCAGCATAACTTTTTTGAGATTGACTCTACTTTTTTATCGATACAAATAAGAGTTTATTGAAAAATGGGTGGAAAACCATTTTGTCCCTCTCCTACAGTTCTTTAAAGGAGAAGTCCTTTATGTTTAGAAAGTTTGGAAAGTATGGAAAGGAAGATAAAAATCACCCATAACCCAAAAAGAGCCGCCATGCTTTTTGTTTGGTCTCTACTCTTCAAGCCTTTTGTCGCACTTTCTCCCCCGAAATGGGATCATATGTTTAAGTATTCTACAATTTCATCTTAACGAACGCATGACCTTTCATCCACAGAGGTACCAGAACTTAATGTCTTACAACACACGACTGAGACTAAATCACATCGAGTAACCGTTACGTGTGCTAGAAGTGGCCTATTAGGTAGAATCACAGGTAACCAAAAAGAGCTCTATTACCAGTAGTGTTGGGTAACAACAGACTGTTGCATAAAAGGTACAACGAGGTAGTTAAGAGTCAGCAGTACTTCAGACTCTTTCAGTAGAAACAAGGAGACAGCAGTTAGAGTGACAGTGTAGACAGGATCTGTGAGACTCTGCACCAGGATAGGAAGTGAGTCATGCCTCCCCTTATGTGCCTCTTCAGCTGAAGCTATTTTTGGCCATTTGGTAGGACAAGTTTTTTTGTGTGGGGCTTTCAGGACCCTGGACCTAGAGCCAAAAGACTGATAATCAGTATATTAAATTGACTTATCTTCATATTCTAGATACGTCCGACTGTGTTCATATTTGGTGTCTAAAAGGAAAGAAAGCCAGTGATCTCATGGAATTAGATGTTGTTTTGTCTGCATTTGAGAAAACCATCCTAGAGTATAAGTAAGTTTTCTGATGTTGTGATACATGCACCTCATACATTGTCCTTAAAGCACGACTCGTGCTTTTGTCAAAAGCATGGCTTTTGACACCTCGTATTTTCATCATCGCATAGTTTTACATATATTTACATTTCCGTTATAATTTTTTCTTTAATCCTGTGAATTATTTAGTAGTATGTTTTTATACGCCCAAATACGTGACTTCTTTGTATTTATCTTACATCTTAAATATGTTGTGAGAAAATTTGGTGATATTTTTTGTAATTTTGAGGCTTTCTTCGTGGCCTAGCACATAATCTGGGGACTCTAATTCATGGGTTTATGTAGACTCTCTAATTATTGGATCTGTGTAGAATCCATATTTTTCTTGATTCTTTTAATCAATTTATGCTATATATACTTAGAGACTATTTTGTTAGGACATCGTGTTTAAAATTGCTCTGACTCATAGATGAAACATTTTATACTTCTCTAGTACCCTCTCCATTCCTAAAAACTTTTTTTTTTTTTTTTTGGCTTAAAATCTAGTTTATCTGATACTACTGTTGTGTCACTGGATTTCTTTTGCTGGCATTTGCCAGAATTTGCATAGCCTTTGTCTGACCCTAAAAAAATTTTAATAAGAAATATTAAGCTTTAAATCCAGTGTGTCTTTGTTGACTTCAATCCATTTACATGTATTATAATTATCAATACATTTAGAAGAATGTGTTGATATATTATTTTGATTTCTTAGATTTTTTTCTCCTTTTTGAGGTTTTTAATTCTGACTTTTGTTAAAAATAGAATTTTTAACTCCTCACTAATAAAAACTTTCACCTCTCCCTTCCCCTACCCAAAAATCCATCATATTTATAATACCTAGAGATTTTTAATTCTGGGGTAAGATATACAAATGTTTTCTCTTTCTGTTTTTAAGATAATAAACTTTATTAAGGTATTTATCTGATCACCTTTATTTCATATATTTCTTGTAACAACCTCTGGATATGTCTCTTAGTTAAGTGCTTCATCCAGCACTTTTAGGTGTGGCTCTTTATGTTGTAAAATTTCTAAATCCTTCTGATTATTTTGGTCGTGACTTTGAACTTGAAAGACTGTTTAGCTGGATATACTATTCTAGGTTCTAAATCATTTCCTTAAATACTCTGGAGTACTATTCCTTCGTCTTCTAGTGTTGGTTTGGAAAATTTGGTGTTTGTCAAAGTCTTATTTACATGTGCTGTGTTCTTTCTCTCTATAAGCTTTTAGAATATTTGGTCTTTGATATTCTTAAATTTCACTATATGGGGCCTGACCTTTTGGATCTAAGGTTCTTCTTTTTTTAATTCCAAAATATATTTTTGTCCTCTATTCTATCCTGCCCTTTGCTTTTTCTAGATCTCCTCAATCCTGAAACTAGAAATTTGCTAACTTATTTCTGTGATATATCCATTATGCTATTTATCCCAGCTACTGAGTTCTTAAATTTAGCCCTGAGTTTTTAACTAACATTTCTATTTGGTTCTCTTTTATGTCTTACGTTGCTGCTGTCCTCTTTAGAATATTTATTAGGCTAAAGTCAAATTACTGAGTCATCTATTATGAGATACCTGCTTCTGTTACAATTTCTGATCTGATAGTTTGTTTTCTCTGACACAGTCGTGTTCCTCCAGTGCGTTATTCCCCAGCCTATGAGCTTATTTACCCCTGCCCCAGTCAGCTTCTTTGTCAGACAGTGTGTATAAGGGAAGACCGAGTCTTGATCCCTGGGTTCCTGGGAGTGCAAGGGATGGGGGTAGATGAGGCCTAGGTGGGAAGCCTCGGTCACTTATCCCCCAAAGTAACCTGTCAGGTCAGGACTTAGCCTTGCCCTCCAGACATAAGTAGTGTGAAGAGCAGATACGCTCCTTACACGATCATTTTCCAGCCCTGGGGGTTTGGTGGGGGAAGGCGGAGGAGGCAGCTGCCCAAACTTAGTCTCCTTGTTTCTCTCCAGGCCCCACAAGCACAGCCCAGCTTTGACTCTTGCAAGACGCAGACAGAGGTCTGATTGGCTGCAGCAGTTAGGGAAGCGCGGCTTGTGAGAATCATGCGGGGGAAGAAGCAGGAGCCAACCTTGACAGCTCCTTTCCTGCCCTGGGTCACAGCCACCACACATTCTAAACACCTCTTCCTCTCACCTCGGGGATTTTCACAGCTCAACCCATTTTGAGAGGGGATTTTCGCTCTGGGGTTCTCATGGGGTTGATCTCAGGGAAAGGAGCCAGCCTGTCATGCTAACTCATCATTATCATTGTAGGAATTATCTGTTTTACTCTTCTGTACTTACTGTATGTGTTAAAGCCAGTTTGCTGTTAAAATTGGTACAGAAGGTCTCTTACCATACCCAAGACCATCTTGACTGTGTTACCCTTTTCCCATTCATACATCTCTTCTAAAGGAAGAAGAGACTTACTATAGATTTCTGATGTTGTGGCAAAATGGCAGTATCTTGAATTTTAGCATAATATATTTTTGATGTAATTAATGATTTAGGGGGGCGCCTGGGTGGCTCAGCTGGTTAAGCTTCTGACTTCGACTCAGGTCATGATCTCATAGTTTGTGAGTTCAAGCCCCACACCGGGTTCTCTGCTATCAGCATGGAGCCCCTTCAGATCCTTGGTCTCCCTCTCTCTCTGCCCACCTCCCTCCCCCCCCTGCTTGTTTTTTCTCTCCACCTCAAAACATGAACTTAAAAAAAAATGATTTAGGGGTGCCTGGGTGGCTCAGTCAGTTGAGCATCCGATTCTTGATGTCGGCTCAGGTCATGATCCCAGGGTCATGGGATCGAGCCCAGCATTGGGCTCCATGCTGAACTTGGAGCCTGCCAAGATTCTCTCTCTCTCCCTCTGCCCCTCCCCACCCCACTCAAAAGAAAAAAAAAATTTAGAAGAGGTATAGTATTTTTGTTAGACTTTTTTTTTTTGTTAAATAGGCTCCATGCCCAACATGGCCTTGAACTCATGACTCTGAGATCAAGAGTCAGATGCTCCACCAGCTGAGCCAGCTAGGCACCCCGTAGACTTTTAAAATGATAAAATACCCTTGTGTTTCTGTCATACCCAGTGATTCTGGTAGAATCACTGATCTTGTTTTATTTTCCTGATATAAAGTATTCTCGACCACGTGAAAAGTTGTGTTTTCTCAGAATCAAGTTAACTATTTGAGGGTCTTCTATTTTTAATACTCATCTGGAACTCACACATGAATAGTTTGTTAAAAGACTTACTGATTGATTGTAAGCAGTTTGCCAATGTACATATACCTAGGGAAGTATGCCATGAAATGCAAACATTACAAACTTAGGCTATTCTATAACTGATTCAATTAGTTATTTGTAGCGAAGTGACCAGATTTTTAGGGCACTAGAATTTGAAAGAGCTGTGTCCGACTCTTGTATGTAGACCATCACCATTTTCAATGGTACAGTCTACCAATTTATCAACATTATAAGCCATATGCAGAAAGGCCTAACCGGTTTTCCTAATTTTTTATGTTTTTAACATCTTAAAATCATGATTTCATATTTATATTAGAAATACTTTTTTTTTTAAAGCTGGAGCTGATGTATTTTTTTAATTATAAAATTTATCATCTTAACCATTTTTAAGTGTATAAATTCAGTAGTGTTAAGTATATTCATATTGTCGTGCAACAAATATCCAGAGCTTTTTCCTCTTGCAAAACTACCCATTAAACAATTTCCCATTTCCCCGTCTCTGCAGCCCCTAGCAACCTACTTACTGTTTCTATGCGTAACTACTTTCGATACCTCACGAGTGGAATCACACGGTATTTTTCTTTTTGTGACCAGTTGATTTCACGTGGCCTCATGTTCTCAAAGCTTATCCATATTGTAGCACATAACAGGATTTCCTTTTTTAGGGCTGACTAATCTTTTATCGTATGAATATAGCACACTTTTCTTTATCCATTCATCCACCTGCCTCTTGACTGTTGTGAATAATGCTAAAATGAACATGGGTGTGCAAATGTCTCTTTAAGATCCTGTTTGCAGTTCCTTTGGATCCGTCCCCAGAAGTGGGGATTGCTGGGCCATAGGGTTTATACTTTTTGAGGAAGCTCCTTCCTGTTTACCGTCATAGCTGCACTGTTTTACAGTCGCATCCACGGTGCACAGTGTTCCAGTTTCTCTGCCTTCTCACCAATACATGTCATCTCTTTTACTTATGGTGGCCATTCTGATGTATGTGAGGTGACAGCTCACTCTGGTTTTGACTTGCATTTCCCCGATGATTTGTCTTGCATTTCACCTTTTTATTTTATTTTATTTTATTTTATTTTACTTTATTTATTTATTTATTTATTTATTTTTTCAATCTATGAAATTTATTGTCAAATTGGTTTCCATACAACACCCAGTGCTCATCCCAAAAGGTGCCCTCCTCAATACCCATCACCCACCCTCCCCGCCCTCCCACCCCCCATCAACCCTCAGTTTGTTCTCAGTTTTTAAGAGTCTCTTATGCTTTGGCTGTCTCCCACTCTAACCTCTTTTTTTTTTTTCTTCCTTCCCCTCCCCCATGGGTTTCTGTTAAGTTTCTCAGGATCCACATAAGAGTGAAACCATATGGTATCTGTCTTTCTCTGTATGGCTTATTTCACTTAGCATCACACTCTCCAGTTCCATCTACGTTGCTACAAAGGGCCATATTTCATTCTTTCTCATTGCCACGTAGTATTCCATTGTGTATATAAACCACAATGTCTTTATCCATTCATCAGTTGATGGACATTTAGGCTCTTTCCATAATTTGGCTATTGTTGAGAGTGCTGCTATAAACATTGGGGTACAAGTGCCCCTATGCATCAGTACTCCTGTATTCCTTGGGTAAATTCCTAGCAGTGCTATTGCTGGGTCATAGGGTAGGTCTATTTTTAATTTTCTGAGGAACCTCCACACTGCTTTCCAGAGCAGCTGCACCAATTTGCATTCCCACCAATAGTGCAAGAGGGTTCCCGTTTCTCCACATCCTCTCCAGCATCTATAGGCTCCTGATTTGTTCATTTTGGCCACTCTGACTGGCGTGAGGTGATATCTGAGTGTGGTTTTGATGTGTATTTCCCTGATAAGGAGCGACGTTGAACATCTTTTCATGTGCCTGTTGGCCATCCGGATGTCTTCTTTAGAGAAGTGTCTATTCATGTTTTCTGCCCATTTCTTCACTGGGTTATTTGTTTTTCGGGTGTGGAGTTTGGTGAGCTCTTTATAGATTTTGCATACTAGCCCTTTGTCCCATATGTCATTTGCAAATATCTTTTCCCATTCCGTTGGTTGCCTTTTCGTTTTGTTGGTTGTTTCCTTTGCTGTGCAGAAGCTTTTTATCTTCATAAGGTCCCAGTAATTCATTTTTGCTTTTAATTCCCTTGCCTTTGGGGATGTGTCGAGTAAGAGATTGCTACGGCTGAGGTCAGAGAGGTCTTTTCCTGCTTTCTCCTCTAGGGTTTTGATGGTTTCCTGTCTCACATTCAGGTCCTTTATCCATTTTCACCTTTTTATATGCTTGTTGGCCATGTATATACTCTTTTTTTTTTTTTTGAAAAGTGTTCAGATCCTCTGCCCTTTTTAAAATTTGAGTTATTTTGGTGTTGAGTTGTAGGAGTTCTTTATATATTCTGGATATTACCCCTTATCAGACATACGGTTTGAAAATATTGTTTGTGATTCCTTGGGTTACCTTTATACTCTGTTGATTGTTTCCTTTGCCACATAGAAGTTTTGAAGTTTGATGTCGCATTTTGTCTATTCTTGCTTTTGTTGCCTGTGGCTTTGGTATTGTATCCAAGAAATCCAAGGCTAATGTCATAAAGTTTTTCCCCTGTGTTTTCTCAGCTGTTTTGTAGTTTCAAATCTTACATTTAGGTCTTTAATCCATTTTAAGTTAACTTTTGTACAAGGTAAGGGTCCATCTTCATTCTTTTGGATGTGGATATCCAGTTTTCCCAGCACCATTTGTTGAAGAGATTTTTCTTTCCCCATTGGGTAGCCTTGGCATCCTTGTTGAAAATTATGTGACCATATATGTGAGGGTTTATCATTGAGTTTTCTCTTCTCTTTCATTGGTCTGTATGTCTGTCTTTATGCCAGTACTGTAATGTTTAGATTACAGTAGCTTTGTGATGTTTTGTACTTAGGAAGTGTGAGGCCTTCAGCACTGGTTTTCTTTCTCAAGATTGTTTTGGCTGCTTGGTGTCCTTTGATATTATGTATGAAGTTTAGGATTTTTTTTTTCTATTTCTGCAAAAAATGCCATTGGGAATTTGGTAATTATTGCATTGAGTCTATAGTTTGCTTTGGGTAGTATGGACATTTTAATAGTATTAAAATTAAATCTTCCAGTCCATGAACATAGGAGGTCTTTCTCTTTATTTGTATCTCCAGTTTCTTTTAACAATGTTTTATAGTTTTTAGTGTATAAATACTTTACCTCCTTAAGTTTGTTTGTAAGTATTTTATTCTTTTTGATGCTATTGTAAATGGGATTGTTTTCTTAATTACCTTTTTGGATTGTTCATTGTTGATACATAGCAATGCAACTGTTCTTTGTTGATTTTTGTATCCTGCAATCCTGCTGAATTTGTTTATTCTAACAGTGTGTGTGTGTGTGTGTAATCTTCAGGATTTTCTACATATAAAATTATGTCCTCTGTGAACAGAGATCATTTTACTTCTTCCTTTCCGATTTGGATGCATTTATTTCTTCTTCTTACCTAATTGCTTTGGCTAGCATTCTCAGTCCTGTGTTGAATAGAAATGGCAAGAGAGGCATCTCCATTTTGTTCCTGATCTGAGAGCAGTAACTTTTAACTTTTCACCACTGAATATGATGTTAGCTGTAGGCTTTTAATATATGGCCTTTATTACATCGATGTGATTTCCTTCTATTCCTAGTTTGCTGAGAGTTTTTATCATGAAAGGTGTTGAATTTTGTCAAATGCTCTTTCTGTATCAATTGAGATGAGCATGAGGCTTTTGTCCTTCATTCTGTTATTGTGTTATGTTGATTGTATTTCATTTGTTGAACTATCCTTGCATTCCAGGCATAAGTACCACTTTCTTGTGATGTATAATCACTTAAGTGTGTTATTGAATTCCCTTTACTAGTATTATGTTGGGGAGTTTTGCATCCATAATCAAGGATATTGCTTTCTAGTTTTCTTTTCTTGTAGTATCTTTGTCTGATTTTGGTAGCAAGGTGATGCCAGCCTCATAAAATAAGTTTGTAAGTGTTTCCCCCCTCTTAAAGTTTTTGGAAGAGTTTGAGAAAGATTAATGTTCATTCTTCAAATATTTGGTAGAATTCTTCAGTGAAGTCATCTGGTTTGTGGGCCTTAAATTGGAGGATTTTGATTAGTGATTCAGTCTCCTTACTAGCTATAGGTTTGAACATACTTTTTATTGCTTCTTGATTCAGTCTTTGTGGGTTTTATGTTCTTAGAAGTTTATGCATTCCTTCATGGTTACCTAATTGGTGGGCTTATAATTGTTCATAGTAGTCTCTTATGATCCTTTTTATTTCTGTAGCGTCAGTTGTAATGCCTCCCCTTTCATTTTTTGCATCTTTTCCCTTTTGTATTAGTCTAAGGATTTGTCAGTTTTATTGATCTTTTAAAAAAACTCTTAGTTTCATTAATTTTTTTCCTATTTTTCATTTCATTTATTTTTGCTGTCATCTTTACTGTTCTGTCTTATGCTGTTGTTTAGTTTGATCTTCCTTTTCTAGTTCCTTGAGGTGTAAAGTTAGGTTGTTGACTTGAGATATTTCTTCTTATTTAATGTAGGTATTTACTGCTATCAGCTTCTCTTTTAGTACTTCCTTGGCTGCATCCCGTAAGTGTTGGTGCATTATGTTTTTGTCTTCATTTGTTCCAAGATATTTTCCAATTTCCCTTGTATTTCTTGTTTGAATGATTCGTTGGTTCAAGACTATGTTGTTTAATTTCCACATATTTGTGAGTTTTCCAGTTTTCCTTTTGTTGTTGATTTCTAGTTTTATTCCACGGTGGTCTGAGAAGATACTTGGTATGATTTCAATCATATTAAATTGGTTCAGACTTATTTCATCATCTAACATGATCTGTCTTGGAGAATATTCTGTGTGCCTATCAGAAGAATGTATATTCTGTTCTTACTGGGTGGAATGTTCTATGTAGGTTTGTTGGATCCATTTGGTTTATAGTGTTGTTCAAATCTTGTTTCCTTATTGAGCTTCTGTTTGATCTGTTATTGAAAGTGAAGTATTGAAATCACCTACTATTACTGTTACTGCCTATTTTCCCTTTCAGTTCTGTTAACTCATATATGTGGGTGCTCCAGTGTTGGGTGCATATATATTTATAACTTTTCTATATTCCTGGTGAATTGACACTTTTATCATTATATCATCTCCTTCTTCTGTGACTTTTTTTTGACTAAAAGTATAATTTGTCCAATATAAGTATGGTCACCACCATTCTCTTTTTGTTATCATTGGATGGAATATCTTTTCCATATTCAGCCTGTGTATTTCCTTATACCTAACTAGAATCTTTTATAGACAGCATATAGTTGGATCCTTTTTTTAAAATCCAGTCAGCCACTCAGTGGCTTTTGATTGGGGGACTCCTGGTAGTGATTGACTTATTTTACTACTAAATTTTGTTTTCTCTAAGTCTTATAGTTATTTTGTCTCTTTTCCTCTCTTATAGCCTTCCTTTGTGTTTTGTTGATTTCTTTTTTGTAGTGATGTGCCTTGATTCTCCTATTTTCTTCTGTGCTTCTGTCGAGTGTGTGTGTGTGTGTGCGCGCACGCGTGTGCACACACCAAACGGGAATGGCACAAATCATCTTATAGCAGTCTGCTTTAAAATGGTAACAACTTAGGTATGCCTGGGTGGCTCAGTCAGTTAAGTATCCGACTCTTGATTTCAGCTCAGGTCTTGATCTCGTGGTTGTGAGTTCAAGCCCTGCATTGGGCTCTGCACTGAGCATGAAGTCTACTTAAAATAAATGAATTCGTTAATGAAAGAAAGAAAGAATAAAAACTTAACCTCAATCACCTAAAAAACTCCACTTCTTTATGTCTCCCTCCCCCACCATATGGGGATAACACTTTGTTACTGATGTTGCAGGTTTCACCTTCTTACATATTTTTTTAAGTTTTTATGTATTTATCTTGAAAGAGACAGAGACAGTGTAAGTAGGGGAGGGGAAAAGAGAGAGGGAGAGAGAGAATCCCAAGCAGGGTCCACACTATCAGTGCAGAGCCTGATGCGGGACTCAAACTCACAAAACCATGAGATTACGACCTGAGCAGAAATCAAGAGTCGGACGCTTAACCAACTGAGCCACCCAGGTGCCCCTCACCTTCTTAGAGTTTTAACCATTGACACAGTTTCATGTTATTTTTATGCTTATAGCTTTTAAAATCTATTGTCAGTATGAAGAGTGATTTATGCATCACTATCCAGTATCATGGGCTTCTGTATCCATCTGTATATATACCTTTAGCAGACCTTTCTATTTTCATGTGCCTGTGTGTTACTGTATTGTGCCCTTTTGTTTAAACTTGAAAGGTTCCCCTTAGTAATTCTTACGAGACAGTTCTAGTGATGATGAACCCACTCAGCCTTTGTTTAGCTGGAAAGTCTTTACTTCTCCTTAATTGTTGAAGTACAGTTCTGCCAGGTACGGTATTCTTGTTGGCACTTCTCCTTCAGTGCTTTGTAGGTACCGTGCCACCTTCTGTTCTTCAGTGTCTCTGCTGAGAAATCCATTGGTGGTGTTGTGGGAGCTCCCTTGTACACGACAAGGTGCTTTTCTCTTGCTACTTTCAAGATTCTGTTTTTGCCTTTGAATTTTGACAGTTTGAATATAATGTGTGTCAGTGTGGGCCCCTTTGGGTTCCTCTTAGGTGGGGGCTTTTTGAGCTTTCTGAATTTGGGTGTCCATTTTCATCCTCAGATTTGCTAAGTTTGGGGCCATTCTTCAAATAAGTTCTCTGCTCCCCATAATGCACATTTTGGTGTGTTGAATGTTTTCTGTAAATCCCACATGCTTTTTTCCATTTTATTCTTTTTTCTTTTTGTTCTTCTGATTGATAATTTCAAATGACTCATCCATAAGTTTCCCATTTCTTTCCTCAGCCTGATCAAATCTGCTGTGAACACGCCTAGTGAATTTTTCAATTCAGTTATCTTATTCAGTTCCAGAACTTGTTTGGTTCTTTTTATAGGTTCTCTTGGTTGATACTCTCATGCATCATTTTCCCGATTTAGTTTATTCATCTGTGTTCTCTTGTAGCACATTGAACTTCACTAAGGTGATCATTTTTTAGTTCTTTGTTAGCAAATTCATAGATCTCCACTTCTTTCTTTAGGTTCTGTTTCTGGGGATTTTTCCCCCCACTTATTTGGGTTATGTTTTCTTGTTTCTTCTAGTGCCTTGTTATTTTTTGCTGTGTTGTGTACATTTAAAAAGCAGCCACCTCTCCTGGTCTTTACATACCGGCTTTGTACAGGCTTTGTACCTTCACCAGTCAGCCTGGGCAGTCCCTCAGTTCTGGTGGTCCCTCAGTCCTTTCTGAGAGATGTATCTTTGGGCTTGTGCATGTGATTTGCCAACTGGAGAGATTTGCTTCTTTCTTTCTTAGGAATCTGTAATCTCCGAAGACTAGAGCTCTCTGCAACAGGCTGCTGAGCTCTTTTTTGGTCTCTGTGACCAAAGGCATCCAAACTATTTCGGTTCCCACCATTGTCATACTTCAGGTGACACAGAAACCATTCCAAATGATGGATAATGTTCTTGCTCTTCTCTCCCCCCGCCCTCCCCCACCCCCGCAACCAAAAGGGAAGGCATGAGCTGGGCCATTTTTCCTGATCCCCTGTCCGCAGCATTGCCAGTTCTGTCGCTGTAGAAAGCCATTGGACTTTGTTCTCCACGGCAGTCAGGCATCTGAAGTATGTTGGTTCCGTTAGCGTTCCAAATCAGGCGAGGTGGAAAGGGGTCCCTTGGGCAGCCCCCCGAAAAGCCATGACATTGGACATACGTTGCACTCTTCTCTTTCCCAAGGGAGAAACCACGCACGGAGCTTCTTGGCTCAACCAAGCTGTGCTGGCTTGGGAGAAGGGCTGTTGAAGTTGATAGGAGACAGCTTTTCTCACCTGTTTCAGTATGACTGTTCTTGACTTAGAACTTGCCTGCGACTTAATTGGTTTCTGAAATTGTCACAAGGCTTTTTTGGCCATATATAGTTACTAAGTTGGTTTCCCTGTGGGGGAGTCTGGTGTGGGGGGCTTCCTATTCCACTATCTTGCCGATGTTACTAGACATACCTTTTAACAGTCTTGATGAGAACTTCTACAGAGATCTATATTCAGACATACGGGCCTTCTCTTGTGTAGCGCTTAGTTCGGTCCCCTTCTTCTGAGGGACTTTGCCTCCTCATGGATTTACCCCAAGAAAGAAACCATTTTGTAACGACCTGTCACTCATACCAGGTATTTATTACTTCCGGCGGAAAGCACACACTCACACTCCAGTATCCTTCTGCGCCGAGGCAGCATCGGGGCTTAGCTGCTGTCCCGCTGCCGCATAGCACTGTGGCTCTGCCGTTCGGCCACGAGCGTGCCGAACTGGGAGACTCGGAGGCTTTTGTCCTGATGACGGACCGGAACCACTTTGTGTGGGTGAGCTTTGTAAGTGTTTGAGGGACCAGACTTGTGGCTACCAGTCCGGCTGGCTTCTCGCCGCCTGTTGGCTAGTCCGGACGTGTGACACGATTATCCCTCTGGTTGTCAGCGGGCAGGGAGGGGCTGGCTTGCCGGTCATCCGATGACCACACTAGTGGCAGGACAGTAAAGGGTGAACACGGGCCGTGAGCCTTTCCTGCGTCTCACGCCTTCACCTGTGGGCGTGGCTCGTATCCGGAAGTTCAGGTAACCATGTCCCTGAAGGTTTAGGGGAAAATATTTGCTGTTCTCTTTTGCTGAGACTCTGTCCGGTATTTTTTTTTTTCTTTTTTTAGCCTGAGAAAAGGCTGCACGCTAGCCAGGCCGTCTTCTTCGGAACGGTATATGCCAAATCGTGGTTTGTTGATGTGCTAAGCAAATGAAACACACCTTTCAAAATCCTTTGTATGATACCTAGTATGATCCTTTTTTTTTTTTTTTTTCCTGCTGTAGACAAAAAGTAGAATCTAAAATCTGTAAGGAAGCCATCAAAAAATTTCATGCTCATATGGAAGAAGAACTCCTCAAAATGGTAAGCTCACAGACCATAAGTTTGTCGGTCTGAATTGTTTTTGCCAGTCGCGGGGCAGCATACAGTTAGTTATCTAAGAAAAGATTGCGGTGTGGTAAAGAACTCACTCGAACTATTCGTGTTTCACATGTGGTCTTTAAATGTGATATCTGGTAAGTTAATAAACAGTTTAATTTTGGAAAACACACAAGTATGTATTTTTTTTCTTTTGTGCAGCTTAAAGACATCCAGACGTCGAAAACCCTGAAAAGGAAGAACACGAAGGTATATCCCTCGTGTGATTAGAAGCACACGGTCATATAGAACTCTGGCATGTGCAGGGTTAAGAAAAGCCGTGACTCCTTCGATTTTTAGGACCTTCAGTTTGTAGATGTTTTTTTTAGTCAGGCTTGTATCGGGTTGATTTGTGGTTGGGTCCTACTAATGCGTGCTAAGGGATGGGGATCCTAACTTGCCTAAAATGGCCATCAAGCCCAAAATGACACTTACAAGGTATTAAGTTGTTACTAGTTATTAAGTATTAAGTAATATATATGTATTGCTTTTGTGGCTGTCAAAGAAATAAAACCTTATGGAATAAAGAACTGTCCCATGTCCCACGTAGAGGGACAGCCTGGGAAGAATACAGCATTAAGGGTTAGGCGACCTCCGT